>NC_058408.1:83687526-83995549 GCF_002201575.2 Neomonachus schauinslandi
CCCCCGTGCCTTTGAATGTGGCTGCAGGGGAAGCTGAAGCTTGGAGGCTTTTTTGACACCAAAAAGAAACCAAAGCGAGGTCACTATGAATAAGGGCGTGGTTCATGAATTTTAAAAGCAGAGGTATGTTTGCAAAGCAGGGCAGGAAGTGAACCTGTGGGGCTGATGGGATGGCAGCTAAAAAGGGAGGAAAACATTTGACATTGAAGCATAGCATCAACAACCTGATCTCCAGTGTTGACGCCAGGAGACTTGCAAGATTAAACTGACATTCCCGGGTCAGTTTCTCTAAAAGCCAGGGAATGGCCTGATGTCAACCCAAAAGTTTTCCCGTGGATGTCTGAGAAAAACTGTTCTCCCCAGATGTTCCTTGATTTCATGAATGATGAAGATGCTTTCTGATTGATTGCATTGAAAAATAATGTACGAATAACGATGAAATCCGACAAGCAATTTGCTTGGCGGATGCTGCTAGCATTTCATTAGGATGAGTAGATGCAGTGGGCTAGGTGTTGCCTTAGTCAGTTTTCATTCATTTTGAAATGCTTTGTGTAATGCAGAGCACATAGCTTGTAGGTGATTTAACATGGTGTGTGTTCTTTGCTCTGAAAAGTCTTCTGGTCTAATGATAATATTTTAACAGAACTACCAGATTCAGCTTTTACAGTTTGGTGCATAAAACCTTTTGTGCCCAGTGCAAGTACAAGGTTTCCCTTCTTGTCTCCGATTTTCATTCTCTCTTTTCTTCAAATTCACTTTGTATGAGTAGCCCCTAAGGAGCCTCCTTAGATCAGGTTTCCAGCCCTTGTTCCTATTCCAATTCATTTGGCCTGTGATGGGGCCTGCATGTTTACAAGACTGTCCCCTCAGACTGAGCTTCCAGGGACCTCGATCTAGAAACAGAGATGCCCAGCACTCCATCAGTGGGCCTATATATTCTCGTATGCACAATGCCAACTATGCACTCAGTTCATTACCAAAACACGATAGTTAATAGCAATGTAAACTTTCCGCTTAGTTCCCTCTTATCCACCTGCCTTAGGAGCCTGGTCTTTCTTTTTCTATCCTCACTCATCCTCATCAATCTCTACCCTCTTCACCCATTCAGCTGTGTTACTTCCATTGTATCTATTTTTCTCAGTTCCTAGAAACAAAAAATAGACAAAACAACAAAATAAAGACCTCTTTTTTATCGTTCAACCATCTTCTTTTTAACCATTGGTTGTATCACCTAGGTTTTTCAGGGGCCATGCTGTCTACATCTGCTGGGTTGTACAGTGTGGGACCAAGGCTTCTTGAGTTTCTTTTTAGGGTTGGAGCATGAAGTGCCACATAAAATGTCACAATGGATTTAAAATGTTCAATGTGCTAAGCGCCAATATATTTATTAGTTAAACATGCTTGGAATCACCAATAAAATAGGGAACCAAAACATTAATATTATTGAAGATTGTTTTGGAAGTTCTAGCTCGTGTTAAGTCCTAAAGGGAAAAAAATGTAGGTTACATTATTGTGTATATGTAGAATGCACAGAAAAGTTTATTAAAATCAACTATGATCAATATGAGAATTCATAAATACCCCTAGAGACAAGGAAATTTCAAAAAGCAAGAGCATTCTAACACATCAGAAATAACCTTAGAAAATATAATGAAAACATGATCCTACTCACAATAGCAACAAAATATATGAACTGATAATGGGAATGATTTTAACAAGTAGTGTCAGAAATAAAGAAAACCACAGCAGTCTATTAAAATGTAAATGAAGTTCTGAATAAGTGGTGATAAATAGACATGACTTGATTTTGGATAGGAAGGTCGAGATTTATTAAATGCCAATTCTTTCTAATAAATTTATAGGTTTAATATCATTCAAAACAGTTCCAGAGGAATTATATTCACAACTTGGGGAAATGATTCTAAGGTTCATTTAGAAGAATAGCCATTAATAATAGTTTTTTAAAAAGTCTGAAAAAGAAGAATAAGAAAGAGGAACTTAGCACTTTGAGATGTAAGAGTATATTGTAAAGATTGAATAATCAGAAAAAAATTATGAGACTCATCCAAGACTAGAGGATGGGATTAGTGAATCAGTAAAACACAGAAAGGAGGCAAATTTTTATACAAATGTATTATGTGAAAATTAAATGTCACAATCAAGAATGGATTAATCAGTGTATGGTGTTGAGGTCATTGTTTAGCAGTGGGAGGGGAAAAAATAATTTTGTGTGCTGATCCCTCACCAGACACCAATATAAGTTAAAAAGACAAAGAGCAAATGAGACTTTTCCATGTCTGATACTATGGCAGGCTGAATTATTTTAACCAAACTCTCTCCTGATTTAAACGAAAATTCTGAATAAAATACAAAAAAAAATCCTTCTTAAATGTGACAAAAAACTGACAAAAAGATAAGGAATTATTAAGTCAAAGTCAAAATTTAAGTGAACAGGGGAGCCAGGAGGAAGCAGAGGAAGAAGCTTCTTTTGCCTCAAGGGCATCTGCCCAACCAGGGGATCCTGAACCTTAGTTGTCAGCCCTCAATCTGTGGGGCAGAGAAACTAAAGCCCAAGGCTGCCAAGGCGGGTGTGCGATGTGAGAACATGCGCTCATCAAGCTGGGGCACTGAAGCACCCACCTTCAGAGGGAGGATGAACCAGAAGAAATCTCTCCCATCCTCAGCGCCAGAGGAATGCAAGCAGACGCACCTCGGTGTTGAACATTACAACAGAATCCTTGAGATGTAGTCTGCTGCAGGTTTTCAGTCCCAGTTCTAACACCTGCATGGCACAAAAACGCTAAATTCATGAATCGAGATTGAAGTGGCCCCCACTGGAAAAACACCTCATGGCAAAACCAAACATGAATCCTCCTTAGAGGATTCTTTCCTCCTAGGTCTCCAAGTGTTCCCCAAACAAGTTTTCTAAGGAAAATGAGCAGCTCTCAATTAAAAAAAAAAAAAAAAAACAATTTAAACTACACAAGGAAACAAAGAACCAGTAGAAACAGGTCTTTAAGTACTTCACATACTGGAACTATCAGACACAGATTTTATTTTATTTTATTTATTTATTTTTAAAGAGTTTATTTGAAAGGACATGAGAGAGAGAGAGCGGGGGGGGGGGCGCAGAGGGCAGAGGGAGAGGGAGAAACAGGCTCCCCGCTGAGCAAGGAGCCCAACTTGGGGCTTGATCCCAGGACCCTGAGATCATGACCTGAGCCGAAGGCAGATGCTTAGCTGACTGAGCCCCCCAGGCGCCCCCAGACACAGATTTTAAAACAACTATACCTACTGTGTTTAAAGGAATGAAAAGTAAAACTTATAGACAATAGAAAATATTAAAATGATCCAGCATGTTTGAAAGAGAACCAAATAGACCTTCCTAAACAAAAAACCAGAAAATGAAGCAGTTGAAGAAAATAAAACAAAACACACACACACACACACACACACACACACACACACAGGAGATTAGATGCCTTTGATGAAAGAATTAGTGAACTAAAAGAAAGTATCTAGGGGGTAACACTGACAGACATAAAATTAAGAAATACAAAATAAAGATGACATGTGAAAGAGAGTAAGAAGATCTAACATATATCTAATCAGAATTTCAGAAAAACAGGGGAGAGAGAGACTGGAGCATGATCAATGTCTGATGAGATCATATCTGAGAATTTACCAGATGTGATGAAAGATACTGATCTGGAGATTCAAGCATCCCAGTGAATCACATGCAGAGTAAAACACAGGAATCCACACTGGAAAAACCATAGTGAAACTGCAGACACCAAAGACGCAGACCATCTTAAAGCAGTCAAACAAAACGAATGGATTACATTCAAACGAATGACAAACAGAAAGCTCCCTTATCAAAATCAATCATAGACGGCAGATATTTGATGTATTTAATGTTCTGTAAAAAAAGGTAACTGCCAAGGTAGAATTCTATGCCCAGTGAAAATATCTTCAAAGGTGAGCAAAATAAGAATATTTTAGACAAGCAGAAGCTGAGAGACTCTCACTAAATGTAATGCTGAGGAATATTTTTCAGATGGTCTCAGATGGGAAGTCTAATTTGCACGAAAGTGCAAAGAGAAATTTAAACAAACATTAACTGTATAAAACCATAAGAAGAGGATAACCCACAACTTTGGATGGAAGGAGAAAGGGACCCAAGACTTAAAAATTCTTAGTAATGTCCAGGAGACAAATAAAGGTACTGATTAACTCAAGACGGTGATAAGTGAAGTATGCATGTTGGAATGTTTGGTGTAACTGCTAAAGGAATAGAAACATAGTATGTAACTTCCTTCCTGTACGGAAGGGAAAAACAGAATGATAAAAAACAGTTCTTCATCAGTAACAAAACATAACAGGACTCCTGTGTGAAACTCTGATTAAAAGTCAATTCCAGATGGGTTATAAACCTAAATACTAGATGACAAAACCTGAAAGTGCTTAGAATCATAATAAAGGAAGTTATCTTTATGATAAATCTAGGGTAGGAAAGAATTTTTTAAACAAGAAAAAATAAGGAAGTTCATTACAATTATGACCTTTGATTTATCAAATAATACCCAAAAAGAGATTTAAAAAAATAAGCTACAGAATGGGAAACAATTTTTAAAATATGTATAGTAGATAAAGCACTAGTGTTGAGATGAATATAAAATTGTTATAAATCAATAAGAAAGCCAGATATCTCAATTAAAAATGGCCAAAAGACTTGTACATGCACTTCGCCAGGGAGAAAATAAAAATAGCCAAAACCATGAATACGTATGCAAACTAATTAATAATCAGGAAACTCCACACTAAAACCACACCAAGTTACCATTTCATACTTACTAGACTGACAAAAAATGAAAAGTTCTCACAATATTAAGTGTAGAGCAAGGGAACTCTTATGTACTGTTGGTGGTAGTGTAAATTAGTATATCTGTTTTGGAAACAATTTGGTATCATAAAAGTTGAAGACACACACTACAGCCAGCAATTGTACTCCTAGATATTTACCCTGGAGCAAATCTTGCACCTTTGTACCAGAACACACATATAAGATTTTTCCTCATTGCATTTATTCATAAGGGCCCTAAGCTGAAGCCATTGGAAATTGCACCAACAGTGGAATGTGTAGTATACAGCAAAGGAAGAGACCTTACCATAGCCATATGCAATGGTATGGGTGAGTCTTAGCCACATAAATGTTGAGCAAAGGAAGCAAGACATAAACAAATATGTCTAGTCTGGTGCCATCTATTGGGTAAAAATAGGTCAACCAAATTGCTTACATTACATACATAAGGAGCAAATCATTCTTGTTTAAAGAGTAAGAAGCTTACTTTCACCACAGTCAGGATAGTTGATATGGACCCCCCCAAGAGGGGAAAGAAGGGTTTGTGATCAGGGAGCCACATAAGGGATTTCTTGGGTACTAGAAATACTAGATTTCTTAATCAGTTGGTAGTCACTGAGATGTTCACTTTATAATTATTTTTTAAATTGTACATATGTATTTTAAGCACTTTCTTATATGCCTGGCTCACAATTTTAAAAATGTAAAAGAAATTTTCAAAAAGTATTAAATAAAATCAAACATTTATTCAAATTCTAGAAAAGGGATAATTTTCCAGGCTTGGAATTTATAAAATGAAAAGAAATAAAACACTCACACATACACACATAGTTAGATGTGAGTACATAAAACTTTTAAACGTCTATATGTTTAAAGGCAATAAAATTAAATAATTTGGTAAAATATTCACTGCAAATTTGACAAAAGTTAAATATCTTTCTTATACCAACAACTCACAGTTTAATTTTTAAAACTCTATAAGCAAATGATATCAATATATATATTTCATTTAGGGACAAAATATTTACAAGTAACTGTGAGAATTCTATTTACCCTATTTATACAGAAAGAAATGCAAATTAAAGTTTGATGGCTTTTTTTTTTTTAGAGAGAGCGCGCATGCGCATGAGCAGGGGGGAGGGGCAGAGGGAGAGGGAGAGAATCTCAAGCAGGCCCCATGCCCAGCGCAGAGCCGGACCCAGGGCTCCATCTCATGACCCTGATATCATGACCTGAGCCGAAATCTAGAGTCAGATGCTTAACTGACTAAGCCACCCAGGTGCCCCCAGATGGCATTCTTTTTTTGTCCACTCAGCACAGGATAAATTAGTGATATTGCCAACTGGGACAAGATGAGATTTCTTAGATATTGTTTATATTTGTGTAAATTATTACAATCATCTGGAAAAGCATAATTTGTCAAGAATTATAAAATTCATAACCTATAATATAAATAAATTGGTTTGTCAGATTTTTTCTAGAGAATGAATTTAAAATATGAAAAAAAAAAAGATTTAGGTGCATAAAGATCATGACTGCAGCATAATTCATCATGGTAAAAAATGGAAAACAACCTAATACCTAGAAGTCAGGGAATGCTTGCACTAAATATGGCACATTCATTTTCATTCATGAAATTAATGTTTTGAGTTTCCACTCTGGCACTGTTTGTATGTGTATATGTTTATGGCATCACAAGATGGACAATTAGTTTGTCATTAAGTGACTATTAATAAGTCTTACAATAATATACATATATATAGTGCTTACAAAAGAAAGCACAGTTGAAAAAGGTACAAAATTATATGCACACTACGATTAGACCTTTATAAAATATGCATAGATAAACCCATATACATCATGATGACAGCTAGAACCATGCCTCAGCATTCACAGGCAAAAATACTGGCCCAGAAAGCATAAAAATGCTAATATTGTTAGTGTCAGGCTATAGTGATCACAAATGATCTACCCTTTTTTCGTGTTGTAGAGCACTACAATATTATGTTATCCTATAATGGAAACAGTAATTAATACTAAAAAATTACAGAGACCTAAATTTGCATCTTGCTCAGGCATTTTGTACTCTGATTTTTGTAACACCTAACATCATATGGTTCACTTTTAAGACTCAGGATATTTATCAAAATGAAGCAAAGATTCTAAACCTTTTGTTTAAATAAGTGATTCAACAGACTCAGAGTTATTAGCCTTCAAGCATGTGAAGGAAGAAGGCAGCACCAGTAATTCTCCTTTTGTAAAACAAAACTAAAACTAAAACCTCACACATACTTACGTCTTTTAGAAACAAAGATGTATAATATATATTAAAATCAGCAAAGTCATTTAATAAGAAAACCAAAATTACAAACTTTTCACAGTTTTAAAGTCTATTTTCATAGGATGCAACAGTCTCTGAGGTCCAGGTGTTCTCAAGATTGCTTTTAAAAAATAATATTTTCACATTTGCTACCCTGTACTGCATTTAAGACACACAATTCAATGCACACGAAAAGGAGATGTTTGTAAGAATAGTACTTGTGCATTAGTAAGTACAGTATTGTTTCATGAATGAATGTGTTTATCAGAATCTGCTGCACTTCATACTTTTTGTAAAGTCACATGTATACAACATGTTTCTATGAAAAAAAATATTTTCAGGAATAAAATTTTTGGAGTAGAATAATACCAGCTTTTTGGTGGCTGTGGGGAAAGAGGGAGCTATTTTCTTTTTATTTTGCTGATGTTACTTTTACCCTTGTTAACAGAGTGGTCTGTGGTTTCATTAATTAGCACTAGCTTGAGGGGCACCTGGGTGGCTCAGTCGGTTCAGCATCTGCCTTCGGCTCAGGTCGTGATCCCAGGGTCCTGGGATCGAGCCCCGCGTCGGGCTCCCTGCTCGGCGGGAAGCCTGCTTCTCCCTCTGCCTCTGTTCCTCCCCCCGCTCCTTCTCTCTTTCTCTCTCTCTCTCTCCCCTTCTCTCTCTCAAAGAAATAAATACATCTTAAAAAAAATTAACACTAGCTTGAAAAGCTCAATAATTACCATTTGCTATCATGTTTGGTGAAGAGTCTGTTCAAAACTTTGCCCATTTGCAGCTGGGAATGGGGGTGGAGAAAAATGGTTTGACTTCTTATTATTGATTTCTAAAGTTCTTTTTTTTTATATTTAAAGTTCTCTATATATTAATATAGATAAAAGTTCTTTGTTGGATATATGTTTTGCAATTATTTTTCCCAGTCCCTGGCTTGCCTTTTCATTTTATAACAATGTATCTTGAAGAGCAAATGTTTAAAATTTTCATGAACTCCAATTTAATGACTTCTTTTCTTTTAAACCTCCACCTTTTGGTGTTCTATTTAAGAAAGCTTTGCCAATCCCAAGGTCACTTAAGATTTCCTCTTACGCTTTCTTTGAGGAATTCAATAGTTTAAATTAGGTTTATAATGCACATTGAGTTAAGTTTTGTATGTGACATGAAGGAGGTGTCAAGGTTTTTTTGTTGTTTCGGTCTTTTTGTAGATAGCTATCCAGTTAGTTGTTCCAGTTACTTTTGTTGAAAAAATTATCTTTTCCCTCATTTAGGGAAAAGCTGTCATTTCATCTTGGCACTTTTGTTTAAAATCCATTGACTGTATATATTCTGATCGGGGCTCTTTCTTCTGTTCTCTTGATCTAAATATATTTTTGCTCCAATACCATCAATACCTGATTCCTGCAGGTTTGTAATAAGCCTTGAAATCAGATATTGTATATCTTCCAACTTAGTTCTTCCTTTTGAAAGTTGCTCTACCTTTTCTAGGTCCATTGCATTTCCAAGTAATTTTTGAACCAGCTTGCCAGTTGTACAAAAAAATCCTATTAGGATTTGATCTCCTGATCAAATCCACTGGATCTATCAGTTTGGTAAGAGTTGACTTCTTAGCAATACTGAGTCTTCAAATCCATGAACATGGTATGTCTCTCCATTTATTTCTTTAGTTCCTCCCAGCAGGGTTTTGTAGTTTTCAATGTACAGGTCTTGTACATTTTTGTCAAGTTTATCCCTAAGTATTTCATATTTTTTTATGCTACTGTAAATGGTATTTTAAAAACTAAGTATGTAAAATAATGGTCAGCATCATTAGCCATTGGAAAATGCAAATTAAAGCCTTAATTAGATACCACTACAGCAAGATTTCTCAACCTCACATTATTGACATCCTGGGCCTCATAATTCTGTGGTTAGGGACTGTCCTGTGCATTGTAGCATATTTAGCTGTATCCCTGGCCTCCACCCACCAGATGCCAAGGTCACTCTCCCTCTCCCTGAAATGTAATAGTCAACAATGTCTCAAGACATTGCCAAATGTTCCTGGGGAGGTAAAATTGTCCCTGGCTGAGGACTACTATGCTACACAACCCTGGAATGGCTAAAATAAAGAATACTGACCACACCAAGAGTAGGCAAGGACATGGAGTAATTGCAACTCTCACACAGTGCCAGTGAGAATGCAAAAAGTTTCCGAGGACTTTGGAAAACTGTGTGGCAGTTTCTTAAGAAGTTAAGTCTAAACCCACCATGTGTTCCAGCCATTCTACTAAAAGCATTTACAAAGAGAAATGAAAGCCCATGTCCAGAGACATGGCCATGAATATTTATAGCAGCTTTATTGGTAATCACCAGAAACTGGAAATAAATCGAATGTCTACCCCCAGGTGGATGGATTAATACACCATGCTGTGTGTACACCAAGGAATATTACACAGCCATAAACAGCCATAGACTATTCATACAGACAACAACATGGATTACTATCAGAATAATTACACTGAGTGAAAGAAGCCAGAGCAAGGAAGAATACATATTTTACAATTCTATTTATATCACATTCTAGGGAATGGAATAAACCATCGTTACGGTGCAGATCAGTGATTGTCTGTGGACAGAGGAGAGAAGGGGGCATAGGTTAGCAAAGATCAGGAGAGTAGACTTTGGGGTGTGATAGCTGTGCTACTTACCCTAATTATGATTTTGGATTTCATGTGGATGTTCGTATGTCAAAACTCATCACATGGTACACTTTATATATATATGCAGGGTTTTGTATGTCAGGCATACCTCCATAGAGCTGTTTAAAAATTACAATACAGAAAAGCAATTGGCAGGAAGAACATTCTAATAAATAAAGGCTGGGCAATCGTTTGTATTTACAAGGGATACTCATGACACTGACAAAAATCAATGGAATTCCTGTATGTCATCCAACTGTGAAAAAAATAACAATAATCAGAGCTCATTCTCCCTTTTGCTTTGAGAAATGTAACCCTCCCCTCCCTGGCAATTCCCCTGATGGCCCACTATTTTGCCTTTAGGCAAGGATGGTTGGTCAATTATAGATAACACTTAATTTTAAATTAGAAAATTTGGGAAAGTGTTTATCTTCCCTTTGGGTTAGCATTCAGTGATTTTTAAATGACATAAAACCACATCAGTGAAAACTAGGAAGGAAAAATTAACTTCTTTTCATAGCCTAAAGACTCAATGAGTTATAGATCTTTCCTTCGGGAAGATCTGGCCTTTTATAAATCTTTGGAATGAAAGGAGATACCTGAATTTTGGCCATTTATTAATAGTAAATTTCTGGTGAAAACCTGTGATCGCAGAAATTTTATAGATTCAGAATGAAAAAAACCAATGATTTGCCCTGCTTAAAAATCAGGGAAATTCTTACCATTTTTTAACCAAATTATTCATACCATTACTAAGGATAAATCTAGAAGTTAGTTTATCACTATATGATTTCTCCCATATTCAATACCTGTATATGAATTGTAAGACAACTTTAGCAGATAATTGGTAAATTGACGTTGAGAATATATCTCTTCACTGTATTATTATTTTTTAAAAGATTTTAGGGGCGCCTGGGTGGCTCAGTCGGTTAAGCGTCTGCCTTCGGCTCAGGTCATGATCCCAGGGTCCTGGGATCGAGCCCCGCATCGGGCTCCCTGCTCAGTGGGAAGCCTGCTTCTCCCTCTCCCACTCCCCCTGCTTGTGTTCCCTCTCTCGCTGTGTCTCTCTCTGTCAAATAAATAAAATCTTTAAAAAAAAAAAAAAAAAAAAAAAGATTTTATAAGGCGGAGAGGGGCAGGGGGAAGAGAAGACAGAAGGACAGGGAGAGAGAGGATCTCAAGCAGAGTCCCTGCTGAGTGTGGAGCCCAATGTGGGACTCGATCCCATGACCCTGAGATCATGACCTGAGCTGAAGCCAAGAGTCAGACGCTCAACCAACTGAGCCACCCAGGCGCCCCTCTTCACTGTATTATTAATTATTTAACCAAGCGTGTTGACTTTTTCATCATATCGTTCAAGGTCATTATTATTCCATTTAAGCTGTCTTTCTGATTTCTTCCCATCACTTTGGGTGTCAATTCAGTCAGAATGCCAGCAGCACGACTTGCAAGAACACCACATTTTAATTTTAAAAACAAGAAAAGAAAAAAGGGGGAGGGAGATGTAGGGAAACAGATGTACACAGATACAATTTTCTGGCAGAGGGCATTCAAAACAATTATTTAAGAGACATAATTCCTTTTCAATATGAGATATTGATATATTTATAATGATGGTTTCAGAGTTTTCAGGTGTGTGGTACCTTAAAATGTTCAATAATTGTGTACCACAGCAAGTTGGCCTCTGTAGAAAGAAAAAATTTGATGGTCCTTTGTGTCTCTTTTAGATCTATCAGCCAGCAGTATTGTGCTTGATTTGCACTAACAAGCCATCCTCCATATAATATTAATGCAGTATTAATAACATTCTTTGGTCTAACGTTGCTTTGTTTTCCCCCAGCCCCTGCTCACGGCTACAATTTTCTGAGATGGAAAATTTATTAGCAACTAAAATGTGAAATCTGTTCTGGTCCAAAGAAATAAGTGAATGTGTAAGAGGCTTGTTATTTGGCAAACAGCCTGCATACAAGCTATGCTAAAGCCAAGTCGAGATGATTAGCACTTTACCCTCCTTTATCAGACCATGGGGTCTTGTATCTGATCTCTGTTTGTAGAGAAGAACCTTATGCCTCTCATACGTGTAGAAAACTGTTTTTCTGCCGTGGGTAGCAGGTGCTGGCTAACCTTGCCCTGTGCATCCCCCTTTCCCCACCCTTCGCCTTGTTCTCACTGATGGTCCCAGTATGTGCCACTGGGAACATACCAGGTAAGTGACACGCTGAGACAGTAGGTTATCCAGAGTCAGGATCCTGTCACCTGACTTGAGCGGTGACTACAGTGTTGCTGAGAGAGACAAAGAGGAGCAGCCTTTATAGTTGGTTCTCTCTTTGCAGAAGGATATCTTAAAATCGGATCTCATTATCTGCTCGGGGGCTGCTGTTCTGTCATTTGCAGTCAGTGCCAGCACCGTGTTCCTGTCCTTGCGAGTACGTATCCTTTCGACTTTATACTCTCCCCACCTTCTTAGTTTCCCTAATAGCAGAGCCCGTTGTGGAGTTCCAGGGTACTGGCGGGATAATGGAGCCAGGGGAGGAAAACAAAACTCCAGCTGAGAGGTTTAAGGAGCATATCTATGTGCTGTGAAGGGTTATGTCCAAGATGAAACTTGGTGCACATGGCAGATTGGGTTCAAGTGCTTTATCCTTTGTCTTCCTGCACCTGGGGAGTGGTGTTGTTGGCTAGAGCAACAACACACATCCTGGGACCCGGGGGTAGTAAGACAGGCTGATGGCACACTGTGGGGAGCAGAGACTGGAGGCATTACCATGTCAGGAGTCAGACAGAGGTCCCGGAGCCAAAAGGAGCTTTGGAACTTAATTTCCAGTTAGAAAAACAAACGTGGAGAGCTCTAGATGGGATTTCTGGCTTGAAGTTTCAACAGTTACTGTCTCCTTATAAAAGTATTATATGCTTAGGCATTCCTTCCAACAAAGGAAAGTCTATTAGTTACATTTGTTATTCTCAACCTCTTCTTTTAAAAAACAATGGCAACAAAGCCAAAGGGCAGAGTTCCCTTGGCCTTTGAACTTCCTGGGGCCAGCTCTCTACCCCCCACTTAGTGGCTCGCAACCCGGGTGGGTTTCGTGTGGAAGAAACGTTCAGAAGCCTGTAACAAGAACTGGGGTTGCCTCTCTGTTCTGCTAGAGGGAAGAGGGGAAGGGCAGTGGTGTTATGGATTATTCATGGGCATCCCTCCCCTCTCCTGCGAGGCTAAACAATGAGATTTGCCCTCTTGTATCACAGCCATTTCTCAGTGTTGTGCTGTTTGCCCTGGCTGGCTCGGTGGGATTTGTGACCCATTATATGCTCCCTCAGCTCCGCAAGCACCATCCATGGATGTGGATTTCACACCCTGTTCTTAAAAACAGAGAGTATCAGCAACGGGAAGTGAGAGGTCAGTAATATATCCCTCGTTAAAAAAAAAAAATGATGCGGTGGTAGGCATCCTTTACACCAGAGGATGTGCACAACCAATGTGAATGTTTGAATGCGGTAGAACTATACACTCAAGAATGGTTACAATTGGTAGATGTTACATTATATCTATTTTACCACAATTAACAGAAAGGGGGGAGTGTGTACCTTGGAGTATGCAGTATTGTTCCAGAACAAGAAAGTTAAAGTGGAGAGAATTAGAACTGTGTTTTATAAAAATAGTAATTGGTTATTTAGTATTGGGGAAGATGAATTTAGATCATTCAGTCCTGAAATTTATGCTGCTCCAGCTTAAGCTGACTGGGGACCAGGAAGAAGACTTCACAGCCCTCCCATCCTCCACAAAGTGTTTTTCTGGGGGGCGGGCGCTGGGCAGGGATGTAGCAGAAACTGCTGAGCCTTTAGGACCTCTGAACCCTTGAACTTTGCTTCATGGCTTTGCTCGCTTAGACCTAAACCCATGCTTGATTGCCTTAGGAGTTCTCGGGGCTATTTTTGGTCACGATCATGTCATAGCCTGGTAATCCAGACAGTGTCAGAACTTCCAGATAAGAAACCTCAGGAATTTCTCTGGTAGCTCTTCCCTTGCTCTGTGATCCAGCAGATGGCAGAAGGATTGATTTATCCCCATTTTCAGACACGTTGAAGTCATCGGTCACAGTTTATAGCTATAGTTTATAACTAGCTAGTGTGGGTCATAACTTTATAGCCCATTGTAACCTCTCTGTTGTAGAGGGAGACAGTCAGTTGTCACCTGCCAGGCACAAGGGTATGTGAGTGGCGCCAAGATTTGCTGACTTGCAGGAATGTACTGGACTCACTAGGTTGGTCAGCAGTAACTTCAGTATATTAGTGTGACAAAGGGAAAAGGGGGCAAAATAATTTAAAAATGAAGAAGTGAAAAGAATCACTTAAAACACTGTCAAGAGCATTTTGTCAAGGAACATCTCTGGGTGGGTATGAGGAGCTGCCTTAATTTAAAACAGCCAACACAGGAAAATTGTAGATTGTTTACTGGAGAAATATGGCATCATGGGTCCGCTGCCCAGATAGGGTTTAGAAGGTGGAGAGGGGTCACCCTGACCGCTCTGCCCTCAGAGACTGGCTTCTCATCTGCAACACCAGCAGCTAGCTTAAGGGTCAAATTTAATATTTTTGTGCTTTATATATATACATATATATGTAATATGTAATATATATTATATTAATATGTATATATTTTAATTAATTTAATTAATATATATTATATATGTGTGTATATATATATTAAATGCCCTGTTCAATTTCAGGTGCTACTTCAATGCAAATTATTATCAGTATTACAAAACCTGAAGGAAGACGGGCTCAGAGTGGGTGCAATGTGTAATGGTTAGCTCATGTTACAGCTCACTTGTGTAAAGAGGTGCATCCCAGATGGGTGCTTGCTGGTGGATAGGTAGGGCAACCAGAGGAAGCTGATTTCTACGGAGCTTCTGCAAGTGTTAAGTTCACATCCCCCTTTCATTTTCTAAATCTGTAGGAAGAACTAAGTTTTGGCAAAATTACTGGAGTATTTGGGGCTTTAGTATTTTGGTGTCATTGATTTGGGGTGGAGATTTGAAGTATGAGGCTTTGCCTCAGGAACCTGCATATCTATATCCATATCAGCTGTACCTTGATCTCTACTTAGATATTTGGATGCCCTGGGATGAGCACAGAGAACTTGTCAAATTGAGAGAAAGAAAAATATGAGAGATGAAGCTCAGGCCAAGCTTACTGTGGCAGTTCAGAGTGTGGAATTCAGCAGTGAAAATATTGAATTCAGCATTCAGTAGTTTAGTTCAAAGCCTGTTTGTTTTGGTTTTGGTTTTTTGTTTGTTTGATTTTGTTAGTGTGGTTGTTTTCTTCCCTGAATATAGCGGAGCCCAGTTTAAAATAGAATCATTTAGATATTTTAAACCTGCATGACCTTTTCAGTACATGATTGAAGTCCAG
Source organism: Neomonachus schauinslandi (assembly GCF_002201575.2). Classification (NCBI taxonomy): domain Eukaryota; kingdom Metazoa; phylum Chordata; class Mammalia; order Carnivora; family Phocidae; genus Neomonachus; species Neomonachus schauinslandi. Next base: position 83,702,789 of record NC_058408.1, read on the forward strand.
GTGAGTGTGAGTGTGTTTGTATGTTGATGGCTCCTCTTTGAGGGGCGAGTGACCAGGCGGTGCTGGGTCTCCATCCCATACACTGGGCTGGGAGCTCACGGCTGTTAGCGCGGGCTCAAGCCCAGACTCTGTGGGTGTTTCTCCCTTGCCTGCATTAGCTGTTCATAAGCCACTTGAAATCTAGCCAAGAGTAATAGATTTGACAAATTAGGCATATAACGAAGAACAGATTGCATTTCAAAATTGTGTGCATTAGAAGGAGAATCCAAATATTTAAAATATGTTGGTATGAACTCATTGAAAAGCCATTACTCATTTCGGTATCATCTGGTCCTGAGTTTCCTTCCTCCTCTTCCTGGCCTTCCGCCTTCTAGATAGTTCACTCTTTATTTCTTTTACTCCCAAGAAAACACACACAGGAAATTCAGACCAATCGTATACTTTTTAACGTGAAACTGTGCTCAAATCTCCTTTCTCATAGGATCAAAGAATATTATAACTGGAAAAGAAGAGAGAGCAGAGCAGGGCGAGTGGGTCTGTGGCATAGCAGGAGAATGCCCTAATCCCATGGCAGACATTGCTAACTGGGAACAATCCGAAAACTGGGCCCAGGGCAGACATTGAATTGGCGTGTGAGATGAGGCATATGTGCCGTCCCTGCCTTAGAGTTTATAGAATGCCATCCCACCCTTCACGTAGGAGGAAACAGAAGCCTACAGAAGTCAAGGCACATAACTTCAGTCCGAGCAAGTCTGTGGCCAGTGAGTGAGCAGAACCCAGGGTATCTTCCTCCAGTCCAGTGCTCTTTCTGCCACCCGCTCTGCTATTGGGCTAGCGGGCCAGTCGGGTGTAGTCTGGATGCGGCTCTTAGACAGCATGGTGCCACAGTCATTGTTACCCAGAAGGGCCCCATCACTGCAGTAGGCCCTGTAGAGTCCAACATGCCATAGTCGAAGGCCAACTCTACAAAGCTTTAATCCCCGGGTTGAAACAGACTCACCACAGTGAATTCTGGGCATTCTTGTGGTTTCTCCAATATACTCCATTCTCTGACTGTCCTCTCTTTGCTGTTCCCTTTGCCTGTGATACTTTTTCTCAAGCATCACTAGACTCAGGCCAGATGATTCATCCTTCAGGTCTCTGTTTAAAAAATCAGTCCCTCCAGAAGTCCTTCCCTGACCACCTGGATCAGACTAACCTCCCCGCTGCTCCCCTGAACCTCCCTTTCCATCATATTCTCTCAAGTGAGTGTGAGCAACATGTCTGTTTGCTCGTGCTGGTCCTTCACTGCTTACTGTGGTGCTGGGCACAGAAGTGTGTTTACTGAATGGCACTTCATTTAAATATCATCTGCTTTCTATTTGCTAGAACAAATTTAAACTTGGTGTACATACTTTCTTTCGGTTTACTTTCTTCTCTGCATACCTCTGATATATAATTTTACTTGGCATATAAAATTACATGGAGATACGAAATAAAGTTTGATATAAAATTCAGACTACAACTCAAATTGAAGACTGGAAATTGAAACATGTATTTTTTAGCCAATTCAGTTCTTTACGTTGGAGACTAATATAAGTAAACTTTATCCCATCCTAGCCCCAACAAGATGTTTCACCAATATCTGAGCTAAAAGAATGAAATTCTATCACTCATAATACAGCTCAGCAGACATATGGTGATGTGGCTATAACTGACATATTAATGGGATGTGAAGTTGTTCAATCTAAGTGATTCGTGCTGAAAATAACAAGATAACAGAGTAGACAGCACTACAGATGGCACCATATTAGTCAAGTATGGAACTTTCAAGACCAAATGTTTAAAGGAGCACCTGGAGTTTTAGAAAATAAAACAAATCTATGATCCTGAATTGTGATGGTAATTCCAGACAAATGACTTCATTGATCAGCTTCTGTTATAAAAGAGTAAGAAGTTGAATCTGTTTGAAAATTTGTTTTAGCTAATGGTAATAAATACACATCTATCAATAATTACTTTGAATGTAAATGGACTAAATGCTCCAATCAAAAGACATAGGGTGACAGAATGGATTTAAAAACAAAAACAAAAAACAAGACTCATCTATAATTTGCCTGCAAGAGACTCATTTTAGACCTAAAGACACCTTTCAGATTGAAAGTGAGGGGATGGAGAAACATCTACCATGTACATGGATATCAAAAGAAAGCTGGGGTGGCAGTACTTATATTGGGCAAAATAGACTTTAAGACAAAGACTAACAAGAGACAAAGAGGGGCACTATATAATAAAAAAGGGGGCAATCCAACAAGAAGGTCTAACAATTGTAAATATTTATGCACCCAACCTAGGAGCACCCAAATACATAAAATGGTTAACAAACATAAAGGAATTAATCAGTAATAACACAATAATAGTAGGGGACATTAACAACCTACTTATATCAATGGACAGATCATCTAAACAGAACATCAACAAGGAAACAATGGCTTTGAATGACACACTGAACCAGATGGATATATTCAGAACATTCCATCCTAAAATAGCAGAATACACATTCTTTTCAAGTGCACATGGAACATTCTTCAGAATTGATCACATATTAGCCCACAAAACTAGCCTCAACAAATTCAAAAAGATTGAAGTCATACCATGCATCTTTTCTGACCACAACATTATGAAACTAGAAGACAACCACGAGAAAAAATCTGGAAAGACCACAAATGCATGGAGGTCAAATAAGATGCTACTAAACAATGAATGGGCCAGCCAAATCAAAGAAGAAATTAGGGCGCCTGGGGGGCTCAGTTGGTTGAGCGACTGCCTTCGGCTCGGGTCATGATCCTGGAGTCCCGGGATCGAGTCCCATATCGGGCTCCTTGCTCAGCAGGGGGTCTGCTTCTCCCCCTGACCCTCCCTCCTCTCATGTACTCTCTCTCTCTCATTCTCTCTCTCAAATAAATAAATAAAATCTTAAAAAAAAAAAGAAGAAATTAAAAAGTACATGGAAACAAATGAAAATGAAAACACAATTTGTGGTCCAAAACCTCTAGCATGCAGTGAAAGCAGTTCTAAGAGGGAAGTTTATAGCAATACAGGCCTACCTTAGGAAGCAAAAAAATCTCAGATAAACAATCTAACCTTACACCTGAAGTGGCTAGAAAAAAGACAACAAACAAAACCTAAAACCAGCAGACGGAAGGAAATAATAAAGAATAGAGCAGAAATAAATGCTATAGAAACTAAAGAAACAATAGAACAGATCAATGAAACCAAGAGCTGGTTCTTTGAAAAAATCAATAAAATTTATAAACCTCTAGCCAGACTTAGAGAAAAAAAAAGAGAAAGGACTCAAAATCACAAATGAGAGAGGAGTAATAACAAACAACACCACAGAAATACAAATAATTATAAGAGACTATTATGAAAAAGTATATGCCAACAAAATGGACAACCTAGAAGAAATAAATAAATTCCTACAAACATATAACCTACCAAAATTGAAACAGGAAGAAATAGAATTTGAACAGACTGATAAGCAAAGAAATCAAATCAGTAATCAAAAAACTCCCAACAAACAAAAGTCCAGCACCAGATGGCTTCACAGGCAAATTCTACCAAACATTTAAAGAAGAGTTAATAACCATTCTTTTTAAACTATTTCTAAAAATAGAAAAGAAAGGAAAACTTCCAAATTCATTCTATGAGGCTAGCATTGCCTTGATACAAATCAGATAAAGACACCACTAAAAAAGAGAACTACAGGCCAGTATCCCTGATGAACATAGGTGTAAAAATGCTCAACAAAATACTAGCAAACCAAATTCAACAATACATTTTAAAAAATCATTCACCATGGTTAAGTGGGATTTATTCCAGGGTAGTTCAATATTTACAAATCAATCAATGTGATACATCACATGAATAAGAGAAAGGATAAGAACCATACGATCATTTCAATAGATGCAGAAAAAACATTTGACAAAGTACAACATCCATGCATCACAAAAATCCTCAATGAAGTAAGTTTAGAGGGAACATAGCTCAAGATAATAAAGACCATCTATGAAAAATCCGCAGCTAATATCATCCTTAATGGAACTGACAGTTTTTCCCCTAAGGTCAGGAACAAGACAAGGATGTCCACTCTCACCACTTTTATTTAACATAGTACTGGAAGTCCTAGCCACAGCAATCAGATACAAAGAAATAAAAGGCACCTAAATCGGTAAGGAAGAAGTATAACTTTCACTCTGCAGATGACATGATGCTATATACATAAAACTGGAAAGACTCCACCAAAAAACTGCTAGAACTGATAAACTAATTCAGTAAAGTTGCAATTATACAAAATCAGTGTACAGAAATTTGTTGCATTTCTATACACTAATAATGAAGCAGCAGAAAGAGAAACTAAAAAAAAAAAAAAAAAAAATCCCATTTACAATTGCACCAAAAGTAAAGATACCTAGAAATAAACCTAATCAAACAGGTGAAAGACCAATGCTCTGAAAGCTATATAACACTGATGAAAGAAATTCAAGAAGACAGAAAGAAATGGAAAGACGTTCCATGCTCATGGATTGGAGGAACAAATATTATTAAAATGTCTATACCACACAAAGCATTCTACACATTTAATGCAATCCCTATCAAAATAGCACCAGCATTTTTCAAGAATTGTAACAAACAATCCTAAAAATTTTTTTTAAATTTTATTTATTTATTTGAGAGAGAGAGACAAAGCATGAGCAAGCTGGGGGAGGGGCAGAGGGGAAGGGAGAGGGACAGGGAGAGAGAATCTGAAGCAGACTCCGAGCCAGATGAGGGGCTCGATCCCACAACTACAAGACCATGACCTGAGTGGAAACCAAGAGTTGGATACTTAACCGACTGAGCCACCTAGGCACCTCCAATCCTAAAATTTGTATGGAACCACAAAAGACCTTGAATAGCCAAAGCAACCTTGAAAAAGAAAAGCAGGGACGCCTGGGTGGCTCAGTCATTAAGCGTCTGCCTTAGGCTCAGGTCATGATCCCAGGGTCCTGGGATCGAGCCCTGCATTAGGCTCCCTGCTCTGCTGGAAGCCTGCTTCTCCCTCTCCTACTCCCCCTGCTTGTGTTCCCTCTCTTGCTGTGTCTCTCTCTGTCAAATAAATAAATAAAATCTTTAAAAAAAAAGAAAAAGAAAAGCAAAGCCGGAGGCATCACAAGTCTGGACTTCAAGTTATATTACAAAGCTGTAGTGATCAAAACAGTATGGTGCTGTCACAAAAACAGACACACAGATCAATAGAACAGAATAGAAAACCCAGAAATAAACCCACAATTAATCTTCAGCAAAACAGGAAAGAATATCCAATGGGAAAAAAGACCATCTCTTCAACAAATGGTGTTGGGAAAACTTGACAGCAACATGCAAAAGAAAGAAACTGGTCCACTTTCTTATACCATTCACAAAAATAAATTCAAAATGGATTGAAGACTTACATATGCGACCCGAAATCATAACAATGCTAGAAGAGAACACAGGCAATAACCTCTTTGACATCTGTCATAGCAACTTTTTTCTAGATAGGTAGGTTCTCTAGGTAAGAGAAACAAAAGCAAAAATAAATTATTGGGACTACATCAAAATAAAAAGCTTCTGCACAATGAAGGAAACAGTCAACAAAACTAAAAGGCAATCTACGGAATGGGAAAAAATATTTGCACATGACATATCTGATAAAGGGTTAGTATCCAAAATATATAAAGAACTTACAAAACTCAACACCCAAAAAATGAATAATGCAATAAAAAAATAGACAGAAAACATGAACAGACATTTCTCAGGGAAGACATCCAAATGGCCAACAGACACATGAAAAGATGCTCAATGTCACTCATCATCAGGGAAATGCAAAACAAAACTACAATGAGGTATCACCTGACACCGGTCAGAATGGTTAAAATCAACAACACAAGAAACAACAAGTGTTGGTGAGGATGTGGAGAAAGGGGAACCCTCATGCACTATTGGTGGGAATGCAAGCTGGTGCAGCCACTGTGGAAAACAGTATGGAGATTCCTCAAAAAGTTAAAAATAGAGCTACCCTACGATCCAGCTATCTCACTACTAGGTATTTACCCAAAGAATACAAAAACACTAATTCAAAGGGATACACGCACCCCTATGTTTATAGCAGCATTATTTACAGTAGCCAAATTATGGAAGCAACCTTTGTGTCCATTGATTGATGAATGGGTAAAGAAGATGTGATATATACATATAATGGAATATTATTCAGCCATAAAAAAGAATGAAATCTTGCCATTTGCGATGACATGGATGGATCTAGAGAGTATAATGCTAAGTGAAATAAGTCAGTCAGAGAAAGACAAATACCATATGATTTTACTCATATGTGGAATTTAGGAAACAAAATAAATGAGCAAAGGGGAAAAACAGAGAGAAAGAGACAAATCAAGCAACAGACTCTTAATTATGGAGAACAAACTGATGGCTACCACAGGGAAAGTGGGCAGGAGGATGGGTGAAACAGGTGATGGGGATTAAGGAGGGCATTTGTTGTGATGAGCACAGGGGGGTGTATGAAGTGTTGAATTACTATATTGTACACCTGAAACTAATATAACACTCTATGTTAACTGGAATTAAAATAAAAACTAAAACAGCACCCCCCCCAAAAGAAAATTTGTTTTATCTAAGAACTTTCAAAAGGAATGATGTCATTTTGAAAAGGACTCATGGAATTGGGTCATATTTTCACATGGTCCTCTGAGAAGAAATTTCCATATTATTATTCTTGGCTCTTAGGAATTTAAGAAAAGTTGAAGTGCTCTGATTTGATGACTTTATTCTTACCATCAAAGGGGCTTTTTAATGGGGTTAAAAGAGATTGAGATAAAGAATAATTCCATTATTGACATTCACTTGTTATTTATTCATTTAGAAAATGCTTTTGAATTTCCTATTCATTAAAAAAAAGAATTACTTGGGCGCCTGGGTGGCTCAGTCGTTAGGTGTCTGCCTTCGGCTCAGTCATGATCCCAGAGTCCCGGGGTCGAGTCCTGCATTGGGCTCCCTGCTCAGCGGGGAGTCTGCTTCTCTCTCTGACCCTCACTGCGCTTGTGCTCTCTCTCTCTCTCAAATAAATAAATAAAATCTTTAAAAATAAAAAAAAAAAGGATTACTGGGTTCCTACATGTTATGAAGCCTGTGAACCACTGAGTTAGGATGACTAAGATGTGGTTTCTGTTATCAAAGAGTTTCTGACATATTAAGTAAGCCTTTGGCTGTCCCAAAATGGGGGAGCCATGACTGCTGCACACACAGCCATGTGGGGCCAGCATTATGTTCAGCCTTGCAGGAAATGCAAAGTAGAAGGCCCAGACCCTAAGTGAAAACGTTATAATTAATTTTATGTTCAGTGGTTAAGTTGTTCCAACTGGGTGGATATGCATATAAAATGGAAAATGTATGAATTTTAGGACTAAATGTTGAATTAATGTCTGGTGCACAGTAGGTGTTAAGTGATATTGGTTGAATGAACGGGTGAATGATCAGTGCTTTGTAAATTCCCTGGGAGAAGACTTTCCTATAGGCTGACGTGGGCAAAAAAAGCCTTGTAAGGTTAAGGCTGGTTTGAAGAACTCAAGGGTATTATGTGTGTGATAAAATATATACAAACAGGCTCATTCCTCTGCAAAAAAAAATAAATGGTTGCTGAAAAAGCTTAAGCTATAATTTTTGGATGTACTACAATACATGGATAAAAGATTATAGAAATTATAAAAAATACCAGTTGAGAATCTCATCGAAATTGTAACTTAAAAAAATCACTATCACGAAACTAAGTCACAAATGAGTCCTGATTTTGTCATTCTTAAATGTGATTTCCTTTGTGTGTTGGCAAATCTTGCCTGTTGATTTCTGGATAGACTGGTTTCTACATGTCAGAGACGTGGTTCTGAGAGATGTTGCTTTTTCCAATGTATTTTTCATTTATATCAAAGTGATACATAGATTAAAAATCAAATACAACAAGTTGTAATGACAAGCAGCAGACTCTTGCTAACTCGCACCCCCTCCAACCGTGTCTGACTCTGCCTGTCCATAAAAAATGTCTTTCCACTCTTTAGATATTTCTTCTGGTATTTACCATAATTCTTCTACGTGATCTGCTTGTTCTGCTGTCTCTTGATATTTCAGATTTGCCTATCTACTGACTTCCTGTAATGAAAGAGAAGGATTCCTCTCTTATATTCCCTTGCACATTAACAATTTCCCTGTCTCCTTCCTCACAGTATAGTTTTAATATTTTTTTGAACAAATACTCAGGACTTTTTTTTTCTATTAAGTCTAATTGTTGCTCACTTCTAGTCCAGTAGTATACCACGATTACCTTTCCTTTCTTGCTCAGATATCTGTTCTTGGTTTGCTAGCCTTTCCAATAGCTATGGGAAATATCTCTCAGTTCAATTTTCCATACAGGCAAACCTGTCATTTTATCTATGAATTCCATCCTCCCCAGACTCCCTCCTGGAACCTGCTCCGATTGTTCTGTGTTTACTCTCTCTTTGTGAACGAAGCACCTCCTCCAGTCACTCCAGGGGAAAGGGTGCACGGGAAGGAAATTTTCTGAGACTTTGCATATCTCAAAGGATTTCCATTCCACTTTGCACTTACTGGATAGTTTGTATTGTGTAGCAACTGAGGATGTAAACACTTCCGTAAGAATTCTAAGGTAATGTCCTATCATCTTCCAGCTTCCACTGCTGCCGTTGAGAAGTCTGATGCCTTCCTGACCCCCTGGTCCTTTGTAGGTGACCAGATTTTCCCCTGCAGGAAGCTTTTGGAAAGCTAAGGAGGGAATTAAAGTGCCATGGCTCAGAGTGGCCTCAAATTTTGGCTATGTCACATATTAATTCTGCTTAACCATCATGATTCAACTCTGTCATTTATAATTGGGGGTTCCTACAAGGAAGATTTGTTGGGGCATGAAATTAATCAAGAATGTATTCACTAAGTGCCTACTACACTTCCTCTTCCCCAGAGTTCTGAAGTTCACTCATTTTGCACCTTGCTTTGTGCCTCATTTCATCCATTGTCCTAGGTGGTTGGTGGCCCTTTATAATCCAGATGTTTATGTTCTATGGTTTTGACATTTTGGGTCAACAGGTGATAGTACCACTTGAATGACCTCCTTCACAGAATTTCTATGGTGATTAAATCAAACCCAATAATCTATGTAAAAATGGCATGACAGGCATTGTTTGATTTCAAAACATAAAGGCCCTGCTGGGGTCTTTGGGACGATCTCTATGCGAGTGTGACGAGGAGACGCCATGGTTCTGGGAAGAAGAATATATTCCTTACCTCCCCTTTCCTTCCCCACATAAAAAGATGCTAACATCAGGGGGTAGTTACAGACCTGGAAAACCCTGCAAAATCTCTTTAATTCAAAGCAACTAAAATAGTTTGAAGCGTGAACTGAACGAATGTTAGCTGAGTAACAGTCTTCCGTGCTATGACGCTTCCATAGGAAAGCTCATGCCAGGTGCCAAAAAAATGGCTCAGAGCTGATATGTCAAAACGTAGCCTGTTGGGCGGAAGCCTGCCTGATTAATAATTCCCTCTGTTGTTATTCCTTTCACGCACCCTCTCTTCCTCTCCTTTTCTTTCCCTCCCTGCCAGGCACTGCTCCTCTGTACTCTCCCTCTCTGGCTGGCCTCCTTCTAGTCAGCTGGGGGCCTTAGCTTTCTGTGTCAGTCTCCACAAGGCTGGGGGTGGCTGCATGGGACTGGAGTGGAACCAGGCTCACACCTGCAGCAGCAAACACGGAAAGTGGAACCCAGTTACCTCTGCTCAAAGGGGAGCGAGGCTGAAGGAGGCCTGGAGACTCAGCACAGGCCAGTGCTGGCCAGCATCAGGCAGGAGAAGGTCTGGGGACAGAGCTCAGTGGTCAGCTGCAAACCTCAGCTCTCCAGCAAGCCACAGGGTGTTTACCCAAGGACCCGGTGGGATTCTCTCAGACCGCCGATACATCTCCAACAACATGGAAGTCAAATGAACGGCCGGCCAATAATTGGAGAGGTGTAGAAACACTAACAATCGGGAAATCTAAATATGCATATGATTTATGCAGGATGGAATGCAGCTTCTTTGGGCACTGTTGGCCCCATGGGCTGGCCATCTGGAGGAATGATGTCGGCTCTCAGCTACCGTGGGTGAGGCCACCGTGACAAGTGGCTGACCCAGTCTCCCTGATGTACATCCACTGGGGTCTGGTCTGAAGGAGCTGAAGCCCCAGAGCACCCTGTGATAGCAAATATATGGAGACGCCAGTGGAGAAACAGAAGCAGTGTTTTAGAGCGATCTTATAATTTAAGTAACACACACATCACACTTCACTTGGGAGAGAAAACCTGATTTTGTAAATTAGACGTTCTTTGAGTACCTGCTACGTACCAGGTGCTGTGCTCGGTGTTGAGAATGCAAGAATTAGTAAGCGCAGAATCCTTGCTCTTGGCAGGACGGCTGTTCTAATGACAAGTGTCTCCCTTCCTGTGCTCATAGGAAGAACGTTTGAAAACTGCTCTGAACGCTTTTCACGTGAAAATTTTTGACCTAAACTTCTTCATGTGAAAAAGTAATAAAAGATATCAGTAGTGGGTGCCTGGGTGGCTCAGTCGGTTAAGCGACTGCCTTCAGCTCAGGTCATGATCCCAGAGTGCCAGGATCGAGTCCCACATCCGGCTCCCTGCTCGGCAGGGAGTCTGCTTCTCCCTCTGACCCTCCCCCCTCTCATGTGCTCTCTCTCTCTCATTCTCTCTCTCAAATAAATAAATAAAATCTTAAAAAAAAAGATTTCAATAGTGTTTTTAGTTTTAAATACTATGGTTTTATATTAGCAGAGGACCTTTCTGTCAAGAGGAGAAAGCACATTATCGCACTGATTCTCCCGAGAGCTTCTCTATCCCTTTGAGGAGATGTGAAGGATGCATTTTTATTCCCATTGAATTGATGAAAAAAATCAGTAGGAAGTTTTGGGGAAATGAGCTAAACATTTTTAAAAATCGAGTTAGACTTCGTATCAAATGAAATTCCAGATGGATTAAAGATTTAAAACATTTTTTAAAAGGAGGAAAAGAAGAAAGAAAGAACCAGAATAGCAGCTGTAAGAAAATATAGGTCAAGTTATATAATCTTGGTTGGGAAGAGAAAAATAATTTTCCTAGCATGACCCAGAGTCAAAAAACCGCTAAAGAAACAACTAAAAATTGTATTCCTTGAAACATGTAAATTTTAATATTCTGATGCCTGAATGTTGCTCTTCACTACCTTGTATTTCTCTGAGAGGTTTGCCTAACCTGATAATAGGTATTGATTGGTTCAAAAATAATGATAGAACCCATCACGTGCCAGGGACGGTGCCAAATGCTGGGGACGCGCTGAGGAGTGTGGCCGCCATGGCCTCACCCTAGGCTGAACCTTCTGGAAGGGAAATGCACTGTGGCCAGCAGTAAACCTTGAAGCCCTGCAAGGCAGGCAGTGCCACACCACGGGAGCCCCAGCTTCTCACCCTCTGTCCCACCAGGTGTCTGCTTTAGTTCATTGAGCTATTAATCAATTAATCAGTACATTGCCTGAATCTACTGAATGGCTCCTATGGACGAAAATGATGGAGGAAGACAGGCCCAGCCCCCTGGCTGTAGCAGAGGGCTGGATATTCATCACACAGAGAAATGCACATGTACGGGGTTTAAAGGACAACGAAGGGAAGGAGTATAAAGAGATCCTGATTGAGATCTGAGAGAGAGAGAGGGTTCTTTGAGGAAGTGACATTTAATTTGAGGCTTGAAGGAGAAAGAGGGGGTTAGCCCTCAAAGTGGAGGAAGAGGATTCCAGGATCCCAGGCAGGAGAGGAATCCACGGGCACACCCTGTGTTGGCTAATGGGAACAGAAAGGTCATGGGGACCTTGGGTTTATCCTAAGCAGAATTATAGGGCTTTGAACAGCAGTGTATTGTGATTTGCTTTACATTTAAGAATGATTACTTACCCTCTTCATGCTATTGGTTTTGGAAGTGAAGCCTATTTCTGGAGAATGCACCCTGACATGTGTACAGGATAGTGCTAAGGACTTTTCAAACTGAGATTTGGCCCAGAGAGAAAGACAGGAGGGAGAAGCACTTGTAGGGAAAAGCGATCGCCTATAATAAGGGGGTGCCACCGGCCTGGATGTGGTAATTCCATTTTGCAGAGTGTCTCCACCTTAGATGCCTCAGGGTGACAGGGCCATATGAACTGAGCTTCGCACGTCTGGGAATGCTTAGGAACACACCTTGTTCCTGTAAAGCAGGAGGCCACGTATCCTTGCAGCTTCGATCGTAATTCAAGATTTGAATCGGAGAAAATTATCTTCCTAAAGATAAAAACATCCTGAAGATTTCTGATTCACTTTTAATTATCGAGGAAGGACTTATTTTAGTCGCATAAGCATCTAAATAAAACACAACCTGAAACGGCCTTAAGAAAATTTAAAGTGCTCACTTGTAATAAGTCGTATATAACTTGTAAATGGCATAGTTAGTTTGCATTCTTTTCCTCACGGGCCTAATATTCCAGGGAAAAGAGAAATACTAATGGACAAGTAAGGTCTTTTTATGGCCTCTGTGCGTATTCAGGGCATTACACAAAGACAGTTATAAAATACCACTGCAAAGATTTTCTTTCTAACTCGACTTTGTATGAATACTGAAACAATTTGGGGCCCTAAGAAACATGTTTCTCATGCTACTACCTCTGTGAGCTTTCCTTTTTATTAGCTTTCCATGGTCACCCCATCAAAAAGGATTGAGTTTAGTCTTTGAGAATTCAGAATTCTGGAATTATACTATGGTTTTAGTTCCTCCTGTGTTATTATTCATCTTTCTATTTGCTTCCCCTCCACTTCCAAACATAAACATTCAGTACAAAAACAATCTAGAAATTGTAACATTTCTTTTTAAAAAGATTTGTTTATCCATTTATTTGAGAGAGAGAGAGTGAGTGTGAGAGAGAGAGTACAAGTGGTGGTGGGGGGAAGGCTCAGAGGAAGAGGGAGAAGCAGGGTCCCCCCTCAGCAGGGAGCCCAACATGGGGCTCCATCCCAGGACCCTGGGATCATGACCTGAGCCGAAGGCAGACTCTTAACCGACTGAGCCACCCAGGTGCCCTAGAGATTGTAACATTTCATTGGAATGAATAACCGAACTTGCTAGAAGGAGTTTAGAGGTAAGTAAAATTTAAAGGGAAATTAATTTTCTTTCAACATAAAGGATTAGCAGAATCCGAAGTCAAAAGTTTGGAGGTGGTGCCCTCTGGGGGTTTGCTCTCTACTCTGTCATTCTTATGTATTTATTTTAACCCCCTTTCCACATCCCTCTCCACCCCTGCTTTGGCTAGATGTTGTTCTGAACATCAGCGAGGGAAGCCGTGGTTTGGGATGCATTTTACCTAGAATGATTTTCCCTTAACATGCAGTATGTGTCCGTGAGCTTGCTGGTGTATGCAGACAGCGTGAAGTGTACCCTCTGTCCTCTCATCTAGAGATTCAGAATTCACCAGTGGGTTGTATGTGGGAGCTTCCATATCACATTCGCTTGTCACCTTAATTCCCTGGCAGTACCTCAGGTTGTAAACTAGAGATGCATAATGCAGTGTGACCTGGCTTCCAGCTCAGTCTTTTTGGGGAGCTATTAAAAAAATAATAGAAGTTTTTGTGACTTCTGAATGAATTGGTTTCTAGTTCTTTGGAATTTCTTTGTATCCTTCATAGAACTCCTTTGTAGCTATCATCTGTTGGCTTCTAACTAGAGAACCAGTCATTACCTTTAAAGATCCAAGGCCTTAGCTGTTCACGTATGTTATTGTGGCCATATTGAATGCCCTTTTTATGACTTTGCTCTTCCAAAGTCAGACAGCAGAACAGTGCTTACAATCTAAGACTTCCTAGAGCTTGAATATCTTAGCTACCTGCCTCAAAGTGTGTCTTTGCTATAGTTTCACACATGTCCCCCCTGCCCCCTCCCAGGTACCACAGAGGGTTAAATCTCACTGAATAAGTACTTTTGCTCTCAAATATTTAGAAAGACATGGATGGTGAATTCAGAGCTTATTAGTGATTCCTATATATTTTTGAAATTCATTGCTTTATGTGTCTCCCGGAAGGATCAACTAAAATTCTTATGGAAAACCCATATTGGTTATCATTATCTGCAGTAAATCCTTGGGAAGACTGCAATGGGATGGTGTCCCTGCACTCAAATCAGCTTTATCCCCACTCACTGGAAAATATCATCATCTAAAAGCAAATGTGACAAGCGTTTAAAAGCCTGGATCACACTCCCCCATCCAAATGGCACTGGGCATTCTATGGTGATGAGCTACTCAAATGTTTCTTTTAATTCAGATGTTTTTTTAAAAGCCCTGCAGCATGAGGTTGGCTTGTATTTCCTTAATTTACATATTTTTGCAGGAATCTAGCTAAGGTTGTCATGTTTCTCCGAATTGGTGACAAATGTTGATAGGACTCTGTAAATGTATTTTTATAAGCAAGCTGAGTTGCATTTGATGTGACGGCCTCAATCTAACATATATTTTCTCAATATAAATTGAGAAATAAGAAAAAATAATTTGTTTGGAAGGAAACCTAAATGTAACTGATTGTACTTTATGAGAGACTAAAATAGGAAAGACTGCTTAATATGCTATAGTTCGAAAGTTTTTCATTTTGTATTCAAAAAGTAATTCTGGGGGTGGGGGCGGGCTGCTTTTTTAAGCCTCTCTTTGTTCAGTTTAACTATTCAGAATTCCTCTGGACACAAAAAAGGATAAGCTAGTAAATGAACATTTACTGAACCCCAACTCTAGGTCAGGTGTTCCATAGGGACTTGAAATACTCAACAGATGAAGACATGGATTAGTCCTAAAGACAAGATCTACTCTTGACAAACCCACAGTCCAGTGGGGAGATTAATATTTAAATGAATACTCCACAGTGTGACAGGTACTCTAATTACAGACTTCACAGTGCATAGTGATGGCACAAAGGAATAATGTATTCAGCCTGAAAACTAAAGGTAATATATACCATATACCGATACCAGATGCCTCACAGGTACCCGCTACATGGGGCAGCGGATCCACTGAGGGTGGGGAAATGGCAGGGTCCACCCAGAAGCAGGCAGAAAGGGGGAGGTGCATTGTTTATCAAGAATTTGAAAACAATGATAAAGCCAGTTAAAATCTGGATTCCTTTTTACTCTCACCATGTACTGACAGTTCTAAACACTGTCAGTGACTAAACCCTTCTATTGGGATGGACACTTGGAATGAGCTGCCCTGGCAAACGTTGGTAGCGACTGTCCTGGGAATAATGGCAAGGGCGGGGGTGTGGAGGGGACAAGGAAAACTCCAGATGGCCAGATGCCAGGTTCTGTAAAAAGATTAGGAGTTTCTCAAGTAGGAAATACAGGACATTGCAGGAAGGCATCCAGCACATAGAAAGGCATGTGCAACAGCGTAGTTCACGGCTATGCAGGAGGAAATAGAAATTATTTTCAATAAATAGTGGTGGTCACTTAGGTAGCCACAAGGTAAGAAAATTGGCCTCAATCCCTATCTTACATTATACACAATAATCAATTCTAGATACCTTGCCGATCTAAACGTGGAAGGTAAAACAATAAAGTCTAAGGGGAAAATGTAGGAGGATGTGGTCATGATCTTTGTCTTTTAAACAGAACACAAAAGACTCCAAAAGGAAAAACAAAATAAAAAGTTGGAGCATATTCAAATAAGGTATTTCTTTTCTACAAAAGGTACTATTAAGAGTGGTAACCCATAAAGTGGGAGAAGAGCTTTCTGATGCATGTATCTGATAAAAGACGCATACTTGAGGTATATAAAGAACTCCTAAAAATCAGTAAAGAAAAGACATATAATCCTAAAAATGAGTAAAGAAAAGACCTATCCAAGAGGAAAGAGAACCAGGCGATACACATGAAGAGCCACTTCACAAAAGTGTTAATCCAAATGGCCAGTAAACATATGAAAAGGTACTTAACCACATTAGTCATCAGGGAAATGCAAACTAAAACTATAATATGATACCACTCTACACCCACAGTGTGGTTAAAGTGAAGGAGAGAGAAAATGTTTTGGCAAGGATGTGAACAAACAGAAGGAACTCTCTGCACTGTTTGCGGGAGTATAAATTGGCTCTGTAACTGTGGAAAATCTCCGAGAGCTTCCTATACACACACTTAATCACCTAGCAATTCTCTACCTAGATCTGTACCCCACAGAAATGTACACATGTTTATCAGAAGGCATATAACAGGGCACCTGGGTGGCTCAGTCGTTAAGCGTCTGCCTTCAGCTCAGGTCATGATCCTGGGGTCCTGGGATCGAGTCCCACATCGGGCTCCCTGCTCGGCAGGAAGCCTGCCTCTCCCTCTCCCACTTCCTCTGCTTGTGTTCCTGCTCTAGCTATCTCTCTCTCTGTCAAATAAATAAATAAAATCTTTAAAAAAAAAAAAAGGCATATAACAGAATGTTCGTGGCAGCACTCTACAGTTCATTCACAAAATGAATGCCCGTGAACAGTAGCCTGGAAAAATAACCTGTGTATATTCACCCAGATTAGTACACAGTGAAAACAAAAGGATGACAATGAGACACACAAAGGTGGCTGAATCTCATGAAAATTGTTGAGCAAAGATACAAGAGAATAGGAGGCAAACTAAACAGTGGTGTTTGGGGTTGGGGCAAGTGGTTACCGTGTGGAGCAGTGACTGTAAGCAGGTGGTGGGGAGCTTCAAGAGCATTTCTTCATCCACGTGCTAGGGACACAGCTCTAACATGTGTGATTTGTGCAGGTTTCTGTATATAAAAAAGCTGAATGAAAAGGTCTTCAAAACTCCAGCGCGGCTAATTCAGGTAACCAGTTAAGTATAGAATGTAAGTGCGAAACTGGTGATCATGACTCCAGAGAGGGACAGAGTGACAGCTGCAGAATGTCTGGCTGTGCTCCAGACCCATTGGATCAGACCCGTTTTAGCAAGTGAATTATTTGCATTTCGAAGTTTGAGCATCGCAGATCTAGGACAGTGTCTTTCAGCCTTGTTCCCAGGTGATTCCAAGGTGCAGCTATGATTGAGAAGAACTGACTTAGGATGACTCCAAGGTATATTGCCTGCATGACTAAAGTGAATGCAAGTGCCATTAAATAAGATAAAGAATGCATCAGGAAGAGCAGGTGCATGGAGGTTGACAAGTTCAGTCTTTGACATGTATTTGAAGATTCCTTAGGGATGTCAGATGAAGCTATTCAGTTGAGTATTGAGATCTGGAGTCCAGGAGACAGATGGAAGGTTGAGTTACAGATCCAAGTGTCATCAGCATGGGAGTAATCATTAAAGTTAAGGGTGTTGAGGGCATCAGCTCAAGAAAAAGAGAAAAATAATAAAGAAGTCCAAGGAAAGCAAATGACCAACTAAGGGAAGAGGAGCTTGCAGAGAAAATGGAAAGAGTAGGGTGGAAGGTTTAAGTGCAAGCAGGAGTGGGTGGCATGGGGAAGCTAAGGACAGAGAGTATTTTTTTTTTTTATTTTATATTTATTTTTAGAGAGAAAGAGTGTGAGTGGGGGGGGTATAGTGGGAGGGAGAGAGAGAATTCTTTAAAGATTTTATTTATTTGAGAGAGAACACTCGGTGGGGAGGGGCAGAGGGAGGGAGAGAGAGAAAGAGAAGCAGACTCCCCACTGAGCAGGAAGCCCAACTTGGGGCTTGATCCCAGGACCTAGAGATCACGACCTGAGCCAAAGGCAGACACCCAACCAACTGAGCCACTCAGGCACCCTGAGAGAATCTTAAGCAGGCTCCATGCTCAGTGCCTGTGCTCGAGCCTGACCATGGGGCTCAATCTCACGACCTTGAGATCATGACCTGAGCAGAAACCAAGAGTTGACACTTAACCAACTGAGCCACCCAGGTGCCCCTGGACAGAGTTTTAAAAAGAAGGAAGGACCGGTGATGTTTTGTGCCTAGAAAGGTCCAGTAAGATAGACCAAGAAGGATCAGTTATTTGTCATTTAGGAAGTCACAGGTGGCTGCATCCTACACTGTTCTGGGCAGGTGTAGCTGCAAACACCCAGGGGCAGAAGTGTCAGCAGCAAGTAGGAGACAAGGGCCTGGGACTGTCAGACATTCACAGCCTTTCCAAGAAGCTGTGCAAAAAAGGGCAGAGTGAACACAAGAAGGAGGTGCAGAGTGGAAAGCAAGTTTTCAATTTGGCAAAGACTGGAATCTTGCCACTTGCCAGTAGGAAAGAGTTCCTCTGGGGAGTGTGACTCCTGAACCAGATATCAAGAGGAGTGAGACCCAAAGCATCAGTGGGAGCTCGGCTTCAGGAGAACCAAGAAGGCAGATGTGAATATAAATAAATCGGTAGTTGAAGGGTGGGAAGATTAGGCAATTCTTGCCTAATAGCCTCAATTTTCTCTAGGAAGTAGGGGTTAACGTCATTTACCTAAAGGAAATGGGGGATGGATGGTAAAGATTTGTGTTTCTAAATTGTCATATACTGTCACAAAAGATGAAAACCCTTTTATCTATCTGTAAAATATATAATATACCTAGATTTCATTAATTATAAGTAAAAAACTTAATTCCTTATGAAGTAACTCATTTCCAAATCTACACCAGAAAATGCTACACATTGACCATTAAGAATACCCAAAGTTAAATCCCTACCCAGCATTCTTGCTGTTTTTTAATTACTGAAGTATAATTGACATACAATGTTGTATTAGTTTCAGGTGTATAACTTAGACAATTCTATATATTACGCAGTGTTCACTATGGTAAGTGTGGTCACCATCTGTCACCATACAAAGTTATTACAATATTACTGACTGTATTCCCTATACTGTACTTTCCATCTCTGTAACTTATCTATTCTATAACTGGAAGTTTGTACCTCTTAATCCCCTTCACTTATTTTGCCCAGCCCCTCTTCCACTCCCCTCTGGCAACTACCAGTTTTTTCCTCTGTATTTAAGAGTCTATTTCTGGTTTTTTGTTCACTTGTCTTGGTATTTCACATATAAGTGAAATCATACGGTATTTGTCTTTCTCTGACTTATTTCACTTAGCATAATGCCCTCAAGCTCCATCCATGTTGTCACAAATAGCAAAATGTCATTCTTTTTTTATGGCCGAGTAATATTCCATTGTGTATATATACTTTTTTAATTGAAGTATAATTAACATATAGTGTTGTATTAGTCTCAGGTGTACAATACCACGATCCAACAATTGTATACATTACTCAGTGCTCATCAAGGTAAGTGGACTCTTAATCCCCTTCACCTGTTTCACCCATCCCCTCACCCACTTCCCCTCTGGAGACCATCAGTTTATTCTCTGTATTTAAGTGTCTGGTTTTTGTTTGTCTCTTTTTTTCTCTCTGTTTCTTTTGTTTCTTAAATTCCACATATGAGTGAAATCATATGGTATTTGTCTTTCTCTGACTTATTCCACTTAGCATTACAACCTCTAGATCGATCCATGTTGTTGCAGATGGCAAGATTTCATTCTTTTTTATGGCTGAGTAATATTCTAATATGTATATATTATACACATACACACACACCCCTACACACCACCTCCTCTTTATGCATTCATCAGTTGATGGACACTTGGGCTGCTTCCATAATTTAGCTATTGTAAATAATGCTGCAATAAACATAGAGGTGCATGTATCTTTTCAAATTAATGTTTTCATTTTCTATGGGTAAATACCCAGTCTTCCTACCTGTTTCATTTACCGCTAAAAAATTTTTTTTATCTTGATAATTTCTTGTTGCCTCTCTCATCTACTTATTAAATTAATCATTGGGATGTTTATTCTTATTATTTCCCATGTCATGAAGTATTCCCACTCTACCCATCTTCACCATTCCTATCTCATTCAAATTAATTCTTTTTGAGTAAGATTTCTGAATACCGACCTCTCATACTTTTAATCAAATGAAGACAGCTTTGGTGTTTTTATGGTCATGATAATACATTCTTGCATAGATATGTAAGCCATATAAACAAGAAAGTAAAATACCAGTTTCCGATTCTGTGTGTATAGTACGTGTGTGTTTATGTTGTTTTCTGAGACTCTTTACATAAAATCCTAGTGAAAAATGTTGGAAGCAGGTAATTTGTGTCTTAAAACTGGTTAAGACACCTGGAGGGGACAGGCCATATCGCTGCTGTGTCACTCTACACAGTGAGTGTGACCTATTTGTCTTTCCTGAGTTGATTCTTGTGCAATTCAAATAATGTAAAAAGTATGGGGCTTTCTTGTTTTTTTACTATAGATTATTGGGGGTATAAATTTTATATTATGAATGGTGGAGGAATGTGAGTTCAGAAGCTCAGTGGAGTCGGCTTTGCCCTTTGGAGGTTTGGCCTCTGAGACTTCCTGTGGAGGCAACTGAGTCCCCGGCATATCTGGTTCATTCGCCTGGCTGTTGGCTGGTGGATTGGCATCCACGTCAGCCTCACAGTGACCAGCAGAGAGATTCAGTGGGGAATGAGCTAGGCCTCCCCTCGGGCCCTGGGCCGAACCAGGCGTGCTCTCCTCGCAGAAGCCAGAAGCAGAGCAGAGCTCCACTCTGCCACAGGGTTGAGTTTTCCTCTCCCGCTGACGCTGTGGCCTAAGGAAGTTGGTGCTCTGACCAATTGGACCAGCCACTCCCCATCCTCACAGAGAAAAATAGTCAGAGATGGGCAATGGGCACTACAAGTATGCATTCCATATTACCCCATCCTGGGGGAGAGCAGATTTCTCCCCTGCCATGAGTGGATGGAAAGAGGGGCAGTCACTTCCCCAGTAGCAGACTCAGAGGATGGGCGGGGCGCACAAAACAGGCTCAGGAAGATCAAGTTAACAGTTCACCATCACACACACCAGTGGTTGGTAGAATCTGAACGCAAACCTCAAAACCTTAGCCCTCGTGGGAATAGGCTTCATTCCCTGTGGTGCTCCCTCTATCACCAGGGTTCACAAGAATGTCACACATTCATCCTGACAGGGCCTAGGGATCAGCTTTCTCTTATTTGTATCTATTGCCTGGGGATCTGATTGTAGATTTAAAGACTATAAAACGGGAGAAGAGAGCCCAGCCTTGGAAGTATCCCCAGCTTAAGAGGAGATGGGCCCCTGGATTGTTTTTTCAATCCTTCATCCTTCACTGTCTACCCTTGCTTACTCTGAGATGCCTTGATGTTATATGACAACTTATTTCATTGGTCCCAGTAATGATTATATATGGAAAAATCACTTGACTTGAAAAATGGGGATACTGGCCTGTATATTATTATTTATGATCTATGTAGAAACAAAGCAAAGAGTTGCTGCCTGGAAAGAAATTGGTAGATCATATCTAGTATCTGGAGTCTGAATCCGCAGCTTTTGAACTAAAGGGGGGATATTACTTCTTATTACATGCACTTAAAGAAAAATAACTTGATCAGTGGCTGTTCTAAGTGGTTTTTGTGTTTCTTTCAGATGTCGCCCATCTAATGTGGTTTGAAAGACTCTATGTTTGGCTTCAGTATTTTGAAAAATATATCTTGTATCCGGCAATAATTTTGAATGCCCTCACTATTGATGCATTTTCAATCAGCAATTACCGGAGACTTGGTACCCAGTAAGTGGATAATGGTTTATTCTCATCATGATTTCGATCACAATGATTTCAAAATCCAGTGAATTTTCTCTAAACAGGCTGCAGCAGAAGCCAAGGTGCATCTACTGATTTACTGGCCACGTGCAAGGAGGCCGCGGTGGTCTTTTACTCAAACTCACTAGAGCTTGATGGTTACTGTAGAGTGACCAAGCTGAAAAGGAAGCTAGATGTGGTTGAAGTGATGTTGTGAATAAATGACAGTCAGTCTGAAAATCCTCCTGCAAAAGCTTAGTCAGTGAGCTTTAATAAGATGACGGAAGCACAGTATGATGCCGGGGGCTCCTGGAGTTCTTACCATCATGCTCAGAGCTTTATGAACAGCCTCGTGTCATTTCATTTAGCGAATACTCCATCATTTTGTGCTTGAGGGAGGGGGAGATTAATCACTGTCACTGATCTCTCTGCATTTATCCGGAGAAGCCTCCCAATTAAAAAAAATGGAGCACAGAGACGTCATGCCATCAAGATGCCCCCATGTTTTCGCAAAGTATTAACGGTGCGCAGTTGAGTTACTGCTTTCATATATTAAAATTAACTCTGAATTTGCAAATGGAAATCCTACTCAATAATTGGTGGATTTGTTGTTCCAACAAAAGGTTGAAGTTGCTGGTCAAGTAAGTTTGAGTAGGAGAATGCAAAAGAGATCCTTTTTCAGATTTGCTTATTAAGTCACGTTACTTAAACATCATGCACCCAAGTCAACCCTCATGCATAATCCCAAGCATAATAATTCAAACCTGCCTCCTTTCAGGGTGTGATGAGGACAAATTAATTAATATTTGCCAAAGATTGAGCAAGCTGAGATAAAAGGCATTTGAATACTCTCTTGGACTTTGAGTAGATTCATAGTCACACAGAGCAGACACTAAATGAAATGATTGTATAACCTTCCTGTCTTTATCAGATTCTGCCTTCTTTGCAGTTCAGACCTACTTCTGTTAGACCAAGGCAAGTCATATTTGGTATTTAAAATCCTAGACTTCAGATCCAGGGATGAAAATCAGTCTCACTGGATAAAGAAAAAGACGATGGGAATGTAGCCCTCCTGCACAGTGTGGGTGGGACCCAATCCGGGAGATGCCTCCCCATCCAAAACATCAAGTGCTTTTCCTAGTGGCAGGTGTCTCCAGTATGCACAATGTTGGCTGACCCCAGTGACCTCCCGGAACAAAGCCGAGCCTCAGTTTCTAGAACAAGGGCTCGCAATCAGCACCAAAGTGGCAAAGAAGACACCAGTGCTGCCCTCAGGGTAATGAACTAAAGGATTTAAAGTTGTCGCTTTCCAACATCAGGACTCAGACCTCAATCTAAGCCTGCAGGTTGAGACCCACCAGTTCTGGCTGTTGGCAAAGGACAGACGCAAGCGCTGGGAATCAGGCAGAGTCACATAAACAGTTTGGAGGGAGTCCAGTTTCGAGTAATAATACTCTCTATCTCCCTGTAATTTTTTTTCCAGACACTTAAGTCAGAAAATATCACCTTAGCTCTGTACCTACAAATATTCTCAAATCCCAGATGATACCAGCAGGATTATTCTTCTTAGAGCCCCAAACTGCCAATTGCTTTGTATTCTTGAGGCATCCATCTGAAGGCTTAGAAAATAATTTCAAGTACCCCACTAGACCAGCTGTTCCCAAGCAGGACAGCAGGAGGCTGTATGTCAGTATCACCTAGAAACCTGTTTCCAGTTCAGAAGCCTCGCCCCCACCCTGGTTGCATTGAGAACCACTGTACCAGATAGTCGGATAGTGAAGTCTTCAATAACAGGCACTGTTTCTTATTCAACTTTTAATACCAACTCCCTAGTAAAGGGTAGAAGGCTGGGTGGATGGATGAGCGAGTGGGGGCTGGTAAATGGGCGAGTGAGTGAATCATGATGTCTTGTTAGGTATTTATATTTCCCAGCCTGATCGAAGTGGGTGCTTTGCAGCTGTCCCAGGCCATGTTCACTGGTTGCTACATAAGCCTTTATTAAACCTTCAGCTGAGCCTACAATCATCTATGAACGATTTTAACTGTAACCATTACTATTGCAATGTTACAAAGGCTATAAACATCAGTCCTTAAGACCTTCCATAGTCTTAACCAGTCATCATTAATAAACATAAAATGAATGCTCTTCATTTGAACCATAGTCATAGAGAGTTAGAGTTTACCCTCAATCTAGATTTGGTCTGAATAACCCAGAAAAATCACCAGTCTCCCCTAAAATACCAAAATACCCCTTATCTTGAGATGCCTTGTCATTGGGCTTTGGTATCCCATCCGGATTCTTTTTTTTTTTTCAATATTCTTTTGGTATCCCATCCGGATTCTTTTTTATTTATTTGAGAGAGAGAGAGAGACATGCACAAGCAGAGGGGTAAGGGGCAGAGGGAGAGAGAGAAGCAGATTTCCCACTGAGCAGGGAGCCTGACACGGGGCTCAATCCCAGGACCCAGAGATCATGACCTGAGTTGAAGGCAGACCTTTAGCTGACTGAGCCACCCAGGCGCCCCTCCCACAGGGATTCTTGTACTCTGGGCTGTCGTCAAAGGCAACTGGACCCAAAGTCATATTTTTATATTGTATTTTTGTCAGGTTCATTAGCTGCCCACTGGAAAAGAAAGATGGGTTATGGAGCAGTCCTCAACCTCGCTGCAAGAACCCTAAAGGCTTTATGTCAAAGTTATAGGAAAACATTCCCACTCAGCCCAAATCTGCATGTAATCAAGGGCTAGTTTTTCTCAGAAGAGCCTTGAGCAAATCTCACTGGGCACATCCTGGGGCAGAGAGAGCACAATTGCAGCCCTAGGTTTGAAGTCATATGGAATATCACATGGAGGCAGATGGAATTGCCAACACCAGATCTTTTTGACAATAAAAATGTCAATTTTGCACCTGATAGGTGCAAAGGCTTTAAAAGCACTTTTTGAACATCCTCATCCTAGGACAAGATGATAGTAATGCTAGTAAAGGTCCAGAGCCTAGGATCCTTCTAGGCTTAGGGAAATTGAGGCATAGCTCCAGGTTTCTGTATTTAGCCAGAAAAAGAATATCTCTCTCTTTTTTTAAGGGCCACCATTCTCCAGAAAGCATTCCCATTTCTGTCTTTCTTTTGAGTTCCCAAGTAGGATTTTATGGGGGGGGGTTGGGCAGGAATCTGCCTAAAGTGCAAAACCTCCCCTCAGAAAGGAGCTGGTTGCTCTGTCAGGCACTTCTAAGCTGTTATTAACCTTCCAAGCTCAAGGTAGGTAGAGTGTTCACTGTTGGCCTCAGCATCTGCTGGAATTGTGCACATAACACACGCTCTCTACACGGGTTAATAACCTGACTCCCTAGACAAGAGCATCCAGGAGTCCAGGCCTCAAAGCAAAGCCCTAGTATCTCTTTACCAGACTCCTTTGGTGAGTTCCTTCACTAAAAAGGCCAGTGCCATGGGGAAAAAAAGTCGATGAGATCATTTTCAGCAGAAAAAAAAAGGGAGTTCAGAGAGCTTATGTTCATTGGGGATAATAAATATGCTGAAAAATACTGGAAATTAACAGTAAAGGCAAAAATGGCTTTATTAAGATACTGCTTTTTTTTTCTTATTTTCAGAATTTAATATTAACTATTATGACATCACTGCTTCTGTAGGATTCTTTTATAATAAAAAAGCCTATACTGAGCAGATGCTAAGAGGGACAACATGCAAGGGAGCCCTGTGTCCTTGCTGAAGGACAGGGGACTGTGAAAATCATGGGGCAGGAAGGAGCTGCCTCTTGTGAAAAGGGTCTGTGCTCCAGAGTTCCCGGAGACTGAATTTCAATCCTCGCCCCACCCTGTGAGACCTTAGACAGGGGACCCAAACTCTGAGACTGGGTTTGTTCCTTTGACAAATGTGGATAATGACAGAGCCCCCTCCCCAGCGCCCCACTGCAGTCGTGGCTTTTCATGCCTGTAAAGCGCACTGTGCACAGTAAATGCTCACGAAACGGTAGCTATTGTAACTCACCTGATAGTTTGCAGGCAGTCTTTGACTGAGCCCTTTCTCTCCTTTTCAACAGCTGGGACATTTTCCTGATGATTGTGGCCGGCATGAAGCTGCTGCGGACCTCTTTCTGTAACCCAGCTCACCAGTTTATTCACTTGGGCTTCACTGTGATCTTTTTCCATTTTGACTACAAAGATATTTCAGAGAGTTTTTTACTGGATTTCTTCATGGTGTCCATTTTATTTAGCAAGGCAAGTTAATTCTCTGTTTTCTTCATTTTAAAATTTAAAGGGTGGGCTTCTTGTCACAGGTTTTAAGAATTGTAAACGTTTTCTTTTTTTTAAAAAAAATTATGGAATGAAATTAAATTGAATTACATATGCGTGTCACACTCCTGCTTCCATTTTAGGAATATTTCCCCATGGAATATGAAAATGCCATGTTATTTGCCAAAAATCACTAATTAAAATGAGTTAGCCATTAGTGTTGCTTGAAATTTTGAAACTTTATGATCTTCGTCTCTGTTAACAATCTCATTATAAAACTTCCCTAGACCTCAAAATGCTCTGAATTAAAGATTAGCGACCAGACTGATTTTTTTGTTTTCAACTGGCTAGCATTTGAGGTGAAATTTTGACCCGGTGCCCGAGAGCCCGGTCCCTGGGAGTATTTTCATTCTCTTGGTTTTTATCAGGTCCAGAGTTCATCTGTTGTAATTGATACACCAGCAATGAGAAATCCTAATCACAATTCAGGCAAATTTATGGGGATGGAAATAATGTCTAACATGGTAGTGGGGGGCGATAAAATCCTCTGGATCCCTGGCCAAGTGTATTCTGAGCATCTCACAAAGCCGAGGTTTGTAAACAGAAATGAGAAAGGATTTAGAACGACTCTTGGCAAATGAACCCTGACACACTGACTCATTTCACATCTGGCTTCCTCATACCCCATTAATATGGCAACTGCAGGTTTCCATTCTGAGCTTGACTCAACCAAACCCTACCCGCTTTGGGTCAATACTTTTTAAAATTTTAAGATCTTTTTTCCTGAACTTCATTTTTTTTTTTTTTACCTCTTTTTGAATCAGTTCTGTTAATTTTTCTCTTTATTACTTCTTCCTTCCTTCTACCTTTCTCTCTGCTTATTTTAGGTCACAAAATCTCAGAACTCTCACATTGTCCTAACGATGTCCCATGAGTAATTACCGTCATCCTATCAGACATGCACATTTCTTCTTATAACTCTGGCTGAACACTGAATTTTCAGTTGCCTGAGTCCCTCCATTTGTCACTTGCTCCATGCTATTACTTCTGACGCATACGTTGTATTCGAGAACCCTCACCTTGGTCCTTTTCCCACAACCATTTCTTCTCTCTTTGTCTGAGTTCTGTTTGGTCTTGATAAATTTATCCCAGTTATCTGATGGTTCAAATAACAGGCTTCATATTCTGTTTTCCTTCATTATATATGAATTCCCTTTATTTCACATAATAAATGTAAAACTATATCCTATGATCTTTAAAGCATTTATGAAGTTATTATAAATAATTTTATCACTCACAGGGGTAAGAGCTTATTAACAGATGCCAAATGGGTTCAGATATGTTGAATTACTGACTTTGGCATTATTTATATTTTGACATGGTGATATTTATATACCTTTCTGAACCTCAGTTTCTGATAAAATTGAAAAACAAGGGGGCGCCTGGGTGGCTCAGTCGGTTAAGCGTCTGCCTTCGGCTCAGGTCATGATCCCAGGGTCCTGGGATCAGAGTCCAACATCGGGCTCCCTGCTCAGTGGGGAGCCTGCTTCCCTCTCTCCCTTTGCTTGCTGTTCCCCTTGCTTGTGTGCATGCTCTCTCTCTCTGTCAAATAAATAAATAAAATCTTAAAAAAAAAAAAAGAAAGAAAAAGAAGGGTAGCAATCTCACCTGGGTGTTGAGAGGAGTAATTACTACAACTCTAAAAGAAGTCTTTAAGTAGAATGCGCTTCCCAAATTCCAGGCAGAATTTGTAGGGCCATTGTTAGTATCAAAACAGAAGTTACACATTGTTTAGTATGGGAAGGAGTGTGGCTGGTTTTCCACACTGAACTCCATCTAAGTGTTGTCCTGTAGAGTGAGAGGCCCCCAGTGTTCAGAAGCGTGGCAGAGAGGAGGGAGGGTCTCGCTGTAAGAGTCTTAAGGGCATGGTTTCTAAGGGATTGTACATTTGCAGCAGGAGGAGTGATTTTCATTTCCCGGAACACGGGCGGGCTTTCCCCGCTGACACCTGGTGCCATCCTCTGCGTGATGAGGAGGGTGGGACCTGATGGGACACAGTCTGAAACCTAAACCCCGACAAACTTATTCGTTGCTGGCATTTGACTTTCACTTGCCGTAATCTTTTTGAAATACCAGTTCAAACACTAATAATTTCGGACACAGCTATAGTAGCCGCATTCCTGTTCTCTCTAATTGAGGGAGAATTAGCACATATAATTTGAATAGTTTGCTTTTAGGTTGGGGATAAGAACAAAAGCGAGAAACATCAGTGTACGATCTAGTGAGTTGGTCTTGACACATCCCTAACTCCTTCTGATGCCTGCTCGCTCTTGATCTTGAGAGAGCTGGGAACAGTGCGTTTTCTGGAATGAGAAACAGAATGAAAATATGTAGTTAAAGAGAAAGCATTTGAGATCTTCCTGGAAAAAAAAGAGCCAACAGAAATTAATGACGTAAGATGGTGGAGGCGATGAGCGGACCCACAGTTAATGTTTCCTGTAAATATTCTGCCTGCAAATCCCAGCTGATGCTTCCTGTCCTTTCTTGTCATTTAAATATATCTTTTAAAAAATTGTCTCTATTAATATGTTTCCTAGAAACCCCTTATATTGTTCTTACTGGCCATAGTGCTCCCCAGGGTTATTCATTGCACTGTATGAAATTTTATTTGTTCTGTAGGCTCATCAAAGTCCACTGATGATGTGTCCTCCCGTCCGATCAGTGCAGACATCTCTACCCCCTTTCCCCAGTCCTGCTCCCATTCTGCTAAACTGAGAGTCACTGTTAACTGGACAGCCCACCCCGCAGGACGGCTGCAAGATTAATGAAGAGACACAGAAAGGGCATCCAGTTTCCTTGTAAGAGAGGAGCTGCATGAATATGGGACTCATTATTGTTATAAGTCAGCAGCCCCTAATGCTTCAGGCATTATGGGTAGAAAGAAAGGGGAGACCGGGTTAGAGGGATGATCTCCAGAGTGAGATCACAGCACCAAGGCCCACAGAATGAAGTAGGTGGCTTCCAGAGGGTCCTGCTGCATGGTACTCTCTGTTTGCCTGAACTCCTGAGTCCCCCGAGGTCCGGAAGGTAGATGTTGGCTCTTCTCTGCAGCCTGCCAGACCTAGTGGAAAATGGGACATAATGAGTTACAGGGACAGAGCCCAATGGGAAAGAATTAGCACCACCCATGCATCGACATGGAGGGTGAGACATTCACAGTGATGGCATCCTGGGCTCGGGGGTGTGGCCAGAGGGGAAGAAGGCTCCCCCTCCCCTCCCCTGCATATCCCATCCTGAGCTGCCTGACATTCAGGGCACACACCCTTTGACAAGTCAGGCCATTCTCAGTCCCTTCCTTCTTTCTGTTCTGCCCCATCAGTCAGCCTTCTCTTTCAGGAATTAACTACTGTAATTAATTTTTCACATTTCCGGTGTGTCTAGGTCCTGGGGCGGGGGGGGGGGGGGGGGGGGGGGGGGGGATGGGACATGCTCCAGGTGCAGACATTTGGTTGTGACAGGAAAAAAGACGACAAGACTGCTTTCGTGCTCTCCCACCGGTCTCAAAAAAGTTCCTAGAAACCATCCTGCCTGGACATTTTTAGGAATGTTTAGTTGTAGAAGCAGGACTTGAAAAAAATCCTGCCAGAGGATGATTCTGCCAGGCTTTCCAAAATGCATTAAGTATGAAATCGTACAGAACATTGGTGCAACCCGGGGGCTAGCTCTCTCACCATCTAGCAAATGAACAGTAATGGGTGAAGCTGTTTTTCTACAAAGTTGTATGAATAATCACAATGGAGCCAAGATGTGTGGCATTAAAACTGAACCTCTTGTCTGGGAATACACCCTTTTACAGAGGCACTTGTTCAAAATAGTTTGTTCAACAGAGTAATTGTTCATTTACTTTGCATCCCTTAAGCGCCAGACGTTGTTATTAGACCCAAAGATTACTAATGATCCGAATGATAGCGCATCCTTATTTGGTGCTTTCCGTGAGATTTACACATAATTGACATGCTTAATCCTCACCGCAGCTTTGCAGTTGGATGCTCTTCAGGGTACAGATGAGAAAACAGAGGAACAGAATGTAAGTTAATTGCCCAAAGATCTCACAGTTATAAAATGGTAGCCCAGGATTCTTCTCCGAGACTTTCCTTGGTGACAATGCCTCCCGCACTTGGGGACTCTAGAAAGAAGGCACAAAGATAAGGAGATAATTACAATAAAGTGTGATAAATGGGGCGCCTGGGTGACTCAGTTAAACATCTGCCTTCGGCTCAGGTCATGATCTCAGGGTCCTGGGATCAAGTCCTACATGGGGTCCCTGCTCATCAGGGAGTCTGCTTCTCCCTCTCCCTTTGCCCCTCCCCGCCTTTCACTCTGTCTCTCTCTCTCTCTCATAAATAAATAAATAAATAATAAAGTGTGATAAGGAAGGTGACCATGGCAGAGGATTTCAAGAGGGCATATAAAAACAGTACCCAGTCCCACCCAGGAGAATTGGAAGCAATGATGCTTATTCCCTGGAGCTTTGAAGAGGGAGGGAGTGGGTCAGGCAAGGAAAGCAGGGAAAACTGATCTGTGCCAGGGGAACTGCATGTGCCGTCACAGAAGCAAGAGAGTTGGGCATGTCCCGGGAACCGCAAGTCCCTTGGCAAGCATGAACACATGGTGGGGAGAGTGGGGAGGGATGAAGCGGCGGGTGTCTGAGTCAGACCGAAAAGGGCTGAGCAGGCCATGTGTCAGGGTTTGGACTTCATTCCTTCGTTGGCTGAAGGTTGTTAAGTGAGGAGTAAGAGGCTCAGAAACACATTTTAGAAACATCTCTTTGTGGGAGTTGGAGTCTTGGAAATTGGGTAGGAGAGGAGCGTGCTCATTCAGGCAACTCATAATGAGAGCTTGAACTGCAGTGGCAGAAGTGAGACAGAGGAGGGAACAATCCCGGGGGAGTCCAGGAGGTGGAGCTGATCAATTTGGTGACCGTTGGGACGCTGGGGAAGTGGACTGTGGGAGGACGAGCAGCGGCTGGGAGCTCTCAGATCACTCTTCTAGTAACTAGTGCTGCCACTAACGAGGGGGGAAAGACGACTGGGGGGAAAGAATGTTGGTTGCTCGGTTGTGGAATGAGAAGAAATGAGGACCAAAAGTGATGACCTTGAGAATGGGATTTGTTACTATTTAAATATTTTAATTTTGAGTAAGGAATGCATAAATATATGCTCATTATGATAAAATTAGAAAAATCATGGAAATATACAAAGAATGTCTATCTTATACACATTCCTCACTTCTTAACCCCTCCTCTCTCTAATGATAACCATGGTAAGCATTTCAGAATAATTCCTTCTATTCTGTCTTCCTACAAATTCACACACACACACACACACACAAATTTCAATAGGATCATTCTTTACACATTTTTTACTTCGCTTTGTTGCTTAAAAATATATCTCAGAGAACTTCCATCACTGTACATCTAATGTGGCCTCCTCCTTTTGATGCCTGCATAGTATTCCATAGTGCATATCATAATTTGATTAGCTCTTCCCCTACTGATAAACATTAAGTTTGTTTACAGATTTTTTTTCTGTGGTAGTTGGGACTTCTATGTTCATGAACTCCAGAAACCCACATGAAATTGGCTTAATGAAAAAAGGGATTTTAGTAGTTCACATAACTGATTGGGTGATCCAGAGGCTTAACTGATGGCACTGAAATTCTGTTCTTATTTCCCCTTCGCATCCACATGCTGGCTATCCTTCTCTCCTCTGTTGGCTTCATCCTGAGATCGGCTCTATCCACATGGGTGTAATCATGGTCACTAGCAGTTCTAGATTTACAGCATTCTCACACCCCAATAATCCCAGAAAAAAGAGAAAGCATCTTTCTTCATAACTTCAGCCAATGTTCTGGGGGCGAGTCTCATTGACAACTTTGGTGTCATGTGTTCACTCATGAACCAAGAACAATGGCCAGAGGTATGTGTGTCCCCTAGTCAATGAAGCCTAGACTTCTTGCCCCTCCTTGAGTCCTAACCAGACTTAGTCTGAGAGTCAGGGAGGGAAGAAAAAGGCTAGACAAGAAGTGTCTGATGTTACTGCATCCCGCCATGCAATGATCAAAACTAACATCCTGGTGTTAGTGTCTCAGAAACATAGATTCCCATGATGGGAATTGCTGGGTGGATAGCATCTACATGAAAGAGTCTCAACAGAGAATCCTTCAAAAAGATTTACATTCCTTCCAACAAGGATGACCAGGATCGATTGATTGATTGATTGATTGATTTATAAAGATTTTATTTATTTATTTGCCAGAGAGAGAGCACAAGCAGGGGGAGTGGCAGGCAGAGGGAGAGGGAGACGCAGGCTCCCCGAAGAGCAGGGAGCCCGATACGGGGCTCGATCCCAGGACCTGGGATCATGACCTGAGCCAAAGGCAGATGCTTAACTGACTGAGCCACCCAGGTGCCCCAACGGATGAGCAGCATTTAGGAAATAGGCATGAGAAGTGACTCTTGAAACAAGCATACAGCATAATGGTAAGCAAGTAGGAAATGGGATTTTCAGGTTTACTCATCTTTTTCAGAACTCTGGAAACTTCAGCAAGGTCATCTCACAGTTTCCTCTCTACTAGACAAGACTAACTCCCATAATAACATCAACCCATAAGGCCTGGAGCATTCTTTATGCCCTACAATGTCCTGTCTTCAAGGAAATGAAGTCTGCTGTGATAAAACTTTCAAATCCTCTGCAACTTTCTATAGGAAATCTATCTGGATCACCTACTAGCATCCTGGTTATCACTTCAAAGTATAGATGAAGAGGAAATGGTGAGAGAGAAAAAGAATGGGAATGAGTGGGCAGAAGGATCACAGTCCAGTAGAACCTTTAAATTCAACTGAATCTGGTGGGTGGTTGGTTGGCTAACTGAAAACCTTAAGCAGGAAATGATAATAAATGATACTTACATGCCTACCTTGTAATTTTATAATAGCATAAAACTTATACCTGAACTCTTATTAGCAGTCTTTTAAAGCCTTTTCTTTAAGTAGGAATCTACAAAATGAGGACTATTTGGTCTTATTCCATGAACCATGCCCATTATGTGCTTTCTAGGGTGTTCCGTTCCCGTTTCTGATTTTTAAAATTCTACTTGAAGTGAGAAGTGAAAGTTACCTGTGAAACAGTCTGAGAGCAGTTCATATTTTCTTTGTTCCCAAATCTCTTCTCATTCATACCTAAGTCCACCACAGTTTTAGAGATGTCTTCCTCAAGTCATCAGCATTCAACTTTGCTGTGATAGAAACACCCCTCTTCCATTTGTACTCATATTGCATCAGCTTATACAATATTTAATTGAGTAAAAAACCATTATACCAACAGGTAAAACTGATGCAGGCAGTTTGGGCAACCAGCATAACATCTCTTGCTAAGCATTCAACTCAAATGGTGGGATTGATCAGGAGTGTAAAAAAGAATTTAAAAATATCTTACTGGCCTAAAAGAAAATCTTACTGGCCTTCAGTGTTCGCTGGGTTGTGGGACTCATCAACAAGTTTTACAGTGCAAATATAAATATCAATCAATCTGAAAGTTATTTAGGTGGATTTTATTTATTTATTTACTTACTTATTTGAGAGAGAAAGAGAGCAAGCACGTGCACATGCATGTTGGGGGAAGGGGCAGAGGAAGAGGGAGAGAGACTATCTTAAATAGGCTCCATGCCCAGTGCAGAGCCCAACATGGGGCTTGATCTCATGACCCTGAGATCACGACCCTGAGATCATGACCTGAGGCAAAACCAAGAGTTGGATGCTTAACCCACTTTGCCACCCAGGCACCCCAATTAGGTGGATTTTTAAAAGAAAGTGTCCTTTGATAAGATAAGTAGGGGAGAGTTATATTTGCTTGTATGTTATCAGTGTTCTGGGAGGTGCTGTGCCCAAACTGAAGGAAGGGGGCATGCAGGATTTCATCACACGGCATGGAGAATTTGATTCAGCAATAATTATTTAGTGTCTACTAGGTATGCTGCCTAAGAAATGGAGGTGCTTCAGGGGAAATGCCCTTGTAGAGTTTAGCTTGGTGGGGGAAACAAATTAGCTACAAACAGAAAAGAGTTAAGTTTCCTCCTCAAGCACTCTAAAATTCCAATTGCTTTCTGCGCTTCTTACTCACTCAGAGATCAGCCTTTGAAAATACACCCAGTATTTTTCAGTATTCACCACCTGCTGCTGCCACTTTGGTGTCAACCTCCTCATCCTTCCAACAGGCCTACCTGCCTCCACCACCACCCCTCCAACCTGTTCTCAATGGAGGGGCCAGAGGAGTTTGTTTTATATAAACTTATTTCAGAATAATTTTAGATTCATGGAGAAGATGTAAAGATAGTACAGAGTTCCCATATACCCCATACTCTGTTTCCCTATTACTCACATTTTGTATTAGTATACTACGTTTGTCCCAATTAAGGAACCAAAGTTGATCTGTTGTTATCAACTAAAGTCCATCCTTAATCAAATTTCCTTAGTTTTTCTATAATGTCCTTTTTCAGTTCCACCCAGAATACCATACTGCATTTAGTTGCCTTGTCTCCTTAGGCTCCTCTTGGCAGTGATTGTTCTGTTGTTTTGTTTTTGAAGTTAACAGTTTTGAGGAATCTTGGTCAGGTATATTGTAAGATATCTCTCTGTTAGAGTCTGTGTGATGCTTTTCTGTTGATAAGACTGGAGTGATAGGTTTGGGGAAGGAGGAAGACAAGGGTACAGTGCCATTCTCATCACATCATGTCAAGGATTTATGCTAGCAGCATAACTTGATGTTGACTTTCATCACCTGGCTGAGGTTTTTCCACTCTAAAGTTATCCTCTTGTGAATCTTTCTAGATTGTATTCTTAGGAGGAATAATCACTATGTGTAGTCCACATTTAAGGTGTAGGAAGTTATGCTCTACTTCCTTGATGGGAATGGAAGCAATAATAAATTATTTGATTTATTTTGAAAATTATTTGACTTTTCTTCATGAGAGATTTGCCTATTTATCATCTATCTACTTAGTTTTTATATCAGTATGGGCTCATAGATATTTGTTTCATACTTTGGGTAATAATACAATATTATTTTACTCATCTTATTGCTATTTTGATTATTTGGGGCTCTTTCAGTTGACTTTTGTGTCCCTTTGACATAGCCCCATTGTGTGTGTGTGTGTGTGTATTAGCACTTTCTTACCTCCTGTAAGATGTTCTAGGTGTGTCTTGCATATTTCCTGCCCCAGTCCTAAAATTTGCCATTTCTCCAAGGGAATCCTGCTTCCTTTCATTAGGGAATGGTACTTAGAAACCAAAATCTGGGCTCAAGGTGCATTCTTGATACTTGAGTGTCATTGATTCCAGGCACTCTCAGCCAACAGAGCAAGGAAATATATGTGTGTATACTCATGTATATACACATATCTAGAGATAATTCTGTATGTAACCCCCTGTATCTACATTAAGCTAAACAGGAGTTCATACTAATATCTCCAAGTCAAATCCATGACCACAGGGATCATTCTAGCCAATTCCCCTTGCTTACTGTTACTTCCCACTCCATCAATGAGGAACCTGGCTTCTACCATCTGTCATCCATTTACTTAACCGTTCACTTCTAGTGTGCTTGTATAGTAGTTTCCTAATGGTTAACCTGCACCCCATGGGAAACAACCTTGTCAACTAGAGCACAGTGCTCATGTGCAGTGCTGTTCCTTTTTGCTTTTAGTCTTACAGATTCCAGTCATTTTCAGAGTTACTTGAGTCAGCACCTTCTTCCTCCACCTCCCATAGTGAGGTTGTTTCATATATTTATATGACAACTACATTGCATTCCACTTGGGGATCCCCCAATCTCCTAGGTCATTTTTAAAAACATTTTGCATACATTGCATTTTCTCACATTATAAATTTCTATGGAATTTAACAAACATATAGTGTCATGCATACATTATTAGCATATCTTACAAAACAGTTTGATTCCCCTAAAAAATCCCCTGTGCTTCATCTACTCAGTCCTTCCTCCCCTCCCCCAAACTCTGGAGACCAGTGATGTATTTATTTACCACTGCTTTCGTTTTGCCTGTTCCAGCATGTCATGTAATTGGAATCATATACCTTTTTGGATGGGCTTCTTCTGCTTAGCAATATACATTAGTGATTTTTTCTGTGTCTTTGCATGGCTCTGGCTGATAGCTCATTCCTTTTTATTGCTGAATAGTATTCCGTTGTATGGATGTTTATCCATTCACTGATTGAAAGAAATCTTGGTCGTTTCTAGTTTTTGGTGATTATGAATAAAGCTGCTATGAACATTTGTCTTCAGGTCTTGTGTAGACATCACTTTCAATTAGGTTAGATAAATACATGATTGCTAAATTGTATAAAAGTAAGTTTAGCTTCATAAAACACCGCCAAATTATCTTCCAAGTGCTCCCTACTGTTCTGCATTGTTGCCACAATGAATGAGAGTTCCTGTTGTTCTTCACCTCAACAATTTAGGCTGTCAGTTCTTTGGATTTTAGCAATTCTAGTAGATATTTACAGTGCTATCTCATTTTAA
Organism: Neomonachus schauinslandi; assembly: GCF_002201575.2. Classification (NCBI taxonomy): domain Eukaryota; kingdom Metazoa; phylum Chordata; class Mammalia; order Carnivora; family Phocidae; genus Neomonachus; species Neomonachus schauinslandi. The sequence goes on from NC_058408.1 coordinate 83,739,383, forward strand.
TTTTCATTTCCCTAAAGACAAATGATGTTGGTATTGTCATATACTTATTTACTGACTGTATATCTTCTTTATTGAAGTGTCCAGATTTTTTTGCCCATTTTTAAATTGGTTTATTTTCTTATTGCTAACTGTAAGAGTTCTTTGCATATTGTGGATACAAGTCCTTTATTAGTTATATGCTTTCTGGGCTTGTCTTTTAATTCTACTAATAGTGTGTTTTTTAGATCTGCTGTGGTGTTTGGCTCGAGTAGAGAGCTTATTTATTAAATTCTTCTGTCCTACTAGGCTGCCCCTTTTCTGGTCATTTGAATAGAGAAAGCAGACTTTATTTTTATTTTTATTTTTGATTTTTTAGGTCTATGCCTCTTGCCATTTCTGAGTTGCTGGCTTGCTTAGCTCTAAATCTGCAAAATTCGTGGTCAAAAGAAAAATCCAGTGGACTCACTACCATTTCTTTCCCCAGATCACAGGGTCTTTAGCTGGTTTCCCCTTTTCTCTTCAACTTCCAGAGTCTTCCTAGGTTTATGTAATAAACCATTTCCAACATTTTCAGTTGTATTTAACAGGAGCAAGATGTGTTCTTCCTGTTTTCTTAAGTGTAAGCCTACAATGTACATTTTAAGCTACTCTAAATCCATCATCAAATGGCACTATATTGCTTCACTTTCTAACCCAGGTACCTTTTATCAGAGTATTTTCAATTTCTCCCTCCTGTTCCTTCTGACATTGAAGTTATTCATTTCTTTATCCATATTTTAAAATCACCCAATACATTATTCCTATTATTTCCTTAAACAAAGTTATAGTTTGTATCAATTGAAAATAAAAATAATAAAATATTTTCTTTTACCTTCACTTATTCTTTTCTGATGCTCTTACTTTATATAGGTTTAAGTTTCTGACCTGTATCATTTTCCTCAGCATGAAGAAATTTTAACATTTCTTGCAGGGAAGGTCAGCTGGTAATGGATTTCCTCAGTTTTCATCTACAAAATCTTTATTTTTTTCCCTTCAATTTTGGAGAATAATTTTGTAGGTTGTAGAGTTCCAGGTTGGCAGGATTTTTTCTATCAACACTTTAATAATATATAGTTCACTTTCTCCATGCTTGCATAATTTCTAATGAGAAATCTACTCCAATTTCTTTGTTCTTCTATAGGCAAGATGTTTTTTCCTTCTGAGTTTCAAGATTTTTCTCTTTTTTGGCTTTCTGAAGCCTGAATATGACATGCCTAGGAGTGTGTTTGTGTGTGTGTGTGTGTGTGTGTTCGGTCTTGCTTGGCACTCTCAGTTTTCTGGGTTTGTGTTTCCATGTCTGTCATTAATTTTGAAAGTTTTTGGCTGTTATTTAAATATATATTCTGTTCTTTCTTCTTTTTCTGGTATTGCACTTATGCATATGTTACACCTTTCCTTATTGTCCTGTAGTTCTTGGGTATTTTGGTTGTTTTTTTTTTTTTTTTTTTCTGTTCCCATTTCAGTTAGAGGTATTTCTATTTGACATATCTTCAAACTCCCTGATTTTTTGCTGACCATGTCCTGTCTATTGATGAGCCCAATAAAGGCATTCCTTGTTGCTGTTACAGTGTTTTTATTTCTAACATTTCCTTTTGACCCTTTCTTAAAGTTTTTGTTTCCCCCTTTACATTACACATCTGTTCTTGCATGCTATCTACTTTTCCATTAAAGTTACAGACATATTAATCATAGTTATTTTTGATTCCCTGTGTGGTCATTCCAACATCTGTGTCATATCTGAGTCTGGTTCTGGTGCTTGCTTTGCCTCTCCAGACTGTTTCTCCTTGCCTTTTGGCACACCCTTAATTTTTTTTTGAAAGCAGGACATGTTGTATCAGGTAATAGAAACTGAACAGGCCTTCAGTGTGAGGATTTCTGTTAGTCCGATTAGAAGAGGGACTGTGTTTAATGTTTGCTATAACTGTAGGTCCCAGAGGCTTCAAGTTTTTCTGATGTCCTTGTTTTTTCTCCTCTTGATTTTTGGCTTCCCTATAAACTCCTCCTCAGAGAGAGTTGTGTCTGTAACACTAGCTGTAAAGTAGTGTTACTATACTGGATCTTTGTTGGTGTGCTGGTAAGGTATAGGGCAGGGGGGGATATTCTTTTATCTTCCGGTTAAATCTCAGTCTCTTATTGGGCCTGTGTCTCAGGGCTGGGACCTTCATAAGTGTTTCCAGAATGGTGTAGCTTTTTTCTCCCCATGCACCGTACTCCGTTTGCTGGTAGTAGTATTCTCACTTTATTTCCTTAAAGCCCTGACTCTGTTAACTGTTTTTCCCTCTTTTAGGTGAAGTGAGCTGGAGCCTAGCCAGGATAAGGCTCAGGCAGAGCCCTTCATCCTTCAGGGGAGGGAGAGGGCCATCGTGTTTCACAGTGGCTAATTTCCTCCCCTTTCCAGGCCCATGAGGAGATCTTTCTGTGCTCTTCACCATGAGAACCTGCTGGGGTTTCTGGGATATGAAAGTATAGAGGCCCCCCCTGAGACTGTGGTGCCCAGGGGCTTCTAAATTTTGTGTTACTCCACACTCAGCCTCTAAGAGTTTGCCAGGATCACCGTTTAAGTGTCCCTGCCAGTTCATGGCTCCAGCAGCTTCTGCCCCAGAGGAGCAGGTCTCACTGACCCTTCCAGAGAGGCAGCTCTCCCCAGGACATCAGTTGTCTGATGGGTCTAAGAGTCATCAATATTCAGTTTGTTTCACTTTTTCTTTTTGCAAAAGTGGGAACAACAACTCTTAATCTTTTTTCATTTGGAGTTAAAACTAGAAGTCCCTCGAGTTTTTCTTCTAAAACACAAACCAATCTTGTCCCTGCTCAGAACCCTGACATGGCTCCCCATTTCACATAGAGCAAAAGCCAAATCTCTTACACTAGCCCACTGACCAGCACCACTGGGTCCCCATCACTGCTCTGACTTCCTCTCCTCTTCTCTTCCTGGTTAATCCAGCTCTCCTTACCATTCCTCCACAGTGCCAAGCATGCTTTCATGTGGGGCCCCTTGATCTGGCCATTGCTTCAGCCTAAAAATGCTCCTCCCCACATGTCCCCTGGACTCCCTCCACCAGCTCTTTCTGGGCTGTGCTCAGATTTCACCTTCTCAAATCAGACCCACCCTGACTACCGACAGCATTCACCGCCTCCTAACATGCTCTATCATTGACTTGTTTACCCTTTTATTATCCCTCCCACGAGAATGCAAATTCCATGAGGGCGAAGATCTTTGCCTGTTTTGTGTACTGATATGTCCCAATTTCCTGATCAGGGTCAAGCACACAGTAGTGTGTGTGTTGTTGAATGTTGCTCGTGTGCACTGGCTATTCAGTAGTTTAACCGAAGTCACTCTCTCTGCAAGTGATTTGAACTCAATCCCACTCCCATTCCGCCCAAAGAGAGGAGTACAGGTTGATAAAGCCACTTCAGAAACACAGCCTACCTTCCAGGCTCTCGGAGATACGCGTTCACTTGTAGTTGCCACCCAGGATGGGGTGTAGGAGAAAAATTTCACAAGCTGTGCACTGTGTCTAGAAACGAAGAACACAGTCCAAGATGTTCGTGTTCCCAAAGCAATTGGAAACTCCTCAAATAGTGGGAACATGGGTGTGCTTATTTGTGTTCTACTTCCTGCAACATCTAACAAAATGCCAGGTCAGAGTGATTACTCAACACTTATTAATGGAAATCAGTTGAGAGCTGAGAGATGGGAAAACTGGTTTTTGAAAAATGAAGTCTAAGCTTGGATGTGGTGATTGAAAGACATTTGATTATCCTAGAGAGATGATGATTCACCATGCAGGAGCAAGGGAGTATGTGGGAGGAGGGAAGGTTTTAGATTGAGCATATGGGTCACTTAGAGTTCCCTCCTTGGGTTTTTCATGGTGTATGTTTTTATTTTCTTGGCTTCCTATAAATCCTGTTTAGCTGAACACATGGCCAGCAGCACTAGCTTCTCTGCTTTGAGTGTGTTGCTCTGAGTGCGTTGCTCTGAGTTCTCTAGTCAGCTGAGCACCTCTTGCAAAACTGAGGGGTAAATTACAACCCGCAGATAGCTGTAGATCTCCCCCAGTGGTGATGAGCTGATGTCATCCAACTGGCCAGCTCTTAACTGTGTCATGTCACGGCTGGGAAGTGCCCGAACGGCCCCAGACATCCTTCAGCTGAGATTTAGAGCCTAACACATCAACTTCCTTGTCTTCCACTCCCCAGTACACCACCAACAAATCAAAGGGATGAGTTGCCCTTAACTCAAGCCATGCAAGTTACTGTAATTTATTTCCGGGGAAGGGATGTAGGGCTGAAATGAATGCTAGCAGCGACTCTCAACCTCTACCTTCGAAGTAAGGATCAGTTTTCCCTCCCTATTTGGGACCTCAAGCCTGGTATGCATGAGTTGCACCTTTTTTTCCTTCAGGCTTCCTAATAGTATACTATAAAAAATACATAGATTTAGTAATGTTCAAAGATGTATATAGCTAAATATGTCCCTGTTAATGTGTTAAAGAAGTATTTACAGTCTCCCATTTTTTAAATTTTATTATTTATTTATTTATTTTTGCAAGAGAGAGGTGGGGGGAGAACAAGTGGGGGGGGGGGCAGAGGGAGAAGCAGCCTCCCCGCTGAGCTGGGAGCCTGATGTGGGACTCGATCCCAGGACCCTGGGATCATGACCTGAGCTGAAGGCAGATACTTAACCCACTGAGCCACCCAGGTGCCCGCTCCCAATTTTTTTTTTAAGTCTATAGCTGCTCTCCTGAAGGAGGCTGCTCACTGGCTCAGTGTTGTAGTCCCTCCCATCAGAGCAGTGGTGATGTCCCTTCATTAAGCCAGAGAATTGAGGAGACACTACTGATCAATCTTCACAGGAAGGGGAAGGGATGTGTCCCTAAGGCACACAAAACCTACGAGAGCAGCTTCAGGGAATTCAGGAGAGGTGACAACTCTAGACTTTCCTCACTGAAAGAATTTTGAGAACCTCCCTTACTCAGCAGTTAGGAGTGTCCTCCTTAAAATGCTTCCCAAAGGGAGAACTTAATTGGGTTGCATCAGGCTACATTTTCCTTACAAGGCTCACCACTGGCATTTGACATCCTCTCCTGGTTGGAGGCTCCTGGTGCTACAGATGTACATATATGAACCCGCAGATTCCAAATCGTGTCTTTTACCAGGCATCCATATTTAGGACAAGAACTTCGAGGTCACAGACTGTCCCATTCTTTCTTTCCTTAACCTATCAGTTTTGGAAATACTTTGATGGACCAACCCACAGTGCTTCTGCCTGAAGAAAGGGTATTGATGATTCTGAGATGGTTGCTATGTACATTTAAAACCTCCAAGGGGGGAAAAGAGAGTAAATAGCTCTCTTATAAGGAAAATCCATGGCTGTTGCAAGGATCTGGCATGTAAACGAGAAGGAACAAGAACATTTCCACTGAACCTATGCTCGCTATAGCCATGGGTTATATCACTTGATGAGTTGGGGAAACACCTGAAGCTTTCATTCATGCACCATTTCACTTTCTAGAAAACACCGCACTTACATCCACCGTGTGCCTATCTATACTGCTTATCTGCTAGAAGATAAGTGTACAACCATAAATAATACCCAGGGCCTGCTGCCAATGAGCATACACTCCAGTGGGGGACAAAGGAGATAAAAACATATAAAAAGTACTTTAAAAAAAAAAAAGATTTTATTTATTTATTTGAGAGAGAGAGAGAACGAGCAGGGGGGAGGGGGAGAGAGAGAAGCAGACTCCCTGCTAAGCAGGAAGCCCGATGTGGGCCTGGATCCCAGGATCCTGATATCATGACCTGAGCTGAAGGCAGACTCTTAACCTACTGAGTCACCCAGGTGCCCCTTTAAAGTACTTTTGAAACAATGCCATAAGGGCCATAAATAAACTAACCTATGTTGATTGAGCACTTAATACATGTTGAGTCCTGACATAAAAACTTACCTGGGTTATCTCATTTAATCTTTACAATAAATTTCTGATAGGTACCATTACCATATCTACTTTGCAGATGAGAAGACTAAGGCTCCATGGAGTGAAACATGCCCAAGATCACACAGCTAGTGAGAGGCAGGGCTGAGATAGGAACTTGGGTCTGTATGGCCCCCCCAAGCCCGCTCTTGTCACCAGGATGCTGTGCTACTTTGTATGTGATTTGAAGTTATAAGCCACAGATTGTGGGGACCCCCAGAAGGAGCAACTAATTAAGGCAGTGGGCAGAAGGGTCGCAGGAAGAACTTGGAGAGATGTCACTTTGAACTACTTTTTAATTCCATTTTGCTTCTCTGTTGACTTATTACTTATGCCTCTTATTTTTAAGTCATTGCTCTTATATTAAAAATATAATATTTTTATATTATATATATACATTGTAATGTATATGTTATATGTATATATACATTATATATGTACATCGTAATGTACCTTCAAATATTATACCACTTCATGTGTAGGGGAGGGAATTTCAACAGTTACCTTTCCCATTTTTATGCTGTTGTCATGCATTTGGTTTTACATATGTGATAAACACATAATACAGTGTTAACTATTTATGCTTTAGAGCAAAAGTGTTCTTGTAGAGCAGTTGAAAATAAGAAAAACATTTATTTTTTATTTTTATTTTATTGACACTTACTCCCATTTCTGATCCCTGTTTCTTTGTGTAGATCCATGTTTCTGAACTATATCGCATTTCTTGTGCCTAAACTTCTTTGAAGAGTTCTTTTAGTGTAGGTCTATAGGCCATGAACTTGGGTCAGTTTTGTTTGTCTGAGAAAGTATTTCTCTTTCAGTTTTGAAAGATAGTCTCACTGGGTTTAGATTTCTATTTTGACAGTCCTACCCCACCTCATCCCCCCTGCCCTTAAACATGTCATTCCATTTGGAGGCACATGGGTGACCCAGTCAGTTAAGCGGCTGACTCTTGATTTCAGCCTCAGGTCATGATCTTGGGATCCTGAGATCAAGCCCTATGTCAGGCTCTGCGCTCAGTGCAGAGTCTGCTTGTCTCTCTTCCTCCCCCGTACCACTTATTCTCTCTCTCTCTCAAATAAATAAATAAAATCTTTAAAATAATGTTGTTCCATTTAGCACTTTTAGCACTTAAAAAATGTCACTCCATTGCCTTCTGCCTTACATGGTTTCTGATGTAAGTCTTCTGTAATTTTTACTGTTGTTTTTCTTTGTGTAGTGTGTCTTTTTGTAGTTGTTGTTGCCTCCAAGATTTTCTCTGTTGTTTTCAGCAGTTTGAATAGGCCATGCCTAGTTGTGTAGGGTTTGTTGTTGTTGTTGTTGTTGTTGTTGTTTGGGTTTTTTTTCCCGTGTCATCTGTTCTTGAATTTATGGTTTAGTGTCTGTCATTATTTTGGACATTTCTTGGCCATTACTTCTTCAAATACTTCTTTGTTTTCCTGTTCTCTTTCTCTTTTCTTTTTGAGGTTCAAACTATACATATGTTAGATACTTTGCTACTGTTATTTAGCTTTTAGATACTCAGTAATGTTTTCTTTTTTTAATTTTTAATTTTAATTCCAGTTAGTTCACATACAGTGTTATATTATTTTCAAGTGTATGATATAGTGATTCAACAGTTCCATACAATACCTGGTGCTCATCACGACAAGTGCACTCCTTAATCTCCATCACCTATTTCACCCATCCCCTACCCCCCTCCCCTCAGGCAACCATCTGTTTGTTCTCTACCGTTAAGAGTCTGTTTCTTGATTTGTCTCTCTTTTTCCCTTTCCTCATGTGTTTTGTTTCTTAAATTCCACATATGAGTGAAATCATGGTATTTGTCTTTCTCTGACTGACTTATTTCATTATACTCTCTAGCTCCATCTATGCCATTGCAAATGGCAAGATTTTGTTCTTTTTAATCGCTGAGTAATATTCTATTATATATACATAACACATCTTCTTTAACCATTCATCAATCAGTGGACACTCAGGCAGCTTCCATATCTTGGCTGTTGTAAATAATGTGCTATAAACATAGGGGTGCATGTATCCTTTTGAATTGGTGTTTTTGTATTCTTTGGGTAAATACCCAATAGTGTGATTGCTGCATTGTAAGGTAGTTCTATTTTTAATTTTTGAGGAATCTCCATACTATTTTCCCCAGTGGCTGCACCAGTTTGCATTCCCACCAATAGTGCATGAGTGTTCCTTTTTCTCCACATCCTCGCCAACTCCTATTTTTTTCTTGTGTTGTTGAGTTTAGCCATTCTGACAGGTGTGAGGTGATACCCCATTGTGGTTTTGATTTGCATTTCCCTGATGATGAGTAATATTGAGCATCTTTTCATGTGTCTGTTGGCCATCTGGATGTCTTCTTTGGAAAAACGTCTTCATGTCTTCTGCCCATTTTCTAATTGTACTATTTGTTTTTTGGATGTTGAGTTTTATAAGTTCGTTATATATTTTGGATTCTAATCCTTTATTGGATATGTTATTTGCAAATCTCTATTCCTATTCCATAGATTGCCTTATAATTTTGTTGATTGTTTCCTTCACTTTGCAGAAGGCTTTTATTTTTATATATTCCCAGCTTATTTTTTGCTTTATTTCCCCTGCGTCAGAGAATTATTTAGAAAAAAAATTGCTACAGCTGATGTACAAAAAGTTACTGTCTGTGTTCTCTCCTAGGATTTTCATAGTTCACATTTCATAGTTTCACATTTAGGTCTTTCATCCATTTTTTTTTTTTGTGCTTAGTGTAAGAATATTTTCTTTTTTGAATTCACTCAGTTTTATCTTTGTGTTTCAATTTAGGTCATTTCTGTTGACTTATAATCAAGTTCATCAGTCATTCCCTTGACTGTGTTAGTGTGATGAGCTTGCTGAAAGCATTCTATGTCTCTGTTATGGTGTTTCCATTTCCATCATTTCTGTTTGAGTCTTCCTTATATAGTTTCCATCTCTGTGCTGAAATAATCCATCTACTCTTTCATATTGTACACCTTTTTCTGTTAGAGCCCTTAACATATCATCATAGTTCTTTTAACTTTCCTGTCAGACAGTTTCACAGTTTCACAGTTACACTTTATGTAAATCTGAACTACTTGGTATTTTTTAAGTGAGGCTGTATAATTATATTTTTATTAAAAAGAACATACATTTTGAAAGTCTAGGTGCTTAAAGCAGAAAGCTTCCATTACATGGAACATCACTGTATGAATCACCTTATTTCTATGTGAACTAGATTATGGAAATGTTTGTACAAGTATCAGATCTCAGGAAAGTACATGAATGAGATGTACTGGAGGCACGTGGTGGATGGCAAGGGCAGGAGGGCATTCAAACTCAATGGAGGAAAAGCTGCCTCTTAGCTACATGTAATAGTAATATTGGCCTCTCTCATTAAAATGCTAAGAACCCTCTGTCCTGATAGAGGCTTATGGACTTGATCCTTGCACCCTCTTCCTAAAGGCAGTATTTGCCACCCGTGGGATTATAATAGACCTTCGAGAGGGAATAAGCCCCCCAAAACAGTCCAGAAAGCTGCCTTTTCTTAAATCAAATCCATAACAAAGGCAGGAAAATCTATCTTACATAGAGTAGTTGAATGAAGGCTAACATAAGGAATTGAAAGGATTAAGGAATGGAAAAGGCAGGCAGGATGTATGCATAAACTACAAGGTATCTACCACTTCACTCCAAGGCCAATGTGAACAGGCTACTTAAAGAACAAAGGTAACTCTCTCACTCCTGTTTCTTCATTTTGAGTCCTTCCTTGTCTCCTTCCTCAGTGATGCACCTTCCCACCTACCTGAGCCTACACTCCTGCTGGCCACCAGAAGCAGAAACATACCCACAGATGCTGGGTTCCATTTAATTCCTAGTTCTCAGGGGTCTTGAGAAGACCTTTTCGTTTTGTGCATTCACAGCTCTTGGTAGATTATAAAATTTCACTGTGCAATGGCGACTTCATTCGTATTTATGGATACACTAATGAGCAGTTGTGAAATAGGGACCTAACTAATATTTTCTGTCATGTTCTCCTAGGGGTCTGAATTTGTCAGGCTGTATAAGTCGGCTAATCAAAGCATCAGGGTTTGTTGCATTTTCTTTTATTAGCTGCACATTCATTTGCCTAAAGAGCCCACCCCTGCTGGGTACTCTCATCTGCCATCATCCCTATTTCTCCCTCAGTTTCATTTTTCCAAACTGCACTTCACAGGTGATAAACTATAAATTATTACCCTGGGTTCCTTTTTCCTTCCTTAGATTTTAGTCTCCCTTAATGGTTATATTTTCACTTTTCTGGTGTAGGTTAATCAGGTTCATCTCACTTGATACCTCTTGCCTGAATAATTATGATATTTTATATCTTGCTATTAAGTATGGTGTTGAATGTTAAATTGCATGGATATCCTTTATCAGGTGTAAGAAGAACTCTTTTATTACGAGATTGGAAGGGATTTGTTTCAGTGAGTGTTGAATTTATTTTTCCACATCCGTGCTGTATAAACTGAGCATCATATGGTTTTTCTTTTTTTACTTTCTTCATTTGGTGAATTATATTGACATTCTTACAGTATTAAGCCATTATGGGATGAACCAAATTTGATCATGATTACTTTAATCCATTTATAGATTCATTTTGTAAATACTTTATTAAGGAGTTCTGCATTTATATTAATAGATAAGGACATCTATATTTTTCTTTCTTACAATATTCTTGTTCATTTTTTATATTAAAAATAGCCTCCCAATATAAACTGTGAAATTTTTCCAAGATGCACATTTTAAGGCTATATTTTTTCCTCTACAAAGTACTTTAGCTGAGTCCCACCTGTTATGATTGGTACTACTGCTTTTTATTGTCATTCATTTTTAAAAAACATTTAATTAATTAATTTTTTTAGAGAGAAACAGAGAGGGTGAGGCAGAGGGAGAAGGAGAGAATCTCGAGCAGACTCCACGCTGAGCATGGAGCCCAACACAGGGCTCAATCGCATGACCCTGAGATCATGACCTAAGCTGAAACCAAGAGTCAGACACTCAACCACCCAGGCACCCCTTATTGTTATTCATTTTTAAATATTTTCTAAATGCTACCATTTTTAATTAATTCAGAGTCGTATTTGTTGAGGATACACTTAAATGCAAAGTTTGTGATGGTTGCTGCTATTATTTTGCCATCATTTTATTATTGACTGCTAATGTGATTGCAAAGAAGTTTGCATGATATTAATTCTTAGCACCAGTTAAGACTTCTTTTCAGTAAGTCATCAATTCTTATAAATGTATATATGCTTCAACATTTTATTCTTCTCTTTCAGTTGACGGCAGAATTCTAATACATATATCTCTTAGACAAAGCTTATGAATTCTATTGGCCAAATGTTTTCTATGCTTATTTATTTATTGTCTAATTAAACTATCATTTTCTGAGATGGATGTCCTAAAAATCTCTCCCTCTGGGGGCGCCTGGGTGGCTCAGTTGGTTAAGCGACTGCCTTCGGCTCAGGTCATGATCCTGGAGTCCCTGGATCGAATCCCGCATCGGGCTCCCTGCTCGGCCGGGAGCCTGCTTCTCCCTCTGACCCTCCCCCCTCTCATGTGCTCTCTGTCTCTCTCATTCTCTCTGTCTCAAATAAATAAATAAAATCTTTAAAAAAAAAAAATCTCTCCCTCTGATTGCAAATTTGTAATCTTACCTTGTAATTCTGTTCACTTTGACTTTAGGTATTTTTAAACTATTTGGCTAAGTGCATACATTCCAATCATGTTATCTTCCTCATGACTCTTCCCTTTTATCATGATGTACTGATTTTTATCCTTTTTTTTAGTGAAAGTCAATTTTGTCTAATATTAATATAGATAAGCAAGCTTTCTTTTGATTGGAATTTACCTGGTATCTTTTTTTATCACCCTTTTACCTAAAACATTTTAAGTCATTTTAATATTTCTTTTTTTTTTTTTTAAGATTTTATTTATTTGACAGAGAGAGACACAGCGAGAGAGGGAACACAAGCAGGGGGAGTGGGAGAGGGAGAAGCAGGCTTCCCACGGAGCAGGGAGCCCGATGCGGGGCTCGATCCCAGGACCCTGGGATCATGACCTGAGCCGAAGGCAGACGCGTAACGACTGAGCCACCCAGGCGCCCCTAATATTTCTTTTTTTTAAAATTTTTTATTGTTATGTTAATCACCATACATTACATCATTAGTTTTTGATGTAGTGTTCCATGATTCATTGTTTGTGCACAACACCCACTGCTCCATGCAGAACGTGCCCCGCCTAATACCTATCACCAGGCTAACCCATTCTCTGACCCCCCTCCCCTCTAGAACCCTCAGTTTGTTTTTCAGAGTCCATCATCTCTTATGGTTCATCTCCCCCTCCGATTTCCCCCCCTTCATTCTTCCCCTCCTGCTATCTTCTTCTTTTATTCTTTTTCTTAACATATAATGTATTATTTGTTTCAGTGGTACAGATCTGTGATTCAACAGTCTTGCACAATTCACAGTGCTCACCATAGCACATACCCTCCCCAGTGTCTATCACCCAGCCACCCCATCCCTCCCAACCCCCACCACTCCAGCAACCCTCAGTTTGTTTCCTGAGATTAAGAATTCCTCATATCAGTGAGGTCATATAATACATGTCTTTCTCTGTTTGACTTATTTCGCTCAGCATAACACCCTCCAGTTCCATCCACGTCGTTGCAAATGACAAGATCTCATTCCTTTGGATGGCTGCATAATATTCCATTGTATATATATACCACATCTTCTTTATCCATTCATCTGTTGACGGACATCTTGGGTCTTTCCACAGTTTGGCTATTGTGGACATTGCTGCTATAAACATCGGGGTGCACATACCCCATCGGATCCCTACTTTTGTATCTTTGGGGTAAATACCCAGTAGTGCAATTGCTGGATCATATGGTAGCTCTATTTTCAACTTTTTGAGGAACCTCCATACTGTTTTCCAGAGTGGCTGCACCAGCTTGCATTCCCACCAACAGTGTAGGAGGGTTCCCCTTTCTCCGCATCCCCGCCAACATCTGTCCTTTCCTGACTTGTTCATTTTAGCCATTCTGATTGGTGTGAGGTGGTATCTCATTGAGGTTTTGATTTGGATTTCCCTGATGCCGAGTGATGTTGAGCACTTTTTCATGTGTCTGTTGGCCATTTGGATGTCCTCTTTGGAAAAATGTCTGTTCATGTCTTCTGCCCATTTCTTGATTGGATTCTTTGTTCTTTGGGTGTTGAGTTTGATAAGTTCTTTATAGATTTTGGATACTAGCCCTTTATCTGATACATCATTTGCAAATATCTTCTCCCATTCTGTCGGTTGTCTTTTGGTTTTGTTAACTGTTTCTTTTGCTGTGCAAAAGGTTTTTATCTTGATGAAGTCCCAATAGTTCATTTTTGCCCTTGCTACCCTTGCCTTTGGCGATGTTTCTAGGAAGAAGTTGCTGCGGCTGAGGTTGAAGAGGTTGCTGCCTGTGTTCTCCTTTAGGATTTTGATGGACTCCTGTCTCACATTCAGGTCTTTCAACCATTTGGAGTCTATTTTTGTGTGTGGTGTAAGGAAATGGTCCAGTTTCATTCTTCTGCATGTGGCTGTCCAATTTTGCCAACACCATTTGTTGAAGAGACTGTCTTTTTTCCACTGGACATTCTTTCCTGCTTTGTCAAAGATGAGTTGACCATAGAATTGAGGGTCCATTTCTGGGCTCTCTATTCTGTTCCATTGATCTATGTGTCTGTTTTTGTGCCAGTACCATGCTGTCTTGATGATGACAGCTTTGTAATAGAGCTGGAAGTCTGGAATTGTGATGCCACCAGCTTTGCTTTTCTTTTTCAACATTCCTCTGGCTATTCGGGGTCTTTTCTGGTTCCATACAAATTTTAGGATTATTTGTTCCATTTCTTTGAAAAAAGTGGATGGTATTTTGATGGGGATTGCATTGAATGTGTAGATTTCTCTAGGTAGCATTGACATCTTCACGATATTTGTTCTTCCCATTCCATGAGCATGGAACGTTTTTCCATTTCTTTGTGTCCTCCTCAATTTCTTTCATGAGTATTTTAGTTTTCTGAGTACAGAAATTTTTGCCTCTTTGGTTAGATTTATTCCCAGGTATCTTATGGTTTTGGGTGCAATTGTAAATGGGATCAACTCCCTAATTTTTCCTTCTTCTATCTTGTTGTTGGTGTATAGGAATGCCACTGACTTCTGTGCATTGATTTTATATCCTGCCACTTTACTGAATTCCTGTATGAGTTCTAGCAGTTTTGGGGTGGAGTCTTTTGGGTTTTCCACATAAAGTATCATATCATCTGCAAAGAGTGAGAGTTTGACTTCTTCTTTGCCAATTTGGATGCCTTTTATTTCTTTTTGTTATCTGACTGCTGTGGCTAGGACTTCTAATAATATATTAAATAGCAGTGGTGATAGTGGACATCCCTGCTGCATTCCTGACCTTAGGGGGAAAGCTCTCAGTTTTTCCCCATTGAGAATGATATTCACTGGAGGTTTTTCATAGATGGCTTTTATGATATTGAGGTATGTACCCTCTATGCCTATACTCTGAAGAGTTTTGATCAAGAAAGGATGCTGTACTTTGTCAAATGCTTTTTCTGCATCTATTGAGAGGATCATATGATTCTTGTTCTTTCTTTTGTTAATGTATTGTATCACATTGGTTGATTTGCAGATGTTGAACCAACCTTGCAGCCCAGGGATAAATCCCACTTGGTCGTGGTGAATAATCCTTTTAATGTGCTGTTGGATCCTATTGGCTAGTATTTTGGTGAGAATTTTTGCATCCATGTTCATCAAGGATATTGGTCTGTAATTCTCCTTTTTGATGGGGTCTTTGTCTGGTTTGGGGATCAAGGTAGTGGTGGCCTCATAAAACGAGTCTGGAAGTTTTCCTTCCATTTCTATTTTTTGGAACAGTTTCAGAAGAATAGGTATTAATTCTTCTTTAAATGTTTGGTAGAATTCCCCTGGGAAGCCATCTGGCCCTGGGCTTTTGTTTGTTGGGAGATTTTTGATGACTGCTTCAATTTCCTTAGTGGTTCTAGGTCTGTTCAGGTTTTCTATTTCTTCCTGGTTCAGTTTTGGTAGTTGATACATCTCTAGGAATGCATCCATTTCTTCCAGGTTATCGAATTTGCTGGCATAGAGTTGCTCATAATATGTTCTTATCATTGTTTGTATTTCTTTGGTGTTGGTTGTGATCTCTCCTCTTTCATTCATGATTTTATTTATTTGGGTCATTTCTCTTTTCTTTTTGATAAGTCTGGCCAGGGGTTTATCAATCTTTTTAATTCTTTCAAAGAACCAGCTCCTAGTTTCGTTGATCTGTTCTACTGTTCTTTTGGTTTCTATTTCATTGATTTCTGCTCTGATCTTTATTATTTCCCTTCTACTGCTTGGTTTAGGCTTTATTTGCTGTTCTTTCTCCAGCTCCTTTAGGTGGAGGGTTAGGTTGTGTACTTGAGACCTTTCTTGTTTCTTGAGAAAGGCTTGTATTGCTATATACTTGCCTCTTAGAACTGCTTTTGCTGCATCCCAAAGATTTTGAACAGTTGTGTTTTCATTTTCATTGGTTTCCATGAATTTTTAAAATTCTTCTTTAATTTCCTGGTTGACCCATTCATTCTTTTGTAGTATGCTCTTTAGCCTCCATGTATTTGAGTTCTTTCTGACTTTCCTCTTGTGATTGAGTTCTAGTTTCAAAGCATTGTGGTCTGAAAATAGGCAGGGAATGATCCCAATCTTTTGGTACCGGTTGAGACCTGATTTATGACCTAGGATGTGATTGATTCTGGAGAATGTTCCCTGGGCACTAGAGAAGAATGTGTATTCCGTTGCTTTGGGATGGAATGTTCTGAATATGTCTGTGAAGTCCATATGGTCTAGTGTGTCATTTAAAGTCTTTATTTCTTTGTTGATCTTTTGCTTAGATGATCTGTCCATTTCAGTGAGGGGGGTGTTAAAGTCCCCCACTATTATTGTATTGTTGTCAGTGTGTTTCTTTGCTTTTGTTATTAATTGCCTTATGTAATTGGCTGCTCCCATGTTAGGGGCATAGATATTTACAATTGTTAGATCTTCTTGTTGGATAGACCCTTTAAGTAGGATATAGTGTCCTTCCTCATCTCTTATTACAGTCTTTGGTTTAAAATCTAATTTGTCTGATATAAGGATTGCCACCCTAGCTTTCTTTTGGTGTCCATTAGCATGGTAAATGGTTTTCCACCCTCTCACTTTCAATCTGGGGGTGTCTTTGGGTCTAAAATGAGTCTCTTGCAGACAACATATCAATGGGTCTTGTTTTTTAATGCAGTCTGATAGCCTGTGTCTTTTGATTGGGGCATTGAGCCCATTTACATTCAGGGTAACTATTGAAAGATAGGAATTTAGTGCCATTGTATTGCCTGTAAGGTGACTGTTACTGTATATTGTCTGTGTTCCTTTCTGGTCTATGTTGCTTTTAGGCTCTCTCTTTGCTTAGAGGACCCCTTTCAATATTTCTTGTAGGGCTGGTTTCGTGTTTGCAAATTCCTTTAGTTTTTGTTTGTCCTGGAAGCTTTTTATCTCTCCTTCTATTTGCAATGACAGCCTAGCTGGATATAG
This sequence comes from Neomonachus schauinslandi, assembly GCF_002201575.2. Taxonomy (NCBI): domain Eukaryota; kingdom Metazoa; phylum Chordata; class Mammalia; order Carnivora; family Phocidae; genus Neomonachus; species Neomonachus schauinslandi. The sequence continues at coordinate 83,756,017 of NC_058408.1, forward strand.
TATTCTTGGCTGCATATTTTTCTCATTTAGTGCTCTGAATATATCCTGCCAGTCCTTTCTGGCCTGCCAGGTCTCTGTGGATAGGTGTGTTGCCAATCTAATGTTTCTACCATTGTAGGTTACATATCTCTTCTCCTGAGCTGCTTTCAGGATTTTCTCTTTGTCTCTGAGACTTGTAAGTTTTACTATTAGATGTCAGCATGTTGACCTATTTTTATTGATTCTGAGAGGGGTTCTCTGTGCCTCCTGGATTTTGATGCCTGTTTCCTTCCCCAAATTAGGGAAGTTCTCTGCTATAATTTGCTCCAATATACCTTCTGCCCCTCTCTCTCTTTCTTCTTCTTCTGGGATCTCAATTATTCTAATGTTGTTTCATCTTATGGTATCGCTTAGCTTTCGAATTCTGCCCTCGTGATCCAGTAGTTGTTTATCTCTCTTTTTCTCAGCTTCTTTATGTTCCATCATTTGGTCTTCTATCTCACTGATTCTCTCTTCTGCCTCATTTATCCTAGCAGTTAGCACCCCCATTTTTGATTGCACCTCATTAATAGCCTTTTTGATTTCAACTTAGTTAGATTTTAGTTCTTTTACTTTTCCAGAAAGGGTTTCTCTAATAACTTCCATATTTTTTTCAAGCCCAGCTAGTATCTTTAAAGTGATGATTCTGAACTCTAGATCCGACATCGTACTAATGTCCGTATTGAGTAGGTCCCTGGCAGTCGGTACTACCTCTTGCTCTTTTTGTTGAGGTGATTTTTTCCGTCTTGTCATTTTGTCCAGAGGAGAATAGATTAATGAGAGAACAAAATGCTAACAGGGTAACAACATCCCCAGAAAATATACTCTAAACAAATCAGAAAAGACCTGAAGCTGGGGGGAAAAGAAAGGGAAAGAAAGAAAAAAGAAAAAGCAAAAAAAAAAAAAAAGAAAAAGAAAAAGATCAAAACAAAACAAAACAAAAAACAGAACAAAACAAAACAAAAACAGAATATGATCAAATATGATCAGGCTGGTGCATAGATCAGTGCCACACACTAGATTTTGGGTGTATTTTGGTCTGTTAGAAGATAGTGCCTCCCAAAATTTTAAAGAAAGAAAAACTTATATATGTACAAAAATAAGGGTTGATATGATGAAGGGATGGAATATGACTGTAAAGATGAAAATTATAAAAAAATTTTATAAACGGAATTGATAAGAAATTGTTTGAAAAAAGAAAAAAGGATTTAAAAAAAAAGAAAGAAAGAAAAAGGGAGAGAATGTGATCAGGCAGGAGAGTAGAACAAAACCATGCACTAGAGATTTAGGGTATATTTTGATCGGTTAGAAGAAACTATCTCAAAATTTTAAAGAGAGAACAACTTATATATATATATGCCAAAAATAAGGGTAACTACTATGAAGGGATAGAATATGACTCTAAAAATGAAAAACAAAAATGTTTTTTAAAAAAGGGATTGATAAGATGTTGGTTGAAAAAGGGAAAAAGAAAAATTAAAAAAAAAAAAAGACAGTTAAAAAAAAAAAACTTTGAAAGACTAAAGAATCATAGTAAAAATGCCATGGATTCTATGTGCAGTATTCCCCTAGCGCTGGAGTTCTGCCGTTCTCATGGATCAGTAAACTTGTTCTTGGCTGGCTGTTCTCGGTGATCTTCTGGGGGAGGGGCCTGTTGCCGTGGTTCCCAAATGTCTTTGCCGGAGGCGGAATTGCCCCACCCTTGCCCGGTCCTGACTAAGTAATCTGCTCGGGTTTGCTCTCCGGGGCTTTTGTTCCCTTCAAGCTTTCCCTACAGCTTTGGAGGCCGAGAGTGAAAATGGCAGCCTCCCAATCTCCGCCCCGGAGGAGCCAAGAACTCGGGGCCCCGCTCCTCAGTGCGCCCCCAAAGAAAATCAGTGAGTCACTCTCGTCTCCCTGGTCTCCAGCCGCACTCCGTGCTCACCCGGCCTGTGACCCAGCATTTCTATCTCTGGCACCCGACTCAGTGTGGAGTCTCCAAACCCAGCAGATCCCTGTGGTGCACTCCCGCACCTCTCCTCCCGGGGAAGGAAGGTGATTCTCCCCGGATCTGCCACTTTTTGGGTCCCTGCTGGAGCAACAGTGGCCCGAATGTGCTGCAGATCACGGTTTATGGCAACCCCGAGCTGAGAGCCCATGCCTCGGCTCCGTCTCTGCAGCCGGCTTCTCCACTCCCATACCTGGGAGCTCTGCCACCCTCAGGCATCCCCCAGTCTTTCTGTGACCCCGAGGGTCCTGAGACCACACTGTCCCACGAGGGTTCCACCCCCCCGCTTAGCCACTGGAGCAATGTCCCTCAGCGGAGCAGACTTCTAAAAGTTCCGATTTTGTGCTCCGCAGCTCTATCTCTTGCCAGAAGCGGCCGAGGGAGGCCCCCTCCCCCGCCACCTATCCGCCCGAATATCGCCTTGGATTCACTTCTCCGCACGTCCTACCTTCCAGAAAGTGGTTGCTTTTCTGTTCAGAGAGTTGTTGCTCTTCTTTTCTTCGATCTCCTGTTGAGTTTGTAGGTGTTCATAATGGTTTGATCCCTATCCAGCTGAATTCCTGAGACCAGACGAAATCCAGGTCTCCTACTCCTCTGTCATCTTGCTCCGCCCCCCAGTAGGTTGTCCATTTTAATATTTCTTATAAAAGCATCTAGCAAGACGTTTCCTTTTAATACAGACTGAGAATCGCTATATTTTAATAGGCAACTTTTATTCATTTACATTTACTGTGATTACTGATACGTTTGTACTTTTTTCTGTCCTATTTTTTGTTCCATATGTATGCTTTGTATTTGTCCCCTTACCCCTTCTTTCTGGCCTTCTATTGAATGGAATGGACATTTTCTTAATTCCTTTTTCCTCTAGGGCTTTGGAAATTGAATATTCTGTTTCTGTTCCTTTAATGTAGTGAATCTCAATGTGTGGTCCCCAGATAGGCAGCATCAGCATCCCCTGGGATGTTATTCTTGGGCTCCTTCCTAAACCTACTGAATCAGAACTTCTGTAGATGGGAACCAGAATCTTTGTTTTATAGGCTCTCTGGGTGATTCTGACACACATCAGAGATTGAATACTTTGGTGGCTTAGTGGTTACTCTTAAATTATTAATAAGCACATTTGATTAGCAGATAAAATTAATTAAAATCTCTTCCCTCCTCTCAAGCAATCCAAAGACAACACTTAACTCCAAATTCCCTTCTCATATCTTAAATATTTACGACATCCAGTACTTGGTTCCACCTTCAATTGAGTTACTAGCTTTATGATTAATTGTACAATTAATCCTAATATTGACATTCTAACATTTTAGCTGTTTCTTTTCTCACCATTATTCTTGGATGTCCTATCTTCCTTCAGGGTTAAATTTCCTTCTTAGTGAAGCACATTCTTTAATTTTTTTTTTTTTTCTGCAAAGTTCTATGAGTAATCAGTTCTCTCAGTCTTTGTCTAAAAAGGTTATTTCCACCTCACATTTAAATGATACTGAAGTTCTGTACAGAATTCTAACTTGATCATCTTTTTTTTTTTTTAAAGATTTTATTTATTTATTTGAGAGAGAGAATGAGAGAGAGCATGAGAGGGAAGAGGGTCAGAGGGAGAAGCAGACTCCCCGCTGAGCAGGGAGCCCGATGTGGGACTCGATCCAGGAACTCCAGGATCATGACCTGAGCCGAAGGCAGTTGCTTAACCAACTGAGCCACCCAGGCACCCCGTCTTTCTTAAAACCTTAAAAACATTATTTCATTGTCTCCTGGGATACATTTTTGCTAATGAGAAATCTGCTATTATCCAAAATTTTTTTGTAGGTAATCTGTAAGAAAGATTTTTCTCTTTGATTTTGATGTTTTGCATTTTCACTATCATATGCAGTAAGGTGTGGATTCTTTTTATTTATCCTTTACAGGACTTGATGTGCTTCTTCAATCAAGGACTCACGTTTTCCTCAGCTCTGGAAAATTCTGAGCTATTTGCCCTTCAAATATTTCCTCTCCCCTTTCTCTCTCTACTTTCTGGAACTCCAATTGGACATATGTCTTCTTACTCTGTCATGTATGTTTCTTAGCCTTTCAGATTTAAAAAAAACTTCCTCTTTCTGTGCTTTGTTCTAGGTAACTTACTCAGATCTTCCATTTCTCTACTTTCTGTTTTGCTGTAACTAATCTGATTTTAAACCACCTCCTGGGGTTTTTTATTTCAATGACTTCACTTTTCACTTCTAGAATTGATATTTCTTTCTTTTTCACTTCCATTTGTTCATTCTTCATATTATGTTACTCTTTTAGTATTATTTACTTTTTATGTCAGCTCTTTACTCATTTATTTAGATTCTTTTATATTACTGTATTACATAAAATTCTTGGGATGCTAATTATCTTGTGTGTTGAATTTACTGGCTTCTCATTTGCTCATTTTCCTTTTGTAGTTTATAATTTTCATCGTGGACTAATCTTCAGTGGGAGGTTGTTGTTTTATCTTTGGGAGACCTATATATTCTGGTTCTAGAAGTATCCTTGAAGACTGTATGCATTTTTTTTTTGCAAGAAAGTTTTGTTTATCCTCCCCTACTTTTTATGTTACAGCGTCTTGTTTTTTTTCATGTTTCTGGAATAGTTTAAATTTAAATTCCACTCTTCTACATTATGATGGCTAAGGTTTTGGTGTGTTATGGATGACAGATTCTACTCTATGTTAGGAAGAAGGCAAAGTTTTTTGCTTTTTCCCAGCAATGGTAGGTGGGGTTTTTCTAATTCACTTTTTTTGTGTGGGCATGGCAGCCAGCCCTTCAAGTCCATTAAAATCCATGTCCTAGGCTGCTAAGATCCACATCCATGTTTGTATCCTCTTGGGGTCATTCCAGTGTCAGTTCAGACTTATTTTTCTCATTTTATTTTATTTTTTAAAAATATTTTATTTATTTGAGAGAAATGGGGAAGGACCCCGATGTGGAGCTCCATCCCAGGACCCGAGATCATGACCTGAGCCGAAGGCAGACCCTTAACCAACTGAGCCACCCAGGTGCCCCTATTTTTCTCATCTTAAATTCCCTTTTTGGTTCTGACTATTGGAAGTTTTCCCTTCTTTTGACTTCAACTATTAATTACATTTTTTCCTTACAATATTTTAGACCATTTCTATTATCTTTGCAGTGGGGTGGTAACCTTTGTGCATTACCATGCTCCCTGAAGCACATTGATATTTTGCTAAACTGTGTGCTATTTAATAAGCTCCCAATACACATTGTATACAGAGGTAGAATCTGTTTGTGACCTTCTGAAATTCAGTCTTGTAATCCGTTATAACTGTACCTGAATATGTTTACCTAACTTACAAAATTCTGATACATCTTGCCAGGCTTTATTTGAGAATATTTATGTTTTAAAGCTAATGTCCCCATATTTAATTATCATGTTTGCTTTATCAATCTTTTATTCTGTAACAGTGGTGCTCCCCCTCCCCCAAAAAGTGGTATCCCACACTTGAGGTGTTACTCATTCCTTCTTGAACATTTCCATTCCTTCTTGAACATTTTCCTGCTCCTCACGTCACCTCCTTTCCAAGCATTCCAGAGCCTCTATTCCCTCCGCGTTCCCTCATCCTGAACTCAGTGCATCTTTGACTCAGCAACTGGTTTCTGGGACTCCTTTCAGCCCTGCATGCCTCTTCACGTTCAGATATTCATAATCACAAGCTACATATCTTTCTGAGAAGGAAACTAGCTGAATCTGACCACAGAATGCAAGAAAAGAAGGAAGAAAAGTTACGTGATACAGCTAATCTGGGAGACGGTAAGGCTGGAGTTAGGGTTAGAGCAGTAGGAGGAAAGGTGGTGGTTGGGATTGGGAAGGAAAATTCTACTTTAATCGAATGGAACAGCCTATGGGCAGCTCCCTAAGATAGTGTTCAATATCAAAATGTCCAATAAATTTTGAGTCATTTTGTTGGTGGGAGAGGGAGTCCCCTGAGGAAAGATGGCATACATCTTGTTTCAGAATGTATTAGCAAGGAAAAGGGTTGGATCATCTTTATTTAGTGACATTTTTCTTAAGATAGTTTGTGAATTTATGCAGTTGGGGTTTCCTATCTATAGCAGAGGTATAACAGCATTGTCTACACCTAATGGAAAAGATATTCCCAAAAAAGGGTCATTGGAATTGAGAATATTTATGGTGTCTTTCTTTGGGAAACAGCCAGAATCATTCCACTGTGACCTTATTTACTCTTTTCCTAGTGTTTTCAGTGGAAAAGGCCCAAATGATTTTGATTTCTCTTATAGTCATACTTGGGTAACTTGTGAAGTTTATTGTGCTTTCATAGGGCTGAGATTTAGGATATTGGAAGCAGAACATTAGAAGTGAGATAAGCTTCATAAAAGTAGAGGCCTTGAACTGCCTACTGAGATGTAATTTCATAGCTAATCTAAGTGGATTTCTATTTAAAGTGCTTCAGTGCAATGTTATGCTGTATGTAATGGCACTTACTAGAAAGGTGTTAATGTTGCTGTTTCCACTGAATCAGTCTCATCTTAAATGCTTCATGATTTTATACACAATGGTGTAATAGGACGTCAAGTGCCTCTTCATACACACTTTTCATTAATGATCAACATTTAGGCTTCCTTTTGTGCTTAGGCATCACCTTTTGAACACCCATGGATTTTTCATTCTTTCGCTTGATTCCACTCTTGAGGAGAAGGACGAAGTGTAAAGGGAAAATATGAAGTTGGGTCTTTTTAACCTGGAACATACCTCTCCACACTTCTAGGAATAAAATACTAAGCCATATCCATCTTCTTGGGGCTGTGTGTTCAAGAAGCTCAGGGAACCAAGAGGCCTGCCTTTCTGAGATCTGCTTGAATGTCTCCAGGCTTGTTGGATGGTGTCATATTTTATTAATTGTGCATTTACACTGAAAGAGACGTTCCAGGATGGATCAGAGTTCTTCGTCACTGTGTGCATACAGAAGAGCTCCCTGCTGGTGGCCACAGCCATATGTGGCATGTCCACGCTTGGGACCCTGTCCCTTGACTGTCAGCAGGAAGGCCAAGTAGAGGAGTTGCTGCCCTCAGCTGCTGCAGGACAGGCAGGTTTTCCTGCTGCTGTCTTTAAGAAGGGCTCCTAGCCTCAAGAAGACATGGTAAGGTAGAAATATCTACCACCAGGCAGAGAACCAGGCAGGCACTTTGACCTCTGGTTTCATATGGGCCAGTGACTCACTGTCTAACCTCAGCCAGTGGCCCCCTGAGTCTGGGTTCCTCCTCTGAAAACTAGGAGGATCTAGACTTGGTAAGTCTCCATTGTTTTAAAGGGGGGCTCTAGAATTTCCTGATTGCAAGCTGAGTACATCCCAAAAGATGACCTCTACTTGTCCCAACATCTATCTGTCAGCTTCTCATATTGCACTTACAGTTGCCAGGCACTGGTCTAAGTCCTGAACAAAGATGATGTCAATCATCAGATGACACTGAAAGGAAGTACTGTTATCATCCCTGTGGTGGATGCCAGCTGGGGTTCAAGCTCAGACAGCCTGTCCTCAAGCCCATGCTCTTAAACATTACACCATGTTGACATCTGCCACATCTAAAGCGCGTCCTTTTTCTGGTGGCCTTGGGGAGGAGATTAAATTACTTTTTGGTGGAGGAATCCTAGGCATGCAAAAAAGTGGCATTCAGGAGTTCTGGCTTCTTCAGTGAGAACAGCAGAGTCTATTTTATGAGCCGCATATTGAAAATCTTTCACAAAACTTCTATTTTATTCTGCATGATGTTTATGAAAAAGCTGAGACATCGACACAGGAAAAGAGCAAAGATACCTGGGGTCTCAGCTGCAATTAGAGCGTGAGAGTGTATGTGCCTGATTACTGGTTTTGCTTGTATGTAAATACAAGTCGCTGTGCTAAGCAAAAAATAATTGTAATAGATTCATTGAATCATAATGCAGCCAAGTTTCACTTAGAGCTTTAAACTTGCAGATGAGGCTTTCCCTAGGGCTCCTGTCTGATTATAACTGCTATGCCTGACCTACTTAACAGCTTTTCACAAGGTGGCTTAAAAGCCTCCCAGGATATAGTCATACATGGAAAATCCTCCAGGAGTAACTTTCCATAACCCCTGATCCATTGGTTGGATATTCGGCGGGCCATGCATCACATAAGGTAATCTTGTTCATGCTTGTAGTTTTCACCTAGGCACAAGTCACGGGTTAATTCTGAAAAACTAGACTCGACAGTGGAGTGACTAAAGGGTTTCAGATCCAGAGGCATTTTGCGTGATAGAATTTGGTTAGGCGTAACTGATCAAGTTAATGCAAGAGAGCCAGGCACCACTTCTCAGGACTTTGGCTTTTGATGTAATCCAGTGTCATGTGTTGAGAGTCTTCCCTTTGGTAATTAGCATATTCCTCTTCTCCTTGTGTTCATGGCAGGGATGAAAGGAAATGAGATTGACCTTTAAAGAAAATACTCTGTCTTAACAGAAGTGAGTCAAGGGTTTGAGTCTATGTTAGAACTGTCTGTCTCGGTCTGTACCAAGTCACCTACTGACTGGTGAAAAATCAGGTGGTAGGGAGAAGACTATTCTTGTCTGTGAACCTAAGAGATGTGACCTTGAGCAGACATAATGGAATAAACTACCATCCTCTCAACCGTCAGCATGTCTGAGGTACTGGGAGCTGGCAGTCCCATCCAGAATGGATTCAGGAAGCTTAAACAGGCCCCAGGATTAGAACTAAAGTGGCCTTTCTGAAAGAACTTGGAAGCCAATTGCAGTCAAGCCTCTGCGGTCAATGCATGTGAGCAAGAGTAAAGAAAGTGAGAGTTATCAGCAAAAACCAGACGTCTGTGTTTCTTTCCCAGACTCGTACTCTTTATAGTTATTCAGGTCCGAGCACATCACCTTTCTTCTCCCATTGTCCTTTCCTTGTTTGTCCTCCCTTCTTTCTCTATTTGGTCCTGTCCCCCACCTCAGTGGCCCTCCCCCCTGCTTCTCTCTACTCAGCTGTTTCATTGCTGGGTCTGTGGACACACTGAGACCCCTGGGGTTCTGTTCCTAACCTGCTGCCTCTCACTCCTTACAAACTCCATGTTTGCTGGGCCTTTAGAGGACTTTTACCCTTGGTTCCTCTTCTGTGCCCTGTTGGACCATGTTTTACTCCATTCTGGAGTTATTCTCCAGCACTGGGATGTCTGTGGGAGAACAGGGAGACAAGAAAGGTGAGAAGAAGATTTGGAGAGGTCTCTGATGAGCCTCATCTGCCTCACTCCACTTTCACGGATCAATTCAGAGCAACCTCATCTTTTGGTCCCCAGATCACAAGGTTGGCTTTCTGCTGGCTGGCTAAGTCATCTCAGTGCTTTGAACCTTTCCTTAATGGCCCTGCTTCCCAACTTTTGCCTCCTTTTCTCTGTGGTCTTCTGTTGTCCTACGTAACACCTGTTGAGCCTAATTAAGAATTCCATTTGTTCTTCTCATTTCACATCCTGGCCTTGGGGAATCTATTTTATTATCTTATATGCTAGCCAGTCTAGGAACAAACACATTGTGCCTGAAGTTTCCATGATGCACGAAGAGTGTATGTATGTGGAGTTTGGGGGCAGACGCTGGTAGGATGCTCACTGCACGTGGAAGCAAGAGCCGTGGAATTCGCATCTGGGATTCATGAGCCGCTTTTTCCCACAAAGCGGAGGGCCCCAGCCAGGCCCACCTGTTCCTGTACATCCTTCTTGGCACATTCCTATTCTGAATCTCGAGCATCCTTAGTCCACGTAAGGTCTCTCCTCCTCACCCACTGCAACTCCCAGAACTCCATGTTTCCCCGTGCTGCCTGGCCGAGTGAACACAACAGCTTCAGCAGCCTGTCATGGCTTTCTAAAGCGCCTTGTAACTGGCACTTCAGTGGTACGGAGCTCTTTTCTCCAGCAAGAGCCGCTGAAGGGCTTTAAGTTGAACAGTGGCCATGATGATAGGTTGAACAGTGGCCATGATGATAGGTTTTTGTATGAATCTCCCCTAAAAGACCCAATATGAAGGCTGGAAGAGCAAACTGGGAGTGCTCCTCTGAGAAAGGCAGAGATGCAGGGACACACCGCACTTGCTGGCTGGAGTAATTAACCTGGGGACAGGAACCACTCAGACCATTTTGGGTCTGTTTTAAAATTTCTCAAAACAGCTGCCTGGTGCATAGGACAAAGGAAGGTAAGAGCAGGAGGGAGAACAATAGCTCCGCCACCCCGCCCCCCTGGCTGTAAGTGCCCTTGACTCAGCTGCCAGCCCGGTTGTCTGTTGTTGTCTCTGATGAATCTTTTCCTTCTGCTTTCAGCTCGGGGAACTGCTTCACAAGTTACAGTTCGTCATGACGTACGTGGCTCCTTGGCAGATGGCTTGGGGTTCTTCATTTCACGTGTTTGCTCAGCTCTTTGCCGTCCCTCGTATCCTTTGGGCTTCTATTTTCACCCACGAGCTGAGAGTCACATTTTATGGATGCAAGCTTTTCATTGAACCCTGGCAATGAAAAGATTTGAAAGTCTTTAAGATTACATTTTAATGGGGACGTGGGGAGGCACTTTGGATTCCCCTTAGGCCACTTAGCCTTAAAAGATGTTGCTTAATTTTGAACTCTTCTTGCTTCCTAATGCATATCCAGGATTACTTTATTTTTCTCTGATTCTTCCATTTCCCACGCCCAGATCTGCATTAAGATATCCTGTCTTAGAAAGTTACTGTTTAAATGGTTCAGTTGACTTGTGCAAAATAGTGTAAATCGATCTATTATTAAACACGGTGGATAGGGCTAATGGCTCTGATATACTATTATGGATTATCTAACACTATATTAGGATAGAGTTTGGTAATCATATACTTGAGTAATATTCAAAACTCAGAATTAGATATACATAGAATTACCCAAAGTCTTCTAAAGACGAAAAAACTAATAGATGGTTTTGTTTTGTAGCTGCTCTCAGCCAAGAAGCCTAGTTTTGCCGTTTGTAGGTTCATTTGGTTTCTTTGTCTGTTTTTAAGTGTTGCCATAATGATAATTAGTTTTAATTTACTTCAAAACAAACTTGAGATACTCCTTGTAGGGATCACTTTGACACAGGTAAGTTGTGTGGGGGGTGTGTGCGTAAGTGGAGAGAGAGAGAGAGACTAATAAAAAATACTCTTGAAGAGAGAGAGATTAGACAAAAATATCCTTGACTCAGGCCTAAAATTTGCCCTCAAAGGCTTTCCTTCCCACCTCATTTATACCTCCTAAATGTGTGCTTTCCACAATGTGTTTCAGGAACTACTTGTATGGGAATCCCTGGAGAAGCTTGTTTAACGAAATCCCAGAGCCCAACACATACTTTTAAAATCACATTTCAGGGGGTGGATCCTGGAATGTTCATCTTCCAAAGCCTGCCCAGGATCCTTACCCCACTGGCATGTGTGACCCTCAGTTCTATAGCTTCCTTCCATACGATGTCCACACAAGGCTCATTAAGACGATTCATGAACAGTCTCGGACCTGAACTTCTTGTACAGGCATGGAAACATACGTGGGATTAATTGTTAAAGGATAATATAGTCTAGGCTTTTAACAATGCCCTTCTCCAGACTCCTCTGTTTAAAAGCATCTTTTTAAGCATACCAGGAGCTGGCCTTACAATGCACGCTGTTCTGTGCTCCTATTCTTAGACCTGCATTGATATTGCTGAAGTGTTTCAAGGTTATTTGGCAGAACAAGCTAAGGAAAAAAAAATTGCAAGAGTGTGAGCTCTTACACGATTTTTTCCCCTTTAACTGCAATCATTTTCTACAATACCAGTAATTTTGGTTTTTCTAAAGAGTCCTTTAAAACAAAGACAGTGAGCTGAAAGAGAGGTGATTGTTATTTATTTCTGAAGTGTGTCTCAGGCATCCTATCTAGAGTTTACAGCCTGTTTATTAAATGAAAACTACTGGATGATGCAAATTTGTGGTTCAGGAGTTGCACAAAGAATGTGAAACTTGAAGTTTATGATTCCCAATTTTATCCTAACTTTGGTCCCATGCAGATCTGTAGCATTTCTTGTGCCTATTTATGCCTTGTTAGGTGAGTCCAGCGATACTAATTACTCCTTATGGTTCCACAGCTGAGTTAAGACCCTCCTGGGAGCCATCACTTTCAATTACCTGACCTGTTTGTGTGCTGAGGGTTCACACACAAGCACTTCATGTCTGGCACTTAATATCTCCTATAAGAATAAACACGGCATTAGTATCCACCTCAGATTGCACACGGTGCATATTAAATCTAAGTGCTTTCTTGGTGGGTGACTCATTCTCAAGAAATTGAACATTTGAGATGTAGATTTCACTGGGCATCTTATGGCTCTGTTTTAGAACACTTGATCGATCCCCGTGCTTTGTTCCCAAAACTGCCCAGGATAGTGACATCCACGTTTTCCCTTCTCCTGAGATACAGAGCCTTCAAAGTGACCTCGGAGCCTGACCACTGCAGTTATGTGACAGCTAACAGGACCCGTCACCCCCCTCCCCCTTATCCCAGGACACCCCATCCTTGACTAGTTGTAAAGGTAGATATGTGTTATCTGGAAGCCAGCGTTATACCATTCAGAATATAATGAGATCATAGTTTAGAAAAGCGGATGTATATGCCGTCAAGACAAAGCTATGAGGTTCCTAAGTGTCAGGCCTGGATCTTGACTAATTTTGAAATGTTAATTATTTTGTCACTCTATTAAGAAGCTGTGGGTTCAATCCTGGCATCAGGAAGGGACTAATTTGCTCCATTTTGGAACTGAATTAGCGTTCAGGCCAGCAGGGCACTGTTTAGTAAATTGCTTTTTCCAGTACTAGCATGTTTTCTCCCTCGGTAGCCTCTTTTAGTTTCTGAGCTTGTAGCCTCCAGGGACGGATGAGAATGCTCACCCTTTTACTATGTGTAGAGACCATGCAAGACCATTGTGTTCTAGTAATTACAGACGCAGCCAGATGATCTCTGTTAAATGTGTATATTGGGAAGGTTGCAGAATTTCTCTTTGGAATGTCATTTTGAGCTTCACATGGTTTGTTTTTAACTTTAAGGACTGACAGAGATGTTTTCATCTTAAATGTACGCTAATGGAAGCTTTTGACAGAGTCACCCTCTCCCTGTGGGTAAGAAACAAAGAGGGCTCCATGTGCGGGCTCTCAGGAGTCCCCGCTTCTCGGCGTTGTCTGAGCAGTTATACCGACAGGCTTTTATATTTGCCCTGAGCGTGCTGTATTTCTTTATTGATCTTCCCCTAAATAAAATAACCTCTGAGGCCACCTATTCACTTCTGCCCTACCTCAGACCTGTTAAACCTTATTTCCTTTCCTACCCCATTGAACTTCATTTACAGCTTCGCACTGCTTTCCTGACTTAACTTCTGGCTAATTGTTTCTGGCATTTAAAAAATGGACAACATAATCTTGGGGGAAATACGTAGAATCGAAAAGAAGAGCAGGGCCAGTCTCTCTAGCATCCTGCTCAGCCCCAGGTCCGTGCGGCTTTGTCCTGGTTTTTCTGCAAACCCCCCAGTGCCCTCCTGCCCTCCTCCCATCGGAGAAATCCCCCTGTGGCTCTGCCTTCTCACGTTTTTTCAGTACCTTTACTCCATGACATCCCCCATGCAGTTCTCTTTTCTTCCTGAGACAAGGGGCATGGTTAATTTGGTGTGTTTTGTAACCCAGGTATTTAGATATTTTCAGCCTTCCAATGAAGAGAAAACAGATGGGTGATAATAGATCCCATGGTAGCTCACTGTTCTGTAGCTCTCCGTGTGAACCGAGGTCAAAATAAAAGGAATCGGACTTAAATTGTAGCACCACAGAGATCTTTTTGCTACCCAAACAATTCAACACCGGAATGGATTGTTAATGGAGGATATGTCATTTCACTCCTGAAGTTGCTTGGAAGTAAATAGCAAGTTGAAAAAAATAAAATAAAATAAAGACACAGTTATTCCTGAAGCAAAACTCTGAGCTTAAGTCTGAAAATACCTGGGGATGTGCCTATGACAGCACAAGGCTCTCCTTTTCTGGATTTACGTGTAAATGGGCGGTGAGGTCCCCACAGCCACCCCTCCCCAGCACGTGGCTGAGAGTATATAAAAGCATCTGGATGCCTGGGTCGCTTCTGTGTCCTGATTGGCAATGACACATAGAGTCTTCCTGTCTGTGTCAGGCACCCTCTCAGATTTCTAGAGATCAATTCATTGGTTTTCATCCAAATATGGCAGCAGTACTAATTTTAATATTGGACAATTATGTTTCTGATCAACCAGGGTGTGTAAAAGTGAGTCCCACCAGTAAGTGAGAAACCCATACAGAGCGCAACATGCTGTGACTTCATGTGTCTACAGTTTTAGCTTATAAACCAGACATGACTTGAGCCGTTGGTGTTCAATATATCACAAAAAATATTTTTTTGAATAGTGGGGAAAGAGTCTTTGAGAAACAGAGGTGCTACCTTCTCACACAATGCTATTCATTTCTTCTAAAAAGTGTAATTTAATTTTAATTATTTATAAAGCTACTTAATACTGTAGTAAATGTAGCACAGTGCGTTTTGTTTTGCTAATGATACCCTAGTAAAAAGAGGTTTTTTTCAAACCTGAGATATTAAATCTTTGCCATAAATCACCCTGAGACCGCTGGGATTTTTATAAGAAGCATTTGGTTTTCACGCTGGCGAAACAAGACCTAGCAGGATCCTACTGAAAGTTTTATATTCCTGACTCCATACACAGAGAGATCAAGTACATGCCCTCCTTTCTTTCCTTGGTGAGAAAACAGCTTTCATATAAACAAGTCAAAAGTTGAAATAGTATTTCGATATATAATAACAATAAAAAAAATGGTTTGTGGGTTTTTTTGCCTTAACTCAAAATTCTCAGATTCCGCCATACTTTTCTTTCAGACGATTGTCACCTCCATCTTCTCTACTCCACTGAGCCCGTTCCTCGGGAGTGTCATTTTCATCACCTCCTATGTTAGACCAGTGAAATTCTGGGAGAAAAACTACAAGTAAGATCCCAAAGTTGATGCTAATGTTCTTTTGCTAAAATTCATGCTTCTGGATGCTCCTTGACCTTCCTCCATGTCAAGGTTCAGGCTTTATGCCTCACTGGCTGGGGGCTGAACGTATCCCCTGGGGGCTCCCTCCACTCACTGCTCAGCCCGGGGGGCTTCCGGGCTCTGGACCAAATGGGCCTGATCGCAGATTTGCAGTCGGGTACCAGTCCGGGTTTCACTGGTCATGCAGGAAAAATGAGTTGACACTGCCGAGTATTTGCAACTGCCCTCAGAAAGGGTTTTGAGGGAGCCCATGTCGCCCCTTTTGCTTGGCAGAGATTGCCCCTGGATGGCACGTGTCCTCTCTCCACGGTACCTTCTGTGAGTATCCTAAATATGCGTGTCACGTGCAAGTGTGCATGCTTCACAACTCAACATAAGGGAGAACACCGGGTTTTCTAGAGTGCCGTTAAACTTGTAGAAGATGATTTATGTATTTTCTTGACTGTGTGGACTGGCCGGTCATCAATTTCCTCCAGCAAACAGTGATGGAGTGGGGGCGGTTACTTCTTGAGGGAAGGCGTGAAGGTGGAGTCATCGTCCGCTAAGTAATTTTCCAGAACTCCTCTTCGAACAGGTGGTGGAAGGGAAGGCTGGTGAGCTGGCCCATCTGCAGCTGGGGCAGAGGAGGTGGACTTTTATTCCAGAACTCCTCCTGGTAACTTATAGCCTTCCCTGCGCTGAGCCCCATAAACCCCAATCCGCCCTCAGCAGTATGTCTGCATTTTGCACGACTCTGGCCCTTGACGATGTGCTCTTTATGTCTTATACAAGACACCATTAATGGAGGAGGGCTGTGGTTTCTGTTTCTCCCCTTCAACGTAAAATGCACACCCTTGTGGGACAGGCAGAAGGAGGTAGTGATTAAAACTCAGCCTGGGGTGCCCACCTGCCTGGGCTCACATCTCACCTCTACCACTTAATGCTGGCGACCTCAGGCCTCTCTCTCCTCTTCTGTAAAATGGGGGCAAAATGAAGGGACCTACTTCACAGACTTGCTGTGAGGAGAAAATGGGTTAATATACATAGACCCCATGTGAGCCTGCGCCCCTGTGATTCTTCTCTGACTGCTCTGCATATAAGTCCCCGTTCCCCCTCGACCCACGCTGACAGGTGTTTACCATGACTACGTCCAGCGCATCCGGCAAGCTCACATTTAGGGGTGCCCTGGGGGAGAACTAATCGAACCTGAGCGCTCCCTGTGGGGCCAGTGCTGGGAGGCTGGGAAGCGGTGGGGAGACCATGTGGGTTCCTGGCAGGTTCCTCATATTCACGAGGGGTGGGATTTGGGCAGGACAACAAGTACCTGTGTGAAATTTTGCACAGAGGCGCGAGTCCTCTTCTGTGTTTGTTTAAAGAGATGCCGTGCATATTTACAGAGCCAGAGAGTAAAAGAAAATGACAGGCACTGACTTGGTACTTTAAGTTTCTTTAGGGGAAGACAATTTTGGGTATCTTTTTGAAGCTCTGAAAACCACGTTTGCACTTGTAAATAAGAGGACTGGCAATGCCATTGCTCTTAACGATGCAGGAAAGTGCAAGATTGTTTCAACTGGATCATTAGTATAAAAGATTCCTTTGTGTCTCCTAGTCTCAGTTAAGTTAGGAGCCAGTCTTTCTGGCCTGGAATCTGACATAAGCAAGATGCATCCGCATTGAGCTGGAAAGGGTTTTAAGTGTCCCCGGCAGGAAGGGGGAATGGACGAGCTCTGTGGGGAGGTTTAAGTGCAGGGCGGCGTCCTAACACCTGTGCGGAGCAAGATGCTTCTGGTGTTCTGTGTTTGCTTACTTAGTTTCCTCACTTGCAGGATTCAGTATGGTACTTGAACTGTCAGCTTCTGTGAGTTACTTACGTGTATGGGCCTCTAGAGCAGGCTTCCCATTTCTTTACTCAGTGTCACAAATAATTGATTCTGTTGTGAGCCATTATGTCCCAGTTCAGCGCTGTTACCTGTGGGAGGGGTCTGCCTTCGCTGGGCCTGGCTGCGGGTGGGGAGGGGCATCAGGCTCTTTGGGCATGGATGAGGCTGTCCAGCCTCTACGAGGTCTCGCCGAAGGAGCCAAGTTGGAGAAAATGTTCAGTCCCACTGGGGGAAAAAGTTCCTGATGCAAAACCCAGGCTGGTCACCTTGTGTTAAGCATCAGAATACAGAGCCCGGTGCCTGGCTGCTTAAAAGGTCAGTGATGGGATTCAGGACAGTAAGAGGTGGGTAGCAGGAAAGGAAATGGCAGGAAATCTCATCTGGATCCCTGCAAATGCTCTGGAAAGCTCATTGTAACTATCTTAAACTGTTGGCTTTTATTTCAAATGCTAATGACTGCTCACTTTCTTGCCTGAGAGCATCTCTCCCTGCTCCACTGCCCACAAACGAGCACTGGATTACGGGGCCATTAATTCTGTGTGGTTGTTTACTAGTCATCCCCTCACTTCCAAAGGCCCATCAAAGAAACTCTTCCTCTGGAGGCGCGGTGGGCACGTGCTGCCAGTGGGTACCCCGGCACGCCACCCCTGGCCTGGGCTGCGGCCAGTGCCCTCGGGGGCGGTCCCCTCTCCTGGGCCTCCTCTCCCTTGCCACCCCTCCTGCCTTGCTTGCCACCCGTCCCAGGCCTCCAGACTTTCTGTCCAGCCTTCGAAAGCTGGCTTTGTTTCTGCAAGTCTCCATTTAGCCCAGCACTGTAGTGAAACCATTTCATATATATATTTTTTAAAGTTTTTAAAGCTTTTATTTATTTATTTGAGAGAAAGTGAGAGAGAGAGAGCACAAGCAGCGGGAGGGCAGAGGGAGAGGGAAAGGCAGACTCCCCACTGAGCAGGGAGCCTGATGCGGGACTTGATCCCAGGACCCTGAGATCCTGACCTGAGCTGAAGTTAGATGTTTCACCGACTGAGCCACCCAGGTGCCCCATGAAACCATTTTAATACCCGAAGAAACTGATAAGTAAATCATCAGCCACCTGGTACGTATGACCGGTCTGTTTTCCCCCTCCTGGGCTGTCTTGAAATCCACAGGCTTCCTGTTCCCCAACACGTGTCCTCTGCCCTCCTGACTCCACCACACTCTTGTCCGTTCTGCACATATAGCACCAGGTTCCATGCTGTCTCAAAGGCCTGTGGTGGCTCAAGCTGCCTGAGGAGAAGAAGAAATACTACATGGACCAGCCCTATCCAGTAAGGAGCTCTGCATTGTTGGAGATGCTCTGCACCTGCACCATCCAATATGGCGGCTCTACTGGCCATGCGTGGCTGATGACCATTTGAAATGGGGCTACTGTGACTGAGGAACTGAATTTTTACTTTTTTTTTTTTTTTCCCTTAGAGCAAGAGAACCAGGGAGGCGAGGAGCAGAGGGACAGGGAGAGACAGAATTTTAAGCAGGTTCCATGCCCCACCAGGCACCCATCATGGGGCTCGATCTCACAAGATCGTGAGATCATGACCTGAACCGAAATCAAGAGTCAGACACATAATTGACGGAGGCACGCAGGCGCCCCCTGAATTTTTACTTCTTCTATTTAATTGTAATGAAATAAATTTCAATAGCCACATGTGTCTAGAGGCTACCACATTGGACAGCACAGATACAGACCCTCCTCAGTCTTAATCTCAATTTCCAGCTTATTTCCCAAAACGTTCTGTCATACCTCACATATTGTGGATTTTTCATCCCAAGCCTTGCCTTGGGCTGTGTCCTTCACGAAACCGTCCTCCCCTTCCCCAACCCCATTTCCCATCCATCCACACCCACCCAGATTCCACTCTTGATGTAGGAGTGGTAAGGCTCAGGAAGGCCTTTGGGATGAGAGGTATAGCAGCTGTCTTTGGAAGATAAATTTGCCTTGTGGCCATCAGCAAATTCTACCCAGGGTTGGCATAGACTATACTTGTCTCCAAGTTTGGACTTGTTTCTTTTTCATCTTGTGTCCCTAAGGGGCCACACACATAGTAAGTGTTCTCTATTTCTTAAGTGGATTGAGTCCCACAATATTGTGTAAAAGGGAAAGGAAATCTAAGTTCACTGTTAAACTGATGTTCTCTTGATTAATAAGGGCTTTAAAATCTGTCTTAATGAGCTCTGCCTTGGGTCCCCACTTAAATTACAGGCAAGGACAACAAATGCACTATAATAATAGTGCCTTGTGTGTATAAATCCCCTTATGTCAGAGTATTTTAAAAGCTTTAGAAACAAATTCTGATATTACGATATATCACCCTTCTCCTTATATATAAACAATCACTAAATAACCAAACTTTGTCATTAACGTGAAACAAATGTTTAGGCTATAAAGTATTGATTCGTGTTTTTGGTTATCTCAGCAAATATCTTGGTCCTAAAGGAGTTGACTGTCTTCAGCCCTAATGAATGAAGGGTTCCATTAATAATGAGTTTGTTTGGATAGATCAGAAGTCTTGTACAAGATGTAAAATATCATTGCTATGAGGAGATGCATAGAACAGCTATCTGAAAGACAAGTATAGCTTTCATGGTGGTTACATTTCTATCAGATTCTCCAGATTGGTTTTAAAATGTTAAATCGGAGGCGCCTGGGTGGCTCAGGTCATGATCCTGGGGTCCTGGGATCGAGCCCCTCGACACGGGCTCCGCGCTCAGTAGGGAATCTGCTTGTCCCTCTCCTCCTCCAACCCCCCGCCCCCACTAGTGCTGTCTCTGTCTCTCTCTCAAATAAAATCTCTAAAAATAAAACAAAATGTTAAATCATTCTGGGCATTATCCTTCTCCACAAATGAGCATTAAGCATCTACGCGAGGGCACTGTGCTAGGCTTTAACCAGTAGGAGTCACTTTATGTGATTGGTCTGCAAAAACATCCAATACTGTATTCCAGTGTCCGTGGTCCCACCCTAGTTAGCAAGAAGATAATCAGCATTACTTAATCCTCAGCTCTCCCTGAGGCAGTGGTAGGACGTCAGAAAGTGTGAGATTTATAGTCTGTCAGATCTCGATTAAAGTCCCAGCCCATATGCTTGGTTAGGTGTTTGGGAAATTATTCAGTCTGTGAGCCTCAGTTAACTCCTCTGTAAAATGGATTGACTGGCTCTCTGTGCCTCCTTAATCCTGTCCGCATTTTGTTCTCCTTAGCTATATTTCTATCTTCTCTCATTTGACTTTTAATTCAGTTATGTCTAGACATATTTTATATGTCCTTACAACCTATCTGAAATCCTTTCTGAAATGGCAGAGCACAATCATACCAACCGGTGAAAGGACACAAGTATAGAGCATGTAACATCAAATCCACAGACAGCGCGCTGTCACACACCCCTTAAATATCAGTCTTCACCTTTAAGCGCTGTGTTTATTTTGATGCCTTACCCCGTCACAGAGCCTGGTCCTGTTCTTTGAGCAACACAGCAGCCTGAGTTGAAAAACATCTCTAAAGCGTCACAATTTTGTGGTTTATCAAATGACAGACTATACGATCCAAATATTTCAGCTAGTCTCCATGGGCTCCCGTGAATCTTACTGTGTTATTTCCCAGTGCCTTCATGGGTTTGGAATACAGAAGCGGACCCTTGGAATTACAGACTCCCCCTGTGCTGCTCATGGAAGGGAGTTCTCCAGCCTCTTCGACTCTGGGTGGAGCAGCGCTGTGCCTTCTTAGGCAGCCCTGGGTGAGCTTTGTCTGCCACGGCTGTGGGCTCTTCACTGTGCTGGATCTGTTCCTTGTGTTCTCACCTGGATGCCACAATTCCCTGGATACACCTGCTGCTGCCCGAGCAACTGGCATCCTCGTGCCTCCTATGTATCTCTCCCTTCACGGCCCTCTTTCAGGCTAAACAGCACTAACTATGTTTTGAAATGGTCCAGACGTCAGGCATTACCCGCCACCCTCATCCAGATGTTTACTGGGCTGTCTCTAACCCTCCCCTCTAGCCTGTTCCAGATGTCATCTACTCAGCTCGCAGTAGATGTGACTTCCTGTGAGCCAGATGTTCTGCTCTCATTCATGCCTTCTAAAATCTAAAACCTCTCAATTATTTTACTAAAGTGTTGCCAAGCCAGGCCTTCATCATCCCAATCTTATGTGTGTGTGGTTAAATGAAAATCAGAAATTTACATTTCCGGGGCATCTGGGTGGCTCATTCGGTTAAGCGTCTGCCTTCGGCTTGGGTTATGATTCCGGGGTCCTTGGATCGAGCCCCTCATTGGGCTTCCTGCTCAGTGGTGAGTCTGTTTCTCCCTCTTCCTCTGCCCCTCTGCCTGCTTGTGCTTGCTCGCTCTCTTTCAAATAAATAGATGAAATCTTTAAAAAAAAAAAAAGGAAAGAAAAGAAAAGAATTTACATTTCCTTTACCAACTCTTGACCCATCGGCTTTAATATTCCAGTCCATAGAGGTCCATTTCAATGATGCTGTTCATCATCTCTCCAGCCCCTCACTTTCACTCTCTGCAGACCCGCCACCATCTCTGTCTTCACGCATGGTTTGTTAATGAGGATGTACTAGGACAAGTCCATGGGTGCCTGACTTGGGCAAGGCCGTCAAAGAGAGAAGTTCTCAACGTCACATTTTATTTTTTACCTTTTCACAATGGGGAAGATTTTTCTGGATGTTCTCTACCCACTGAGCTATTTTAAGCATGGTTTATAAGATCTTTGTGCAAAGCATGGAGTTTCTCAAAAGGCATTTTTTTTTTCTCAAATGCAAAGCAGCAAGCTTATTTGGCTTATGGGTTGATAGTAAAATGGAGCACTATATGGGCGCCTGGGTGGCTCAGTCGGTTAAGCGACTGCCTTCAGCTCAGGTCATGATCCTGGAGTCCTGGGATCGAGTCCCACATCGGGCTCCCTGCTCAGCAGGGAGTCTGCTTCTCCCTCTGACCCTCCTCCCTCTCATGCTCTCTGTCTCTCATTCTCTCTCTCTCGTAAATAAATAAAATCTTAAAAAAAAAAATGGAGCACTATAATTAAAATTTGCAATTAGTAATAGTAGTACAATAGCGCAGTACTGGTTCTCGTTTTTGTATTTATTGAACACCTGCTCACCTTCCCAAATATATTCATTCTCGCCTGTATAACTAGTCTGGAAGTAGAATTTCATTTTCCTCATTTCACAGATCAGAAAAGGGAAACCCGGGAAGTTAAATAACTTGCCCAAGGTCACAGAACAAGTCAGTGGCCAAGCCAAGACTTTAAACCAGGTCTGGTCTTATTCCAAGCCTTGAGCACTTTCTGTTATGTCCCGAGCCCTCTCAAATGCCTCCCACACTATAGACGGTTCAGTGAATGCCCGTTAAAGGGCTCGCTTGGGACAGGAAAGAGGTGCCCTCCCAAGAGCCCCGTTCAGAGGAGGAGCCAGGCTGGAAGGACAGGCAGGGCAGCCCAGGCCCCGAGGCCCCTTCCCTGAGTGTGCCTGACTCCAGAAGTGGCTTCTTTTAGTCCGGGGGCCACGGCGCGGCCATTCTCAGCAGGGCTGCCTCCTTCACGGGCCCTGGTCGTGTATGGTTGCCCGGCCGGCTCTCAGCAGCTCCAGAGCCCGAGCCGGGAGGCGTGAGGGGTACCCCTCCGGTGTGGCCTGCCGCCTCCAGCCCTGCCAGAGCTGTGAGCATGGGACCTCTCACACTGGGAAATCTGTGATCACCGACAATGTGAGCCTCCTTTCCAGGTCTGGAGCCATGAGATTAGAGCAGAAATGCGGCTTCATGGGCACTCAGGAACCACCTGCTGTCCTGAATAAAATCTCAGGCCCAGAAAGGTGGTCAGACTAATTCAAGATGCAATTTTCTTTTTAAATGGCTGATCCAGGGGCGCCTGGGTGGCTCAGTTGGTTAAGCGACTGCCTTTGGCTCAGGTCATGATCCTGGAGTCCCAGGATCGAGTCCCGCATCGGGCTCCCTGCTCGGCAGGGAGTCTGCTTCTCCCTCTGACCCTCCTCCCTCTCATGCTCTCTGTCTCTCATTCTCTTTCTCTCAAATAAATAAATAAAATCTTTAAAAAAATAAAAAAATAAAAAAATAAATGGCTGATCCAAAAAATTCCTCTTGGAAGCCATCACTTCCCCTTAATTTTCCAGGGTGTTCAGTAACTCCAAACATCTGTGAAAGGAATGAAAAAAAGCCCCTCACTTTTCCTAGGAGCTAATGGTAGGTCTTTGGGAATCTCCCTCCACAGAAGGGACAATGCAGGGTTGTCTGGGAGCACATATAAGTTCGAGAATTTTAAAGTAATTTAAAAATGCTTAAGAATCACTGATAAAAGAGACGTGTTTTGGGGTTAACATAGCTCAGCCACTGCAGGGCCACATCTGGGAAAACAGTGGGTGCTGGGACTCATGGGTGCAGCCAGGGTAGGAATATGGACCAAGTCCCAAACTTTCCAAAAGGAACAGAAGTAAGGAGATACCAGCAAGGAACACTCTTAGTCATTGATGATAAAAGGAAGGTGTCAAGGCAGACTGAGAAGCCAAAAGGAGCTCAAGAGTTCAGTGTCCGTGAAGCTCAGCCAAAGGGCTAGGACTTGGGGCTTACTGAGAACCTACAGCCCGTGCAGGGCCTGCCTGGGATTTCACCTCCCTCTGCTGAAACTTAGCTCTGCGTACAATGTTTCTCTGAACTTTAGGCCTCAGGTAAGAAACAGACAAGCAAGTGACACTATGGCCAAAGGGCCAAGGCAATAGAAGACAGAATTCACACCAGAGTCCCAGAGATCTGTTGATTCTGCCTGGCCCAAGTGAGTTCTGGGGCCTCGGGGCAGGGAGTCAAGCAGGGAAGGCTGATCCTCTCTTTCCCCCTAGCCTCCGGGGTGGTGTGGGACGCAGGCCAAATGCTGCTCGCAGCCTTCTCATCCCCACAAAGTGAGACCGGTCTGAGGATTCAGCAAACACCGGGGAATGCAGGGCCACGGTACACGGAGAGTGATTCCTGATGACACACCCTCGCTCCTGGGTCCCGCTAGGCCTGATGGAGCTTCGGGCTGTGTGAGCCGGCGAGTTCCTTATTTTGCTTAAGTCATTTCCAGTTGGGTTTTCCATCACTTGAAATCCAAAGGTTCCTAATAAAAGCAAATGATGGCTTGCTCTTCCTCTCTACCTTTTATTTTGGGGGATTGACAGCATGAAGGTCCGACCTTTATTCCCATAATGCTGTGGTCCTAACTAGGCTCGAAGCCAGAGGTGCCCCCCGTCCCCTGTGGTACCTCCAGGACAGAGTGGCAGATCGGGAGTTTGAGCCTTTTCTGGTTCCATGGCCGACATGCCCCGTGTCTGAGGCCAGTTCTTCCATGTACCTTCTCTGCTTCAGATTTTTCTCAACTGGAATCTCTGGTCTGTGTCTGAATGCTGTTATGTCTGAGAAATTTAATGATGAACTTGGCCCCATCCTGCTGCTTTGCTGACGGTTGAGAAAGCTCTCACACACATACCCAGGGGTAAGGTTTGACACTTCAGGTGTGGCGATGAGCTATTATGCAAATATATTCCAGAAGGATGACGCTTTTGAGGAACTCCAGTGCAGCAAATTTCTCAAATAGCACTGGTTTGAGCTTATTATTCATTATGCTGTGGTGCATAATTTTACTCAGGGTCCTGTTACATTTTGCTGAGCAGTTAAAGAATTTGAAAAGTGCAGAGTAGTGAAGTTGACCATGTGCCTGCCGGAAGGAGCCCAACATGCCCACCTGCTTCCCGGCTGTCAGGGGCTGCTGACTCTACACTTCAAGGTCACGCAAGAGCGAGGCTTTGTGACTGAGTCAGGTTGATGGACGGTTTCAGGGGGTGTAAGTCAATAACAGCAGGAGGGCAGAAACCTTTTCACTGCAGCAAGTGAGGGTGGGGGAGTGTGTGTCCTTCCCCAGCTTTTAGGGAAGTGTTGGAGATCAGGCTGATTTCTTCCAAAGGAAGGCAGGAAATAGCTCTTAAATCCACATTAAATCTGCAAACTCTTTTATTGCATTGGATCACATATACAATAGTGCAGGAGATTTATTGTGTAGATCCAAGGCCTCTGTATAATGCAGGTTCACTCCCCAAGAACCCTGAGCACTTTAGGTCTTTTCTGTCATTGGCCAATGCTCAGAATGGATATTGTTGGTGGTGGTCAGTGTGTTCTCATTCTCCCCGTGACTGATGGAGTCAGCTGTGGGCCTGCCACTTTGGGTCCTGGGGAATGTGTGCATTTGAGGCTCTAGGTGAAAACTCATTCCTTAGCATTCCGGTGATCAGGTGGGGCTCCTTTAATCTTGTTACCTGAGCATATTTCCATGACTGACTTTAATCCTACTTTACTGAGAGCCAAGAGACCTGGCCCAGGCTTCACATATGGTTGCTGCTTCTTGGTACACAGTGGTACCAATTGATTAATGAAATTAGTACATAATGTGGACATGGAAGCCATACTCTTTTTTTTCTTATCCCTTTGGGAACAGGCTGCCATAATCACCACTCATACATAGGGTTTATAATACTTCTCGTGTCTGGATTGCTATGTTTGCTTCTCTCTGTAAACAGTTAAGTAGATTGATTCTCCCCTTCAAGATTTTTTAGATGAAAAATGACCAGTGATGGAAAAATAATTACATACATGAGAATTAGAAAAAAATCTATTATCTGATAAAAAGGGTAATTTAATGTATTATATTCCTTTTCCATTTGTGATGCCTTCCTATGTTACATTAAAGAAAGGATTTGTTTTTGAGGTTATAGAGTTGGAGCTTATTTTCCTAGTGTCAGTGAAGGCTTTGGAGAGAGGTATACTTTGAAGTGTGGGGAAGAAGAAGAAGAGGAAGTTCTTAGTCGGTTTTAAAGTAAATTGGGTAGGAAATGAAGTTTTTAAAAAGCAGTTTTTAAGAGCAGTCCAGAATGATAGAACACTAGCTTTCTATGTAAAGTTATCATGGATAAAGAACAGTCATCAGGGAGGAGGTTTTCTTAGCATTGTCAAAGAAGGTGTTTTTGGCACTATTTTGAAAAGATTTGTGCACCCTTATGTTTACGGTGTTATTTACAATAGCCAAGATATGGAAGCAACCCAAGTGTCCTTTGATAGATGAATGGATAAAGAAAATATATATAGATAGGTAGATAGATAGATATAAATATAGGTATATATTTATATATTCTATTTATATATATTTAGATATATATAAATGGGATATTACTTGGCCATAAAAAAGAATGAGATCTTGCCACTTGCAACAACATGGATGGACCTTGAGGGTATTATGCTCAGGGAAATAAGTCAGACAGGAAAAGGGAAATATCATACGATTTCACTTACAAGTGGACTCTAAACAACAAAACAAATGAGCAAATAAGAAAACAAATAGTCTCATAAATACAGAAAACAAACTGGTGGTTTCCAAGGAAGAGGTGGAGGAATGGGTGGAATAGGTGAAGGGGATTGAGAGGTATGAACTTTAAGTGATAAAATAAATAAGTTGCAGGGATGTAAAGTACAGCATAGGGAATATAGTCAATAAGTCAATAATATTGTAATAATGCTATATAGTAACTACACTTAATCGTGGTGAGCATTATGTAATGTATAGCATTGTCGAATCACTGTGTCGTCCACCTGAAACCAAATAATATTGTATGTCAACTATACTTCAGTAATAAATTTAAAAAAATAATTTGTTTAGGGAAAGGCTGGGGCGAATGCAGGACAACTGGGAGCGATGAATGAACTGGTTATCTGTTGCTTATTGTCCTTGAGCTCCTGGAGCCAGGATTTGACACAAACTATTTTGGTATTTGAAAAATCAATTTGAAAAACATTTTCAGGATAAACTTTACTATTCTTTTTTCCCCATTACAGAAAAATCTATACCCAAATGTACTGATGCGGGGATATCAAAAGCATTTTCTATTTACTCATTGTCTCTCATTGTTCGCTGGGGTGACTGGCCCGTTACAAGGTTAAAGGGAGTCTTTGTTTAGTTTTGCGTAAGTTGGCGGTCATCAACGCAGCTCTGTATTTTAATTTCCTACCCGAAGTCCAGCACGATGTTTAGTTGCCATCTTATGCACAGAGAAAACTGGGAATCAGAAGAATTAAGCTATTCTCTCCTTTACACCCCTCACACAGTTTAATAAGTCATTAACCAAGTTAGAAACAGAACTCAGGTTTTATGGACTTAAACTTGCAGTTTTAGTGGTGGGGTTTTAAGATGGAATGTGAGCAGACTACAGTGTCATGCTCTGGAAGCAAAGAAAACGGCAAAGGAAAAGCAAAGTCCATGCATGACAGCAGGAAACGCGCTGGTGGCCTTTTATTAAGTGCCACATCCTTTGGTGACAAAACAGCACGGTGTGTTAATGGCTTCATGTTCAGAGAGTGTGTCTTCTCAAGTTGCTACCTCTCCTGAGACAAGCAGCCATGCAAATGCGAGGACCTGAGTTAAATCACCAGTACACAAACGGGATTCGCTTGTTGCCAAGGATGACCGTGTCTTTTTTGCTGGGTTGGGGGCTCATCTTAATCCAAATTCTGTGCATTCCACCGGTCACTAATGAATAAAAAAACAAAACAAACAAAACTACATGAGTCTTCATTCCCAGGAGAAATTTCACCCACAACTCTAACTGACATTAGGCCTTTTAGAAGGATATAGCACCCGAAAGTCAAAACCTTAAATCAAGCATGTCAAACGTGGGGAAAAACCAACACCTTTTTGATAATTTAATCTTTATGAATCTGTTATAATCCTCTGCATCTCTATTTATTCAAGTCTCCCTTTGGCTGACTCTTTGCCCAACCGCATGCAACGTGCATGTTTTTATTACTATTTTTATTAGTTGCATTTGCAGAAAGAGAAGAAACACTTTTCACCCCCTAAATATTTACAACCTTCCAGTGAATGAGTAGTTGGACTTCATATCCTGTATTTGAAATGCTGGATAATCTTGGATTCTTCTGGCTGAAATGGGAGAAGCAATCTTAATTGGAAATGTAAGTGAGTTTGGATCAGAAATGAAAATTGCACATGAATGCATTATTATTATTGTAACTAAATTCAGGCCTGCTGTTAGCTATGGAGATTTTTTTATTTAAACTTTTTTTTTAGCTCTTTATAGATTCATGTACAGTTGAGAGAAATAATACAGAGGAATCCCCCATATATCCTTTACCCAGTTTACAGATGCTAACAGCTTGCAAAACTATCACAATCAGGATATTGATGTCGATACAGTCAAGATACAGAGCTTTTCTACCGCCACAAAGATCTCTCCTATTGTCCCTCCCATAAGCTCACACTTGTCCTTCTTGCTGCTACCCCCTTCTTAATTCCTGTCAACTACTAATCCATTCTCCAACTCTGTAATTTTGTTATTTCAAGAATGTTATATGACTGGAATCATACAGTATTTAACCTTGTGGGATTAGCTGTTTTCTTTTTTTTTTAAATTAATTTATTTGAGAGAGAAGTATGAGAGAAAGAGGGAGAGATAGAAAGAGAGAGAGAGTGGGGAGGGGCAGAGGGAGAGAAAGAAAGAATCTCAAGCAGACTCCCCTCTGAGCTTGGAGCCTGACGTGGGGCTTGATCTCAAGACCCTGAGATCCTGACCTGAGCCTAAATCAAGAGCCAGCTGCTTAACTGACTGAGCCACCCAGGTGCCCCGGATTAACTGTTTCACGCACCATAATTCAGTGGACATTCATTCAGGTCATTGTATGTGTCAATAGTTTGCCCCTTTCTAAAGCTGAGTGTATGGATATACCACAGTGTCTTTAACAACTCACCCATTGAAGGACATCTGTGGTGTTTTCAGTTTGGGGGTATTATGAATATAGCTTCTATGGACATTTCGAGTGAACATAAGTCTTCACTTCTCTGGGATAATTGCCTAAGAATGCAATTGTCATATGGTAGTGTTTTAAGAAACTGCCAAGTTTTTTTCAGAGGAGCTGTATACCATTTTACATTCCCCACCCCCGCCCCCAGCAATGTATGAGAGATCCAGTTTCTCCAGATCTTTGGCAGATGTTTTTACTATTGTTTCTTTTAGCCATTCTGATAGGTGTATGGTAATCTCTCATAGTGGTTTTAATGTACATTTCCTTAATGACTTATGGTGTTGAACATCTTCTACTGAGCTTATTTACCATTGGTATAATCTCTTCAAGGAACTGTTTGTTCAAGTCTTATGCTTGTTTTCTAACTGGATTTTTTTTTTTTTTTTTTTTACTGTTGAGTTTTGAGAGTTTTTATGTATTCTAGATACTACTACTTTGTGGGATATGTGGCTTGAAAATATTTTCTCCCTGTACCATGGCTTTTTATCCTCTTAATAGAGTATTTTGCAAGGGAAAGTTTTTAAAAAGATGTTCTTGTCTAGTGCACATGGACCCTTCTCCAGGATAGACCATATGCTAGACCATAAAACAAACCTCAGTAAATGTAAAAGGATTGAAATTGTACAACGTATGTTCTCCAACCACAATGGAATGAAATTATAAATCAACAGCAGGAGGAAACCTGGAAAATCCCCAAATATGTGTCAAAGGAAACAGTCTCAAACAACCAATGGGTCAAAGAGGAAGTGACAAGAGAAAATAAAATATTTTGTGATGGAGGAAAATGGAAACATAATATCAAAATTTATGGAATGTAGCAAAAGCAGAATTCAGAGGGAAATTCATACCTGTCAATACTTACATTAAAAAATAAGAAAAATCTCAAATCAATCACCGAATCTTCCACCTTAAGTGACTAGAAAAAGAAAAGCAAAGTAAATCCAAAGCAAGCAGACGGCAGGAAATGATAAAAATCAGAGTGGGAACAAATGAAATAGAGAATAGATAAACAATAGGGAGAATAGATGACATAAAAAAAATGGTTCTCTGAAAATATCAACAAAATTGACAAATCTTTACCTAGAATGACCAAGAAAAAATGAGAGAAGACAAATTACTATAATCACAAATAAAAGTGAGGACATTACTACCAATCTTACATAAATAAAAGGATTATAAGAGCATTCTATAAATTACTGTATATGAACAGATTAGCCTAGATGAGCTGGAAGTGGAAAACGTGAGCACCAAAAACTAGAAACATCGTTGAAAGAAATTAAAGAAGACAAATAAATCGAAAGACATCTCATGATCATCAGTTTAAAGACTTAAGAAAGTGGTATTCCTCAGATTGGTGTACAGATTCAATTAATTCCTGTCAAAATTACAACTGCCTTTTTTGTTTAAAAAGACAAGTGATCCTCAAATTCCTATGAAATTTCAAGGGACCCTGAATAGCCAGAACAATTTTTAGAAACAAAAGTTGGAGGACTCACACTTCCCAATTTCAAAACTTACTGTAAATTTACAGTGTTACTAACAAAACAATGTGTCACAGGTACAAGGGTGGACATATAGATTAATAGAGTAGAATTGTGAGTCCAGGAATAAGTTTATACATCTGTGGTCAATTGACTTTCCACAAGAGTGCCAAGACCATTCAGTGGGGGAAAGGACAGTCTTTTCAACAAATGATGCTGGAACAACTGGATATCCACTTGCAAAAGAATGCAGTTGAACCCTTACATCACACCATATACAAAAATTAAATCAAAATGACTCAGACTTGAGTGTAAAAAGCTAAAACTGTAAAACTCTTGGATTTGCAATGAATTCTTAAACACCAAACTCACAAACAACGAAAGAAAAATTAGACCATTGAAATTAAAAGCTTTTTACATTGAAGAACACTATCAAGCAAAGACAATTCCACTCTGAGGTATATGCCCAAGAAAATTTCAAAGAAGGTTTTCAAACAAAAACTTGTGCATGGAGTTCATGTTCCTAGAATCATTGTTCAAACTAGCCAAAAATTGAAAACAACCCAAATGTCATTATCTGATGAATTGACAAAATGTCATATGTCATACAGTGGAATATAATTTAGCCATAAAAAGAATGGAATACTGATATATGCTACAACATAGATGAACTTTGAAAACATTATATAAAACTAAAGAAACCAGACAAAATGTTGCATATATGAAATGTTTGGAATAGGCAAATCCATAGAAACAAAAAATAGATTGGTGGTTGTCAAGGGCTGGGGAAAGGGATGAACAGCGAGTGACTGCTTAATGGGTATAAGGTTTTTTTGGGGGGGTGACAAAAATATTCCAGAATTAGATAGTGGTGACAGTCACACAACTTCATGAATGTATTAAAAGCGAATACATTGTTGCTTTGAAATGTCCAAGTATGAATTTTATGTTAAGCAAATTTCACCTCAATATTTTTTTAAAAAATAAGTAGGGCATATTTGTGTGGGTCTCTTTCTGGGTTTTCTGTTCTGTTTCATTGATCTATGTGTAATTCCCTCCCACCAATCCTATACAGTCTTCATCACTGAAGTTACATAATAAGCCTTGAAATTGAGTAAACTCACACTTTCTTTTTTTTTTTTCAAAATTGTTTTAGCTTATATTTTTCTGCCCTTCCATATAAATTTTAGAATAATTTCTATTTATAAATGTATATCTTTGCATCTAAATTCTTGGAGAATTTTCTGTAGTTTTCCCCTCCCTGCCTCGCTTTTTTTCCTTCCTTCCTCCCTTCCTTTCTTCCTTCCTTCCTACCTTCCTTCCTTCCTTCCTTCCTTCCTTCCTTCCTTCCTTCCTTCTTTCCTTCTTTCCTTCCTTTCTTCCTTCCTTCCTTTTCTTTCTTTCTTGTACTGTCCTCACTTTTGTTACCCTCATAAAATGAATTGGGAAGTATCCTCTCCTTTTCTATTTTTTGGAAAAGATTGTGTTTGATTGGTGTTCTTCCTTAAATATCTACCAAAAAATATTGTGGGAATTTTGACAGGAATCGTGCTAAACCTTTATATCAGTTTGGAAAGCATTGGCATCTTTACTATATTGAGTCTTCCAATCTATGAATATGGTACATCTCTCCATTTGGTTAGAGCTCCTTTTATTACTTTCATCAGCATTTTTGTATTCTTCAGCATACAAGCCCTGATATATGTTTTGTTAGATTTAATAAAACCTAAGCATTTCCTCTTTTTTTTTGAGTGATTTAAATGTATTTTTTAAAATTTTGGTATCCATTGTTAGTACATAGAAATACATTTCATTTTTGTACACTTACCTTGTACCCTGAAACCTAACTGAGCTCACTTACTAGGTCTATTACTAGGTCTATGTTTTTGTTTTGTTTTGTGTTGTTTTTGTGGATTCTTTGGAATTTCCATGTCAATAATCATGTCATCAGCAAATATGTAGTGTTTTGTTTTATTTCTTTCTTTCCAAACTGTGTGCCTTTTATTTGCTTTTCTTGTCTCAATGCACTGGCTAGGACTTCCAGCACTGTGTTGAATAAGAGTTATTAAAGTGGACATATTTGCATTGTTCCCAGTCATACGGGGAAAGCATTCAGCCTTTCACCATTAAGTATGATGTTAGCTGTAGCTCTTTAGTAGATGATCTTTATCAAGTGAAGAAGTTCCTTTCTATTCCTATTTTTCTGAAAGGTTTTTTTTTTTTTTTAAATCATGAATGGGTCAACTATTTTTTCTGCACCAATTGACATGATCATGTGATTTTTTTTTCTTCTTTAGCCTGTGAGTATGATGGATTACATTGACTGATTTTCGTATACTAAACCAGACTCACATTCCTGGAACTGGTCTGTAGATTTATTGTTTTTTCATTCTGTCTTTGTCATGCTTTGGTATCAGAGTAATACTAGTTTCATAAAATAAATTGAGAATTGTCTCTTCCTCTTGCAGTTTCTGGAGGCGAATGTGTATAACAGGTATTTGTTCTCTTTTAAACATGTGTTAGAGTTCTCCAGTAAAACCATCAGTGCTTGAGTATTTGTTCTTGAGGAGTTTTTAGATTAACAATTAAATTTCCTTAATAGGTAGAGGGCTATTTAAATTTTCTATTTCCTAATGGGTGAGTTGCAGCAACTAATGTTTTTTGAGGAATTGGTCCATTTCATCTACATTATAAAATTTACACATACAAAGTTGTTTGTAATGTTTCCCGTTATCCCTTTGATATCTACAGGGTTGGCAATATATCGTATTGGTAGCTTGTGTTCTCTCTCTCTCAATCTTTTTTGGGGGGGGGTGTGGTCAGGCTTGCTATAGATTTGTCAACTTAATTGACATTTTCAAAGAACCATCTTTGTTCTTTGTTTTTCTCAATATTTTTTGTTTTCAATTTCACTGATTTTTGTTTCTTATTTTTTTCCTTATGGTTTCTTTGGGTTTATTTTGCTCTTCTTTTTCTAGATTCTTGAGGTGGAAAATTAGATTATTAATTTGAGATTTTCCTTCTTCTGTTATGTGATGTACTTAGTGAATTTTCACTACTGTTTTAGCTGTGTCCCACCAAGTTTGATATGTTCTGTTTTCATTTTCTTTCACTTTAATTCATTTTCATTTCCATTGAAACTTTATCATTGACACATGGGTTATTTAGAATTGTGTTGTTTGGGGTGCCTGGATGACGCAGTCAGTTGGGCATCCGACTCTTGGTTTCAGCTCAGGTCATGATCTCAGGGTTGTGGGATTGAGCCTCACATCAGGCTCCATGTTCAGCATGGAGTCTGCTTGGATTCTCCTTCCCTCTCCCTCTGCTCTTCCACCCCACAGTTGTGCATGTCCTCTCTCTCTCTCTCAAATAAACAAATCAATCTTAAAAAAAAAAAGAATTGTGTTGTTTAGTTTGCAACTGTTTAAATATTTTCTTGTTATCTTTCAGTTATTTATGTCTAGTTTGAGTCCATTATGGTTGGAAAATACACTTGGTATTATTTCAGTTCTTAAAAATTTGCTGAGATAGTTTTATGTTCCAGGTTATGTTCTATCTTCGTATATGCTTGACTGTGATGTGTCTTGAGGTGTGAACTTCCTTGAGTTTATCTCCAATTTCTCCTTTTCTCATGGGACTCTGATGACTAGAATGTTAAATCTTTTGTCATAATCCCACAGGTCTCTGAGACTGTTCATGCTTTTTCAGTCTGTTTTCTCTCAGTTGTTCAGATTATATACCTATTGTTCTATCTTCCAGGTCACTGATTCTTTTCTCTGTCTCTGTCATTTTGCAACTGTCCTTCCACTGAGTTTTTTATTTTGCACATATATTTTGTATTATTTTGTATTTACTTCTATTGTATAGTTTTTTTTTTTAAGATTTTATTTTTTTATTTGAGAGAGAGAGCGTGAGAGAGAAACAGCATGAGAGGGGATAGGGTCAGAGGGAGAAGCAGGCTCCCTGCCGAGCCAGGAGCCCGGTGTGGGACTCGATCCCAGGACTCCAGGATCATGACCTGAGCTGAAGGCAGTCGCTTAACCAACTGAGCCACCCAGGCACCCCTCTATTGTATAGTTTTACTTAGAAAGTTTCTATTTGGGGGGCGCCTGGGTGGCTCAGTCATTAAGCGTCTGCCTTCGGCTCAGGTCGTGATCCCAGGACCCTGGGATCGAGCCCCACATCGGGCTCGCTGCTCCGCGGGGAAGCCTGCTTCTCCCTCTCCTACTCCCCCTGCTTTTGTTCCCTCTCTCACTATGTCTCTCTCTGTCAAATAAATAAATAAAATCTTTAAAAAAAAAAAAAAGAAAATTTCTATTTGGTTCTTCTTGTATCTTCTATTTCCTTGCTGACTTTCTATTTTTTTTTTTTTTTTGGTTGAGGTTCTATTTTTTCTTTTGTTTCAAAAGTATTCTTAATTGCTCATTGAAGAATTTTATGAACACCAATTCTAAATCTTTGTCAAATAATTCTGTCATTTCTCTTATCTCAGAATTGACATCTATTAATTGCCTTTTTTCACTCTGAGATCTTCCTGTTTCTCATTATGACAAGTAATTTTCTATTGACATCTGGACATTCTGGGTATGATGTTATGAGACTCTGGATATTATTTAAACCTTTTATCTCAACTGGCTTTCTCTGACACCACTCTGTCAGGAAAAAGGGAGAACTGCTTTGTTACTTCCAGATGGAGTTAGAAGTCAAAACCCAGGCCCATCAAAGGTGGCTGCATTGATAAAGACCCCCCACTTTTTTTTTTAAAGATTTATTTATTTGAGAGAGAGAGAGAAAGTGAGAGCACATGCGTGCACGCGCACCAGTGGGAGGGGCAGGAGGAGAAAGAATTCCAAGCAGCCCCACAGGGCTCCATCTCACGACCCTGTGCCAAAACCAAGACTTGGACGCTTAACTGACTGTGCCACCTAGGCACCCCAAAGACCCCCCACCTTTAGTTTGGGATCCCAAACAGCTACACTGGGAACCAGAACTAGACCAGTCCTCCCAGATGGTAACAAGGTTGGTGGTTACCTGAATGTCTGTCCTCAGGCAGAGCCCACTATGCCAGCTGTATAACCCTGTGTCCTCAGGAAATTTCTCTCATGCCAAGTCATCGGAAGCACGTGGTGACCCAGTAGCCAGAAGAGCAGCTCTGGCTTTGAGAGAACTAGTAATTGTCAGTGGCAGCAAAAATTAAAGATGCGAAACGAGCCCGAAGGAACCTTGTGTATATATCCAATTTAAAAGGTGACAGTGTCCTTCTATTTCAGCTCTGGCTACCATCTTTTGTCTAGACTTTTCTAAGGCCATCCTATCCCATGAATAGAACTACAGTCCATCCATAACTCCATTCTGGGTTTGCTATATGAACAGACACCCCTCAAACTTCTCATTCCAGCCAGTCACACTTCCCCATCAAAGAAACAGGAATAATTCTCCCATAAATAGTCTGTGTGTGCTGACAAATGGGAATATGAAGAAGTATAATTAATTGCTGTATTTAAGTGCCTCCAGTGAAACCTTATAAGAGAGAAGGTGCTTGTCTTAGGGAGACACATCAGGAGGTGAGAAAGCAAAATTTGAAGGGAGGAAACGAGCTTGGTTATTTGCATTCCATATTAACATAAGGGAAGATGCTTTGGAGTAAGTCAGCCTATCTGGAAAGGCCTATGACTAGGCTGTTGGCCTATGGCCCTCAGGACGATGTTGCCTAGCAATGAACAGGCACTTGCCAGGCAGGTGCTAGGAAGAGTATGTGCAGAGAGATGCACACCTAACATGTACCAGCATTCTGTACCCCCCTTGAGACTGAGGCATGAGATACAAGCCCCCGTTTTCTGTTTGAGCAGAATTGATGTTTATGCAATTGGACAGTTAAGGCAGAAATCCAATTACTGAGCTAATTAGCACCTTTGAATGGTAAGCACCAAATGTACAGGAGGAAAGCACTGGAGAAAAGCTCAAATTACCCAGTATGGCTGACAGTTCACCTTCTTAGAGAGTCTGGTGGAGAGCCAGAGGCCCTGGGGTACACAGGCAGCTTAGCTTAGTTATTGCCAATCGAATTTAGCACTCTACGTCCTATAGCCTTATGAAAAGATAGCTTTCCAGTTAACGTAGTTTTAGAAGGTGTTTTCAGTCCCCAAGGAGTTTGGTAAATGACTTTCCTTTGGCTCAGCCCCACTTTAAAAATTGTTTATTCTGCTGCTGAAAATTCCATTTGTCCTAGGTCTTCAGGTTAAATTAAAATTCCATTTAGGGACTTATTATGCTGACATGGGATTTCGGCCTTCATTAGAAAGAATTTTGTTGTTTGCTGTATTTTTCGCCACCCTGGGCTCTTTTACTTTCAAAGCTGACCCAAGGTATTTGGAAGAAAAACTGAAGCAGTAATAGAACAGAGTGATGGGGTTAACAGCCTTTTTGAGATGCAACCAAATATTCCTTCTCTCCAACCCATCTGCAGAACCTGTCCCACAAAGCTCAAACAGGATCTCACCTAGATGGTTCTCAAATATCTGAGACAGATGAGAAAAAGAAAATACTTTTTTTCTTAGCTCCATCTAAGTATTTTTTTAATCTTTCTGATTCCCAAGAGACAAGTTCACAACAGAATTCTGCATTCTGAGGTTTCCTTTTAAGTACCATTACTACTAACAAGTGCTTGTCATTTATTAAATCACACTCAGGATGTCAACGATCATGTTTAACTCTAAGTTAGTGGCGGCTAGTCTCCTTTCTTCTTAGCAGGTGTCATGAGAGAAAAATTAATGTTAGAAACAGCATTATTTTGAACTCTTCATTTATTCATGCCAGTTGTGAGCAAGGTGTGTCTTCAGGCAACTTAGGGTCTGGTGTAAGAGGGGGATATAATCAAATAATCACACAAAGAAATATATGACATGGTAGAGTCAGCCTACTGGGTTCAAATCCTGGCTCCACACTCATGTGTGGCCTTGGGTACTGCAGTTAATTTCACTGTGTCTCAAGTTCCTTCTTGGAGGGAATGGGTGTGATAATAATACCTATCTATAAATAATATCTATGTAATAATAATACCTATCTATGAAGTTGTAAGGATATAATGAGTTAACTCACGTGAAGTATTTATGAAGAGAAGTGTTACGGAAATATTAGCTGTCATCATTGTTAGTAATATTAACTATGACAGGTTCCCCACAGGAGAGGTATGACGTGTGAAGGAGCATATGACATGAGTCTCACCTAGAGCAGGTGTCAGGAAGTCTTCCCTGAGAGCGATACTGGTGCCAGACTTGAAGCACTAGAGGTGTCTGTCAGGAAGACGGGTGGGGTAATAAGGACTCCAAGTAGAGGACGCAAGAGTTGCAGAGGATGGCAGGGAAGGCAGGGTGACAGGAATAGGAGGTCAGGGCACACTGAAGATGTGGAAAAAGGCTAGCATGGTTGGACCAGAGAAAGCAAAGTCAGGAACCAGGCATGCTAAAAATCAGTTTCTTCAAACTTACATGTAAGCCTGTATTCAATGATATATTTCTAGTGAAAGCCCTTTCTTAATGTCTTCAGTTTAACCATATGAAATTGCCATCTTTGTACATCATGAACAGTTAAATATCCAAGGTCATGTGGTTGAAGTCAATCTCATATTTCATCCTTCAAAGGATGATGAGACCACCGCTGAAGATCTGAAATAAAGAGACGAAGCAGGTCAGGCACAGTGTCTCTGAGCAGAGCTGACTGTTGCACTTATAAAGGCTTTCTGGGACATGTGAAGTTCAAGGACGGCTGAGGTATTAGAGGCAGAAGTGGGTTGATACCATTGGCACAGACAGTTACCTGGGGACAGTCTCCTTTCTTACCTGGGTGACAGTCTGATCAGTCGCCCCTCACAAGTCTGGAGTGAGTCTGTCCCTCACTGGCTGGCTTGCAGAAGCAAGGGGCCACATGGGTCGGCTGGCTTACTGAGGCTCTGAACGGAGGTGAGTTGTCATAACTGGAGAGATTTAAAACTGATTCTGATGGCCATTTGTTGCCATGGCTACAGACAATCTCTCTTCTTTAAGTTTGTAAGAGCCGATTTCATTCTTGTGCTTCAACAGAAGAGAGGCCTATAAGAATGCTCCCAGTGCTTGAAAGCAAGTGTCTCCCAATCCTGAGTTGTCATCATCTCTCCCCTCCCCATGTTTCTTGTACTTTTCCCTCTCTTTGTTATTGTGAGACCCCTCTTCCTTCCTGCAGCATGTCACATAGGAGCAATCACCCTGACTGGTGAGTTCCATGTCCCCTGCATTCCCCACCACACAGCCAATTCTGTAAACCAACTCTCTGTCCTTTGTAATGATCTAGTTGTGAAATTTTACCCTTTTGTGGTCCCTTCTAGCACACGGCGCATGGATAATTCCAACACGAGACTGGTGGTCCAAATTGAAAAGGATCCAGGTAAGAAGATACTTCCTTCTCTCTTTTTAACTCCTTATTTCCTTATATAGATGGATTCCTTCAATCCAAACAGGGGAAATGAGTACTCACTCTTTTTCGTCACTGTGGAGATGATGTATGTCTCGGTAATAAATATGCTGACTGGAAAAATAAAACTATACAAATAGACTGACCAAACATCCTGATTTGGTTTGGAAATGCTTTTTTCCATTACTTAGAATTGATGTGGTACATGTTCAGTATAGAATGACTCTGTCAATGAAGACATTTTAGTTTGTGTGACAAAAGGCAAATACAGACTCTAAACCTTGCTTTTGTTCTTGTAGCAAAAAAATTCTTAGGAAAATCGTCAGTGTTGTGATGTCCTCAAAGGCAAATGATTCCCAGATCTAAGATCCAGAAGTCTTAAGAAACTTCGTTCAACATTAAGCTATGGAAGGAGTTACCTTCTAGGAAATTATTTTACTTTTTGCTTTCTGTATTCTGTTTCATTTTTAACCATTCTACCTCTTTTTTCATCATATCAGAAGGCAAATTTTAACTCTTCTCTATTTTTATCCACTTCACTCTCTCCCCTGTGCCAAAAGGTTTGTCTAGGAAGAGTGGTATCATGTCATTACCTATATTTGAATTGCATATACATGATTAATTTGAACTCGTAATTTGATGTGGGAAAATACCTAGAGAGAGAGGTTTATTTTTTGTTGACCTAAAGTTCAACTCGTCAGTACAACTTGGCGGGGGTGATGCACAACTATGGGACTCTGTGATATTGCAGGGCCATTGACATTAGGCATATGGACAGTTTCACAAGTGCATCTTCCCTCCAGTTATTCATAATCGTTGTCTCATTTTAATCCAATTACATGGATCTGTGGTCAAGGTGTTCTTTCTACAAAGAGTCCACTTCGGTGGCTGAAACCATTTTTGTTTTTTTTAAATATCAAACAGTTTGAACAATTAAGCAAAAATTAATTCTCTCATTCAGGCCTTCCCTTTAAAAGTGGCGGAGACCCAAAGTAATCTCTAATTAAGGTCTTGGGATGCATGCTGATTCATCATTGAAAATGAATTGAATGGCAGGTCAGGCAGGCTTCATCTGCACTGAAGACTCAGCATACTGATACTTCATTAGACTACATGACATGACTCAGCCCACAGAACAGTTTATTTCTCTCTGTTAATCATAATTAGGTTTATAAGTGCCCTAATTTCAATTTGGTCTTCAACTGTCATGAATGCCCAGCAAGGGTATTTATAATTTGATGTGTTATCTTAGAGATTTCTTACAGGTGGATCTGTGCTCTTCCTTATGTAGGAAGGGGCCAGCCTTCACCTTCCTGCACCCCCAATCACGCTCCCTTTCCCCAGGGTCCAGAGCAAGGGGAGCTCTGTTCAGATCTGCAATCCTCATCTGGACCTTCCCTGATGCTGCCTCCACTCCAACAGACAATCTAGAAGGGAGCCTTGAGTTTAGCTTTAGGCATTTCCTCTTTGGGGAGACTCTGCTTCTCTGACTTTCCAGAGCCAGAAGTTTACTCCCAAACATGAGAGGCTCCTAAAATAAGAGTACTGAATGTAAACATTTCTCCCAGACCCTCCTGGCACTTCCTCCACCCACAAGACCACGGAGCAGGAGGGCGTCCAAATTTATCCAGTCTTCTCTTTAAAATCTTTCTGTCCTTCATCATGAGAGATCTGATAGAGGGAGTGGAAGGGAGATTAAAGGAAATACCCATAAGCCTCCAATCCCACCCCCCCCACACACAACTTTCCATCTCCTCTTCTGTACCCTTCCTTTACTCCTCTCTTGGTGTCATTATCCACCTAATTCAAATGGCTACAATTAAACAAGCAAACACGTAACTGCTGGTAATGCTGAGTCTTGACAAAGATGAAGAACAGCTAGAACTCTCAATCACTGCAGCTGGAGGGGCTACAAACATGGTACAGCCACTTTGGAGAACAGCATCCCCACTCCTAGGTAGTTACTCAAGAGAAAACAAAACTACATTCACATAAACTTCAGCTCATGAATATTTTTGGTGGATTTCCTCCTAATCACTACAACTGGAAATAACCCAAATGTCCTCCGATGGATGAATGGATAAACAGGCTCTAGGACACGCATACCACAGAATACTACTCAACACTAAAATGGAACAGACTGCTGGGTACAGCAATATGGGTGAATCTCAAATGCATCTTTCTAATTGGCAGTTACATGACTATGCATTTATTAAGATTCATAACATTACACACTAAAAAAGATAAATTTTACTCTACATA
This sequence comes from Neomonachus schauinslandi, assembly GCF_002201575.2. NCBI lineage: Eukaryota > Metazoa > Chordata > Mammalia > Carnivora > Phocidae > Neomonachus > Neomonachus schauinslandi. The sequence continues at coordinate 83,797,039 of NC_058408.1, forward strand.
AATTATCCCTCCATAAATCTGAATTATATATATAATTTAAAAACAGTAAATGACATCTGTATGATGTATCTATGTGTATATAATATGCAAAAACATGTATTTGTATATAACATATAATACTAGTAGTAATCATTTATATTGTAGCATATATATATGAATTGATGCTGTTTATTGTCTCTATTCCTCAATGACTTTGATTTCAAAAAGCTCCAGGAGTTACTTGACAGGTGTGTTCTTAAAAACAAAATTCTCTTAAAGAGGCTATAGGACCTATGGTGTTATCTATGATTCAACAGATATTTAGTTAGTCCCTTTTGCATGGTAGGACTTCTGCCAGTGTTGGGACACAGAAATAAGCAAATTTAGACATAGATCTGTCTTCCTTCATGTCATGTCTTCTTCACTTTACTTTCTCCACTGCATTGGAAAAAATCAAATGTGAATCAAATAACTATATATACACAAAAACCGAAAGTCAGATTCCAACTGTGACAAGTGCTTCAGAGCTGAGGATCATGGTGCCGAGAGCCAGTAATAGGGGATTTGGCCCAGCAAAGTGGTCAGTGGAGGCTTCCCTGAAGTAGCCATTAAGATGAGGTCTGAAGAATAGTAAGTGTTCAAAAGCCAGAGAGGAATGGAAGAGCAACCCAGGCAGAAAGATTTGTGTCTACAAAGGCCAAGGTGGGAAGGGCATGTGAGTCCCTCCACTGGAAGAAGTTCTATGCTGGGCATAAGGGAGAAAGGAGGAGGATGTTTGTGTGAAGTGAGGATGGAGATTGAAATAGGGAGCAGATCCCACGTGCCCCTTGTGTGTCCATATATCCTAGGTTTGCTCCTAACTTACACCTATGACTGTCCCAGCTTTTACCTGGGAATGCTAAATTATATGGGATCCTATTATAGGTGATGCAAAGAAGACTTGTTTCTATCTTAAGAGCACTGAAAAACCACTAAGGGCTAGAAGGTGATGGGGTTGAGGGGTCCTAGATAGCACATTCAACTTCTCAATTTGAAAAGCTCATTCTGGCTGAATTGTAGGGAATAGATGAGGTGGTAGGTCCTAATGAAGATGCACCGGGGAGTCATAAGACTAGTGTGGCTGCCCACGTGAGAAATAATGCAGCTTGGAATAACGTAGGGGTAATGCAAATGGGGAAAGGTAGAAAGATGCAAAAAATATTGAAGAAAGTAAAATTGAGACACTGGCGTGTGAAGGAGTGGGAACAGAGATCCCTGGGTTATGGCTGTCTGGGTGGTGGTACCAATTGCTGAATTAGGCAACAGAAGGGGGCCCGACCTAGGCATGCTGAGATGTGGAGCATTTGAGACATACAAGAACAGATGTTAAGTGAACAAGTAGGTACACAGGTCTAGAGCTTAAGACAAGAGACCTTACCTGGAGGTATGAATTTGTAAGTCATCTGCATTAAGACAATAATTTAATCCATCTGTATAGAGGAGACTGCCCAGAAAGATGATAAAGGAAAAAAAAATAAGAGGGTCTCACAAAGTCAACAAAAATGGGCAAAGTATCTAAAAAGCCTGATTTACCCTTGACCAAATGACAACTCATAGTTCCTAGGTCTGCGTGTATAGGAGTAGGTACCCACTGATCTTATTTCTTGTTCTGTCTTTAGGGAATGATGACAACAATCTTAATTCCATCTTTTATGAGCACCTGACAAGGGCCCTGCAGGAGTCCCTGTGTGGAGACTTAGTTCTTGGTCGGTGGGGTAACTACAGCTCTGGCGATTGCTTTATTTTGGCCTCCGACTACCTCAACGCTTTTGTTCACCTGATTGAAATTGGAAATGGTCTTGTCACCTTTCAGCTTCGAGGACTGGAATTTCGAGGTAAGAATCTCTTCATTGTGGAAGGTGTTGGAAGCCGGTTGCCTCAATTAATTATCGTGCAAAGCTTTCATGAGAAGATGCCATGAAAGAGCAAGAATTTAATGCTTGTCCTATAGTTGGAGAATGAGGGAGCTGGTTACACCTGCCTTTATTTGTGTATTCTGATACAGACACATCCCAGTCATCTGAGGGAGTAATGAGGTGAAACGTGTCGTCTGATGTAAACCTTGTGGCGTGGCGAGTCAAAACTTCGGTTTTAATCTTTCTGGGAAAAGCTCAGAAGTGACAGGAGGTTGTGGAGCATGCATGGGCTCTATGTGGGGTCAGCCAGGCCTGAAACAGAACCTACTTCTGTGGGTTTCGGGTGTTGTGGTCTGTAGTGGGCCATTGTTCCGTGTCTAGCTTTTTCTCTTCAACTGTACGATGAGAAAAGAAGAAGAATGGCGGCCTCATAAAGTTGTGTGACTTAAATGAGGTCATGTATATGCGGGCACGAGGTGGATGCTTATTGCTTTGCAGTTATTGAGTTGACCTGAATCTTGAAAGCATGACCCTAGTTTTCCCATTAATACGCCGTTGGAGCTGAGTGGTGGAGTGTGCAGGGATTAGCATAATAGATGTGCTCATGGGCCTTTCTCCTGTGTTCTTTGGTTATTCCCTCATTCAGTACATGTTTTTCTAACACCTCCTCTGTGTCTGGCTGAGTTCTAATGCTGGAGGTGCTGTGGGCACGTGACCTGAAAGACTCTTACCCTTGTGGTGTTGACCTTCAGCAGGAGATGTGGAAAACAAACAAGTCAACAAATGAGCAAACTAATCACAATGGTGGAAAGTGCTATGAAGGAAGCAAATCCAGTCTGTGACCGTGATCACTGCAGAGGGCGGGGCTGAGATGCTGCTACATTAGATGGGGCGGCCAGGGAAGGCGAACAGGAAGAAGGATGTTGTGGACTAGGAGTTTCTGAGTGCTACATGGATGAGCGGGGAACCCTGATGTGACCAGAGCTATCTAGCAGGCCAGCAGCAGCGTGGCACAGGATGGGGTGGGAGCCCAGGCATGTGGGGCCTCCCAGTCAGGGCGAGAGGCTGCATTTATTCTGTGCATAATGGGGAGCCATTAGGAGTGTCTCGTAGTCACCCAAACAGGAGAGGAGGGGGAGACAGAGAAGTACAGGGAGATTTAGAGGTGGGAAGGGCTGGGCTCAGCGTTGGGGAGTGCGGGAAAGAGGAGGCTCAGCATGCTCCCCAGTTTCCAGGTTGAGTACCTGGGTGGACAGAGGTGACTTTCCTGAGACTGGGAAGCCTAGAGGAAGAACGGCACTTTTGGGTTTGAGAGTGTCATCAAGGGCTCCATGTTGGATATTTACTTTTTAAATGCCCTTGATTCATCTAAGTGGATCTGTCATGTAATTGGACATAAGAGCCTTATAGTCATTCAGAAGATATTTATCAAGCACTGGGCTAGGTGCTGTGAATACAAAAGTGCAGGGCCCCACCTTAAGGAGCTTGGAGTCTTGCCGACAAGAGGCACATACTGAGCAATAAGCATCATGGCAGTGCCAAGCATGGGGCCCCACAAGGACCAGAGAAGAGGCACTGGGATCAGACTGGACTGTGGGTCAGCTTGGCAGAGGAGAGGCTGCAGTTGGAGGGGAGAGGAGAGCACATGATGATAAAGAGGCGCAAAGTAGCCAGATGTGGTTTCCAGGTGGTTTGGGAGAAAGGGGTCCCAGACAATGCTGGAAAGATGATTAGGAGCCAGGTCATCACCATCCAGGACCTCACAGTGACAAAAACACACCTTTTAGCCAAGAACAAATTGCCATTATTTTATATTTTTAACACAATTACCTAACTCTTTAACCAAGCTTTTTGGTGCTAAGCATTAGTTTTGTGAATATCTGTTACTTGTATTAGCATTCCTAAATAAGTTTGTACAAAAGAGAGGTTTTTTTTTTTTTAGATTGGTGGGTTCTGTGGTTTAAGCATGTATTCTGTGCATCCTTACAAATTTTAGGAATTGAATTCAGGGAACTTATTTTGGAAAAGGTTATTGGGCCAAGGGAGTAGTGATCCAATTCTGCAGAATAAACAGAGAAGCTGTGTTTTCCCTGAAATTTTGCACAAATGCTAGAAAAATGCTGCAGGAGGTAGTACAATAACGCAACAGACTTGTCTAATTTGAGAGCTTTTAGGTTTTCCTGGAATTCAAAGGAAGAACTTTTAAAGTGAGCCTGGTTGAACCTGAGTTAGAGCTTCTATCACAAGAGCTATATGACTTACAGCTCCTTTGGCAAACTGATGCTTGAGTTTAAAGGCTTCCAAGTTAACTGGACGTTAGAAGTGTGCAGTACTTTGCCTGTGAGCCCCGCATATCACAAACAGGCGTTCTTCTTGACCCACCACCCTGAGTGTTTGGGCTTCGCCCCATACCATTTTGGAGGGCATAACCAGCCATCACAAAACGTAATGGTTTAAGACAACAAGGATGTCTTCTTTTACACTGTTGTGTGGGTGGCTGGTGGTTCTTCTGCTGTGCTCACCCTGGGTTCCTCAGGTAGCTGCCTTCAGCTGGAAGATGAACCAGGCTGGAAGGTCCGAGGTGCTTCATCTGGAGCTGGCCACTCTGGCCCCGTGGCTGTCCTCCGGGTGCTGCTCAGTGTCTAGGGGGCTGGACTAGGTGTGGTCTGGGTGGTCTCGATGTTCCAAAGGGGGAACATGGCCACTGAAAGGCCCTTATGGCCCAGTCTCTGGGGCAGGCACCATGTCACTCCCACCATGCCCTATTGGCAAAAGCCATCCCCAAGGACAGCTCCAATTCATGTGGTAGAAAGTGACCCTGTCACACAGCAGGAGTCACTGGGGGCCAGTATTGGAACAACACACCAGACTCCCGAAGCTGCCTCAGGAGAACCCAGAAGGAGGCTCAGAGCTGACATGCGTGTGCTCGGGCCTGAGACAGAGGCAGTTGTGTTCGGGGAGACTGCCCAGGAGGGTCTCCCCTAGGTGATTTTTCTCCCTCCTGCCAACTACAGGAGAAATGTAACCTGCCTATAAGAATGGCCTAAGCCTAGTAATGATGTCTTGGGAACAAAACGCCAGTTAACCTGCCCCGATAGTGCTCACTCCTGTGCCATATATTTTCTTTGACCTAGTTCTGCTGTAGATTGGAACACGGCGCTATTAAGAGAGCAGGACAAAAATCTAAGTTACGTTGTAGTTGCAGGAGGGATCCAGTTGACCTAAAATGACTCTTCCTTTTTATATCTTTTTGCAATATATATTACAGTATTCCCAGGGAAGATCTTGTTTTCTTTCTCCTCCTTGAGTATTTTTCTAAGATCCCCCTTCAGTGGTTCACTTTTTTCTTCAATTCCCTATTTTCCCAAATAGCAGGCTTTATTTTGGTCAATTTTGACCTACTTCAGTATGACCTGGGGCAGTCAAAACCCAGCTGTGCTGGTTCTCCTCTCTGAAGCACACTGAGCTGTCAGTGGAAATGTGAGCTGCTCACAGCACAGACTGAGTCTAGGAAATGAATAACACACCCTGGAGGAAGAGGAAGACAACCTCCCATGGCCAGGGAGCAAGAAGTCCACCTGTCCATTTCTCACTGCAAGGGATGCAGTTGTATCAATAGGAGTTTTTAATTGCAAGCAACAGAAATCAACTCTAGGGAACTTAACCAGGAGAAGGGTTTATTGGAAGATATTGCACGGGACACAGACTTTCTGAGAAGGCTGGAAAAGCAGGCTTGGTGGCTGTAAGTCAAGAGCCATGTCTAAAATCACACCACAGCACTGATCTCATGAAGCAGTCACATCCTGGGGACCTGGGCACTACCCTCACTTTATTGACACTATGGTCCTGGATCCTGGATGCTGCCCCTGCCACTGCTACCCCCTGAATCTGGATAAAGAGCCCCTGCCACCACCTCCCTTACAGAATACGTCCCATGCATCTGCTTCTTTGTGTCACCAGCACATTAGTCAAAGTCTGGGGTGCAGCTCATGGATGAAGCAGAGACCACATCCATATGCTCTAGATGCAAGGGTGGCCTGGAAAGAGGGTGTCTAAGTTCTTAGTTCCCAGAGCGGAAGATTACCACTGCCTCTTGCCAGGACTCATCATATGAGTACGTTGGTTGAAGTCATGCTAGCTGCTGTCATAGTTAAGTCCCAGATCTCTGTGACTGACACAACAGATGTTTCTTTTTGAACTCACATAGAATCCGATCATTGAGAGGAGGTGGTGGGGGTAGGGGCTGGTTCCCTTCCACACCATCAAGGATCCTGGCTAATAGAAGCTCTGCCTAGTCCCTATCACATTGCTTTTGAGGTCACTCTGAGCTTCAACATGAAGCTGGCAGGGAGTGGAGGATTGCCTGAAAGATTGTTTGGGGACAGGCCTAAACCTGGAATACATCATCTGTTCTTATATTCTATTGTTTAGAAGTGACATAGCTGTAAGAGAAGCTAGGAGATGTTATCTAGCTGAGTACCCAGGAGAAAAAGTAAAAGTAAAAAGTTGGTGAGCAGTTAGCTAGTCTGGCATACTGGGTAATTTTCCAAACATACAATAGAGATTTAGATCCTGGATAGCCCAAAAAAATAATTAAGGTTCATGACACATCCTTTTTCTGTTGGCTGGTACTGTAGGGAATGATTGAAACCAGTTCAAACTAAGAATACATATAAGGAAGCCACATTTTTCTGTCCTGCTCCTTTTGGCTCATGTATCCTAGAATAGAAATAAATTCTTTACTTTTTAATGTAAAAAAAACGGGATTGTGGTGCCCTTGCTGCTCTTGGGTTTATGAGTATTACTTGCATCTACCTAACCAAGGAGGCTTTCAGGAAACCATTCAAGACTTGACAGATTAATCATTGGTTTTAAATCTAAGTCAAGGTAATAGATAATGCCCTTTAGAAGGCCAGCAGTGTGAGGGGCACCAAGTTCAAGGTTTTTCAAAAGAAATGGAATCTATTGGATTTTAAGTCCCATTAAACCATCACTGTAGGTGGATACAGAAAAATGGAAAAGCAAGAGTTGATTATCAGTTCAATCCATTTCTGTTCTCCTTTAGTCTTCCAGGTGACCCAGGCTGATGGGTTCGCCCATTTCTGTTAGAAGGGGAGACAAATGAATGAGGAGTCACAGTGCTGTAAGCAAGAGAAACCAGGCTACTTGAAAATACTGTCTGAAGAGGGGAAGAACCAAGAGTAGGAGCCATAAGTAAGAGGCACTGGAAGGAGTCTCTTATGACATGAATGTGAACTCTGAGCTAGGGACAGAGCACTGGCCTGTGAAGATGACACCTACCCTCAGAATGGCCACAATCCCATTGCTTCCTCCCACTTAAAAAATGGGAAAGTGAGGAGCCCGGAGGTGAATACATTCTGCAGGCTCACGGCTAGTTAGTGCTGGAACTAGGCAAATGCACATGACTGTCTAGCTCTTAACCAGAACATCTCTTTCTACCTGAAAATTTTACGTTCTTCTTTTGGATATTTGTTTGGATTTGTACTGTAATGCTTATTTAGTTTACAGAACACCAAGTAACTGGGGTAAAATGCCTTTGGTCACTGGCACATCCTTTCAAAAGTTCCACATTATTTTTCTAGTTGCCAAAAAAAAAAAAAAGCAACCAAAAGATATTTAAGATAACAAGATACTTAACAGAGCATCACAGGTTACTTGGCCTCTCAGATTCCATAATTGGAACTTTGGTGTGATTTCTACGTTCTTAGTGTCTTTCCAGCTCTGACGGTCCATCAAGTCAGGAGGTATAAAATACTTCCACCATATGATGCACTTGGGGGAAGTTGAACCTGTCCTCTCTGCTGGAGTCCAAGTATAGTTCTCCCCCAGGGAGTAGGTCCTGTTGGTGGCTATCCCAGTCTTGAGATCACGGCTGCAGACTTCCTGCTAATACAGTGCCACACAGAGAAGGTTGGCACCCCTGAGCATTAGTGCACCAGCTGGTGATAGGACTGGGCAGTGAAGCAGAGTAGAGGGATTTCAGGCAAAGGGAAGAGGAGGGCTTGCTATGATGGCAAGTGACAGAATCCCAAGGGCTGGGAGGATGGAATCCATAGTAGCTCGTCAAGAGGAGGGAAACATATGGCCCAGATGCAGGTAAAAGATGGGCGTGAGATGGAAGAATGGATGGAGTAGGGGGAGTACAGTTGGCCAGTATGAAGAGCCCCCGTGGGGTCAGGGATTGTGATGTTAAAGGAAGATGTGTTAAGGTTGCTCGTGTTTTCCCCTAAGCCACCTGCAGCTTCATGGGCAGAGCTGGGCTTAATCGGGATTGAGACCAAGTCGACTGAGTGCCATAACGTAAACCAAGGACAAGGGAACTGACAGCGTGTGTAAGGGTCTGATGATGATGGCATTGGCTGGCCACGGAATGCCAGCTGAGAGAGGAGGAGTGAGGGTATGAGAGAGGTGGAACTAGGACCCGGTGAAGAGCTTTCTGGATCCAGGAAGGGTGTCAGGGTTGTTGAAGTTGCAGCGTTAGAGGAAACGAGCTGGAAAGACAGGAGGTGGTTGCGGGAGAGCAAGAGGTTTGAAACTAACACTCACAGGGGGAGACAGTGTTTGGTAATCACAGCCTAGGGTCATGGCCATGGAAATGAGTGGCTGAGGTTGAGTGGAAGATGGGATCATTAGAGGAGTGGGAGTCAGGGGCCAGGATGCTGGAAGGAGCATCTCTGTGGATCCTGAAATCTCAAGAGGGATGGCCAGAGGTATGCTGAGGAGTGCCAGTGACCCCGGGCCAGAAGAGGGGAAGAACCAAGAGTAGGAGCCATGGACCAAGTCTCCATGGACTTGGAGTGACCTAGAGGGCCCTGGAAGGAGGCAATGAGGGAGAATGGTGCGGGGTAGACAGAGAGAATGGTCTGACAGCATCCCTGAGAAGCAAGGGATGAGCCCCCCTTGGGAGAGCTGCAGAGGGGACAGGGAGAGCCAGCTTTCCAATAGGCACCAAAGAGAAGAGGAGAACATGCAGAGAAGTTGAGGAATAGATCATGAGTTCCCGAGGGCACAGTGAAAGGATCTCCAGAGTTTGTGGCCTGGGTGGAAGTCGGGTGGTAGTTAAGATCAGGTCAAAAAACGTGATTTGTCCAATGCTATGGCAATTAGGCTATAGGGGGTCCTGGGCTCCCCATGGCAGATGACATGAACTGCCATAAAGCAACATTCTCTCAAGGGTGATGAAGCGGATCCTATCATCTAAGGCTGGGTCACATGCAGGGAAGTTTTGGGGCTACTGAGATGGAATTTAGTTATGCATGCAGATTTCATTAGCCTCATTAATACAGGACTGCTACATTTTTATCACAGCAAGATTAGTTTTCCAGAAATTTTCTAAGGGGAGGTCTTAGGAAATATTAGTGTCATTTGATAAAGTGGGGTTTTGGAAACCCATATCAGAAATGAATGATGTTGGGGTGCCTTGGTGGCGCAGTCGTTGAGCGTCTGCCTTCAGCTCAGGTCATGATCCCAGGGTCCCGGGACCGAGTCCCGCATCAGGCTCCCTGCTCCGCGGGAAGCCTGCTTCTCCCTCTCCCACTCCCCCTGCTTGTGTTCCCTCTCTTGCTGTGTCTCTCTCGGTCAAACAAATAAATAAAATCTTTAAAAAAATTGCATGCTGTTATGTGGACATTTACCTTTTCTATTAGTTGTCTAACTATACAGTTTTCTGTCAATTTATTCTTTTCTCAGTATTTCTTTAGGATGAATGATCCTGAATTTGAATATAATTTAGGTTTCATATATGCATTCCCATGGGACCAAATACTTCCAGTGTTTGCTCATACAGTAGTTCAAACAAGAAACCATACCAATATAGATTACTTTGTCCTCTTATTTAGAACAAAGTCGTGATGAAAATTATGTTTGTTTTTAAGTCCTTGTATATCTAGATCATGGAGATCAGGATGTGACCATGATATCGGACACGTGGCCACATACAGTGTCTGGGTCAATAAATGTTTCTTGATAATAAAATCATAAGTCATAATTTAAAAACCAAATCTTATTTTCAGTATTCTTTTTTTTTTTAAAGATTTTATTTATTTATTTGACAGAGAGAGACACAGCGAGAGAGGGAACACAAGCAGGGGGAGCTGGAGAGGAAGAGGCAGGCTTCCTGCTGAGCAGGGAGCCCGATGCAGGGCTCGATCCCAGGACCCTGGGACCATGACCTGAGCCGAAGGCAGACGCTTAATGACTAAATCACCCAGGCACCCCTATTTTCAGTATTCTTGCAAAGTTTATAGATGCAGTTCTTTATTCATGCAGGCTGTGAAATATTGATTCAACCCAGTGCTGTTAGACTGTGAGGCTCTCAAAGGCTGAGACTCCTTGTCTTATTCATGTCCCTCCTCCAGTGTGCTGACTGGCTCATGCAGGATGCCCAGTAAATACTGGTTGAGGGAGAAAGTAGAAGCCGTCCAAGGTTTCCTGAGCATCAGTTCTTTGCCAGGTACCATACTAAGCACTTTAATTATAGTCCTCATAATATTCTAGGATATTCCTTATAATAACTCTATAAAGTGAGCAGGTGTTACTATCCCTACTTGAGACATAAAAAAATCGGGGGAATGAGGTTCAGTAAGTTGCTCCAGGCTTCACAGTCCACAGTGGTGGAGGAGGGGTAAGCACATGGATGTGGATGTCCCCAAGGTCCATGACGTTTACAGTACACCACACTGCCTTGGAGGGGACAGAGGGAGGGATGGAGGGAGGAGGGAAGGGAGAGAGGGAGGAAAGAGAAAGAAAAGAATAAGTAACCATTTTTTAAAAATCTCTCTGGTTGTTGAAACTTAGAAGTTTTACCTGAAAGTGCTCTTAAATCTTAAGATGGTATCACCACCATTAGCAGCTTAGTTTCTTGAATGATCAACTGCCTTAGCAACTGTGAAACCTGGAAGGCTCTTGCAGAATGAACGTGGGAAGCTCAGGCACGGTTATCAGGATGAGCCACACATTACCAGCAGATCTGGAAAACATCAAAAAATGGGATTTATGTGCCTGTTTGTGTGAAACGTTCTCGGCCATCTCATAGTTTGGTTAACACCCCATGATCACCGGCCTGTGGGGACATTTTTAAAATATCTGTGTCACTAATCTTATCTAAAGTTAATCCAACCCAAACCTTTCTCCTAACTGGCAAATCCATGGAAAGCCATAGCTGTCCCACTAATCTTGAAACTATCTAGAATTCTTTCTTCTCTATGACAACATTCAAGTCATTAGCGAGTCCTGAGTTCCTGTGTCTACATGGCTCGAGTAATTGGTTAAATCCCTTGGGTCCAAACTTTACCCATAAAATAATAGGTTCTCCATTCAGAATTGCTAAACACCGTATTCTTCTTCATTTCAAATTGTGTGACACGTTAGTGAGAGAGACAAAACCATACTTGTCTAGATAGCCAGTCTGGGAAGGAAAGGGGCTTTCCTGTTGGACATTCACAGAGTCTGCATATTTTAACAACACTCAAAAATAAGTTTGTTGGAGAAAAGTAAAATAAGACAACTTGGAATTAAATATGAATGAGAAAGTACCTGACTCTTCTGTGTAAAGTTGAGTGCATTGGTTTTCTCATCTGTGAGGGGGGCAGGAGGGGGAGAAAAACCATAGTATGCACAGAGGTAATTATTATATATTTCAATTTTCTTATATCTATGCTTCAAACCTGCCCAATATAAGTTACCATGTACACGAAGTGACTTGGTTCATTTCATGTTCTCCTAGGGGCTGGTAGAAAAAAGTAAATTCAGAGAACTTTTGCTTATAATTTGTGAAGCCTTATTAGACAGTGTATGATGAGGGGAAAATACTGATTTTAAATTCAAAAGACCAGACCCTTCTACTGGAGGAGTTGCTTTTGAGACTCAGTGTCCTCATTTATAAAAGGAGAAATTACACCTGCGTAAGCAGGTTAATGTGTGTGAGAAATGAGATGCTATCTGAGACATACTTTTCAAGTTGATTAATAATACATAAATGGATGAGGTTTTGAAATAAAAATTCTCCAAGAAAAAACAATGCTATTTCACTGACAGGTATTCCACCACATTTAAAATCCAGCTTGCCAAACAGGGCATAAGAGAATTTTTATTCATATGGGTATGTCTTAAAGCAAATTGAGTCTCCTTGGAATATAAAATGGTTACAATAAAAGTCTCTGCTGTGCCCACAAAATCAAATGTGTATAAATTATTCTAACATATTTTTTCCCCTACTGCGCACTGGGCCAATACACTTCTCCTAGATTCTCCCCGTGATACTTGAAAGGTGCACGAGTCCAATGCTGCCGAAGGCCTGGAACTTGGGACTAAGGGAGAAATTATCCAGTAAAATAATAAAGAACTAAACTCATTCAGTGTCACAATAGACCAAACCTACTCCTTGACTTCTGCTCCGTGACCTTGGTTGCATCCCATATTCTTGGCAATCTTTTTCTCCATCTTCAAGTTTGGATTAATTCCAAGGGGGTGATTATCAAATGGATGTTTAGCCAGCAGGAAACGGGATGTATAATAGGACAGCTTTACATATAAACATATTCTTGTTAGAATAATTATTTCTGCCCAGAAATTAAATCTGAAGTCTAGTAGATATAGAAGCCTCCTCCTGGGGCGAGTAGCTGGGGATAGATGACCTGCATCTACCTTTCAGCTCCTGTTCCAGGATTCTGTCCCAGAGAAGTAGTGCGGGGTGAGGAGGGGCAGAGAAAGGCAGCTCTGTGACTAAAACTATAGAAGAGGTTTGTGGGGCGGGGGGCGAATCACACTGTGACTTTCCTGAAAATGGCCATAATTCAAAAACCTTAAAAAGTCTTCTCGGATATTATTTCATCTGGTCACATAATAGCCCCTTGATATAACTAGCTGGCAAGAGACAATGCTGGTTTAGATTTCCCCTGTTAGCATGTCTGTCGTTATATGTCGGGCACCATGTGAGAAGCTCATTGAGCTGGGTATTTCTCCAACGAGCGCTGGCTGGAGCCGAGCTCTATCTCACACATCCACCGTGTTTCCAACATGTAACACACATGTGTGAGGTCCAAACTTTCGTGGAAGTGAACTGCTCTGAGCTTAGCTTTGACCATATCTGGTGACCTCCTCCTTTTGTGGCCCTGGGCAATTCAGGAACGATCTTAACTGTGATCTCAAAAGGGAATACAATTTATAAAATCCACACACATCCCGAAGTGTGTGTCTCTAAGTCCCACCTGCAGCTTGAAAAGCACGGGCTAAATCAGATCTTTGCCTAATTACAGTCCACTCCATGGCCAGGGACTGATTCTCTCCTGTCTGTCCCTTCTTCGTGACCTCGTTGCTCAGCCCAGTATCTGGCATGCTGGGCCCATGAAGGCAGTGACCATATGGAAACTCAGCTCAGATTAATGTCCAGTGAAGTCATTTTAACACGTTATTCCTGGAGAACACTAAACATAGCAATGATGATACGTGGGGTTTTCCGTGGAACCCAGTTAGATTCTTTGGGACACCTGAGCAGTGTTTCTCAAAGTACGCATGTCAGATAAGGAGGAAAATTGGAGGGTCGAGAGGCCTGATCTTTACAATATGTCGTGCATTTAGGCTTCATCGGGCATGTTCTCGCTGGAAGGTTGTAAAGCCAGCTGACATTTTCTTTCAGTGAAGCCTTCCCGCTCCAGGGGACCATTTTTAATGTGTCCCTTTGAAGTGCCCATCACATAATGGCCCAGCATCTCCTTCATGTGTTCTGACCTCTTGGTAAACAGCCCGAGTTCCAGTCCCCATCATTTCGCACCTGCAGTGGGACTGTGGGTAGCTGACTTCCCCTCACTGGCCTCTTCTTTGCTCCCCCAAAGCTGCAGGAGAATATTTCTTAACTGCAACTTTACTCGTGTTTCCTAGAGACTCAAAAATCCCTACGACCTGCCTGTTACCTACAAAATCATGTTCAAGTGCCTCGGTGGGGGTCAAGTTTCCACTCCAGCGGGCCCGCCCTGAGTCCTCTCTCCTCTGGCCCAGGCTTCCCAGCCTGGATGGCATCTCCCCCACAGGGCTGTTTGGAATGGAACGGGGGACACTTTGGGTTGAGTTTTGGTTACCGGACCTTCTGTTCAGGCAACTGTTCTCTTTGGCTTCCTGTCTTTCCCAAGAAACATCAGCTCTACCTCTGGCCTGGCTGACCATGAGAGCAGGATGATGCCTGCATTCACCAGCCACACAGAATACCTACATTCCTGGGCTTGTCAGGGAGAACACATTAAAATTTATTGCCGCTCACTACACAATAATTGTCAGAACTGGGTGGAGAGAAAATGATCCATAGCAAGGATTTCCTCAAAGGGATGAAATTCTCCTGTCCTCAGGAGTCTCTAAAATCTGCCCTTGGGAGACACGAGAACCACATACTTAAAGCTAAATTGTTTTGGCCACCTATAGAGATGCTTTTTCTTTATTGCACTTTGGCTGTATTAGAACAGCTCACTGAGGCTTGTGTTCGTACTTTCTGGGCAATGCTGTTAAGGATGGTGTTCACCGTACTGCACAATATTTTTTTTATTAGGGTCTTGGGAATATTATCTTTCTGCTATCTTTGCCAGGAATAGCTATGACCCTTGCAAGGAATTATTCTGTTGTTGTCTTAAGGACACAAGAAACTATTCAAGTTTTCTTTGTACATTGGTTGCTAGAAAGCCCCAGTGCAATCTGTGGTCCACCTTTAGTAAATAGATAGGGTATCACAGAATGCAGTTAGGGTCTCTTGACATTATTCTGGCTTCATCATATTTTTTCTTATCCCCATTTTTACCTAAATTTTATCATTTGCCGTTGTACTGTGCATGCCTTCCTTATGTAGCCTAAGAACTGCCTCACTTCTTCATTGAAAGAGAGTTTCTTGCTGAATTATATTATTTAAATTGACTTCATTCCTTTTGGGAAATAAGTGTGAATAAATAAGCCAAACCTGGCCTGTCGCTGGTAGATACGGCAAACTGCACTTAAAGGGGAGCAGTGCTTGCTGTCTGGGGAACCAATGAAGAGAGGAAGAAAGGGTCAGAGGTCAGGAGGGCTGCCAGGTATGCCAGGAATGGCCACCCCACATGGTGGCCACACTCAGGAAATGGATACGTATCCTGTGTGGCAAGACATCTGGGATCTACTAGGTACATTTTCAGTTCCAAACATTAATTCCTTCTGCTTTAATTAGGCATTCTCGTCTATCAGAACTAAGACCCTAAGACATTCTCAAAATAATTAAAAAATTATTTACTGAATGCCTTCTTATGTCCCGCTGACAGACCATGAGAACACCACAACACAAAAGATGCCAAGAGTCGGTTTCAATGGAAACACCAGACAGAAACACCTAGCCCACTCGTCATTCATTGACACCGATGGTGTGAGAGGTCACAGTGTGGGAACAGTTGGCCTCCGGGGTTCCCTTTGGAGGGAATGTGCTCTAAACCCTGTGAGCCTCTCCGAGAAGACTATGGTCTTGACTTGCATTTGAGCAACAAATTAGTGCATGTCCAGAAATGACTGAGTTTCTTATTTTCATCTTCTTTTACAATGTGATCCTGACCCTGCATCTTTTGTTCCTAAGAGAAGGTCTCAGCACCTACCTTAACTGTTAATTAAAAGCCTGCAGCAGTTATGATGTCTCTGTTGAGTGGCGGTCCTTCATGGCACACTGTGTCCTCACCTGTCCTTTCGTCAGTGTTGTTCCTCATGGTGTGTGGTTTTACTTATCTCATTCATGTGGTGGAAATCTAAACTCTGCATTGTATGGTGCGCATGCACACGCGCGCATGCGCACGGGCACACACGCGGGCACACATACACACACACACACACACACACCTTCTAGTTTGTTTGATGTAAGAGGGAAAAAAACCAACCCTGACATTCAGCCCCACATGATAAATGCCTGGATGGAGAAGTATGGAGAGAGAAATTGGAAAGAAATGTGGATTTTTGAGACATGTCATTTAACCAGATTTGTTCATCTATTTGAGGTGAAAATCCTCCTCTCTGCTTCTTCCTTATGTAGCCTAAGAACTGCCTCACTTCTTCATTGAAAGAGAGTTTCTTGCTGAATTACATTATTTACTGGCAGAACACCAGTGTGGTTAGTGGCCATTTGGTGGATGGAACATCTGCCACGCCCGGAGTCTAGTGCCTGCCATCCTAGGGTCCCAGTGGGCAGATCGGTTAGGACACTGGGGTCATTGCTCACTCTGGAAGCCCCAGAGCATGCAGTCTGAATTACTCACTGCTTATAGTTCATGTATGTATTTATATACATCTCTATGGTTTTATATTGCAGAATGAGCTAAGAGACCCTTGAAATGTTTAAAAAGACTGCTTTCACCTAAGACCCAAAGCAGTGAAGTTTTGGGGAAAGACAAATGGAATCACAAGATCTGGGATCAGCCCTTCACCGTTACACTTTATGTTATACAACCCCTTCCTGGTCGACTCCTATTTCATTGCCTGTTATCCTAACAGTTCTGTGTGTACATTATTATTTGAAGATTGTAGTTTTCCATCTCTGACCCATTCATTTGTACTATAAGAGAAGCTTAGTACCAACATTGACTTTATCTGCCACGTGCATAATGTAATCTGCTGTGCATTTTCTCAATAGGTATCTGTTGCCTGTGCATACAGTGATCTGGATTAACATCTTTCTTTTATTTATTCATTCAGTCATTCATTCAGGCATCCCACCAACCACTTTGTTAGCACCCACTATGTACCAGGCACTGTGAATAATGATATGGGATCTTGGAAAAAATGAATGGTATGGAAATGAAAGTAGGGACAGTTTTCATGTTTGAATTAAGGCTCAAAAGACATGTAGAATGATTCAGAGAGTCACCCTTTCAGCCATGGCTGAGTAACCAGTACTGGACTATCCTTCCTGCCATAAACAATTATAAAACTGGGAAAAATGTATTCATCAACAGCTTTCAGGTATTGAACAGACAGTGCAAGGCTCTGATTATTGAGAGAAAGGAGACACACAAAGTAAGCTCCATAATAATTACCCTTGTTCTCTTCCTGGAAGCCCTTTCCTATCTGTATGAGGGGGAGGCAGCATCCAAACAATACAGTTGTCTTGCTGAGCTAGGGAGAGAGAATCAGAGTTCTGGATCGCTAATATAGCAGGACTTTGTGGGTCATAGTAGCAGATAGGAGTGAATTTCACAGAGAAGGTATGGCAAAAATCTGTACTGGGATCCTCCTTAGTGATTGGATGAATATTAACCTGCTGAATGTTAGAGACGAGTCCTGGCAGAGAATAGTAACAGGGGAGGTGTGAGCTATGTGGAGAATATGGAGGCTTAACAGTGCCAAGAATCATCCAGTGGAGACTACCTTGTCGAACATCCCAGGAATTCAACCGAGACCCCGGAAAGACTTTAAAAGTAGAGATATCTTCACCCTAGAGATCTACTCTAGACACTCTCAAAGATTAAAAACAAGTTTCAAAAGGATCAAGATGACAAGCTGATGTGCAAATAAATGAACCCCTTAAGAGAACATAACTCTCTCTAAAAAAAGACCAGACTGTCAACACTATAGCATCAACGATATACAGCATATAATAAAAGTTTCTAGATATGAAAAGAAGCCAAAGAAAAGAATCCCATAACCAGGAAAAGAAAATGATAAATAGAAACATAGCCAAAGATGTTGGAGGTAACAGAAGTTTCAAACAGTTATTAATATGTTTTAGGAAGTCTGAGGAAAAATTATCATAATGAATGACCTGATGGAGACTATCAATAGGAGAAAAAGAGAAATTCCAGAAATGAATAAAATACAACGTCTGAGGTGAAACATTTAGAGGATAGAAGAAAAGATCAGTGGACTTGAAGACAAGGCAATAGAAACTATTCAAACTGATGCAAATAATAAAACGTTTAAAGAAAATAGAGACCCAGTGATCTGTGGGACAATATCAAGCATTATAACATATGTGTAAAAAATATAATAAAGTCATAAAGATTTTTAAACTCCTCAGAAGTGTTGCCTACACTAACTGTCCTTGCTTTTTCCTCTCCCACTGTCTTGAACTCGCTCCAAGAGGGCATCCTCTCCCCCACCCATCATGACACTGAAATCTCTTGCAAAGGTTATCTTTTACCTCTGTATTGTCAAATCTAACAGTTAATTCCTCATGTAATTTGACCTATAAGCATCATTTAACATAGCTGATGTTCCCTCTTCCTTGAAACTCTTTATTTTCCTTTTTAACTGACTTTTGCTATTTTCTGGTTTTCTTCTGACCTCACGGGCCACTTCTATTCAATCATTTTGTTAGTAGCACCTCACATCCCCAACCTCTGAATGGAACACTCAGAGCTCAGCTCTCAGACCTGTCCTCCTCTCCCCAGATTATTTTAAATAGCCCCTCTCTCCTGATAATTCTCTCAAATGTTATAAATCTCTGCCAGAACCTTTGTCCTGAACTCCAGATTTCTTCATCCTACCGTCTGCTTGACATCTCCATTTTGATTAATAGCGAACAGCTAAAACTTCACATAGGCAAAAGAAAATTCCTGATCTTTCCATCTGCCCACCCAGAGGCTGCTCCCCCCATGATCTTGCCCTCCTCTGTGAAGGATAATTTCACTTTTCACCTTGCTCAGGTCAGACCACTTCACACCATTCTTTGTGCATCCTTTCAACATCTCATATCCAAATTGGTTTGCAAATCCTATCAGACTACCTTCAGAGAGATCCAGAATCTAATCACTTCTCCGTACCTCCCCCAACGGCCTTTGTCTAGATCACCACTGTCTCATCTGTGTTAACTATCAGCCAAGTAACCGATGCCCTGGCTCCCACCCCTCATTCCTCTACAGTCCATTCTCTGAAAAGCAGCCAGCACCATCTCCTGTAACATAAATCAGACTACATTTCTCCTAAGCTAAAAACATCCAAAGGCTTCTCAACCTATTCCGAGTAGGATCTTTTCCTTTTCTTACTTCTGGCTCATACGTACGATCAATGAAACTGCTCAAGTATTTGTTAAATGTGCTACTAGATATTCACAAATCATGTGGCTGGTTTTTTTTGAAACTAGATGCAGGCTATTCCATGTATTCCTATTAACTTTCAGGATATCACTTTCAGTCCACCATCCCATCTGTGGAGATAATTTTAGGTCACAGCTCTGCATTGCAGGTGGTACCAGTAACTCATGTCATTGGCATACTCTGTATGTTTCCCTTCAAATCATTGACAAAGAGGTTGAGGAAGATAGGCTGTCTCATTTTCAGAAATGGTTAATACCCATAATCTTCTGCTGTTTTTGGAATGAACTCCTTTGGAAATGTACTCAGGGCCCCCCACATCCTGCCCTCAGTCACGTGAGGTGAGGTGGTATGCGAGGCAGGGTAGCATGGGTGGTATGCCCTGATCATTTGGCAATGGAGCTCTTCCAGGGAAAGAAGCAGGGAGCCTTCCTTCCTGAAAATACTTCAGCATGCACCAAACTTACTCTCAGACATCTCCACCTGCCACTTTTGTTTAGCCTCCTATGTGCTCAGCTGTGACCTGCAGGTTTCTGGAAAAGGGAACTCAAGGATATAACCATCCCGCATTTCAACCATTGGTGTCCATGAGCACCATGAAAGTCTGTCTCCTCTAACACACACACAAAATGGGGAGGAGGTGGCAGTCGGAATGAATACAAAGGAAGAAAAGAATTAATGATGAGCATTGTGACTCATGTGGGAATTAAAGAATTAAACACTTCTCCTGATTCCCAGACGTTCTTCAGCATCTTCCCCTCTAATGGAGGAGGCAAAGGGAAAAGTCCATTCTGAGCCGAGGTGCCCCAATGACTCGTTGTATAACTTCTGTCGTGTTTGTCCTCTGCCAGGAACCTACTGCCAGCAGAGGGAGGTCGAGGCCATCATGGAAGGCGACGAGGAGGACAGAGGCTGTTGTTGCTGCAAACCGGGCCACCTGCCGCACTTCTTGTCCTGCAATGCCGCATTTCACCTCCGCTGGCTCACCTGGGAGATCACACGGACACAGTACATCCTGGAGGGCTACAGCATCATAGACAACAATGCAGCCACCATGCTGCAGGTGTTTGACCTCCGAAGGATCCTCATCCGGTACTACATCAAGGTACCGCTGCCCTGGGGCCCCAGACACTTGTCTGAGTAATAGTTCTGGGCTGACTCGAGGAGCTCCTGAAAAGCTTTGCAAAAAGCTAGATTCTGAAGCTTCTCCTTATCTTCTGAATCTGAGCCCCTGCTAAGTTTGGGAACCATTGGTTTTGTGAAAAATCCTCCAGGGCTTTTGTTTTGCCTGGAGTTCACGGCCTGAGTCTCTGTTCAAGTCTGGGCACTAATAGGCAGTTCCTTTTCTTACCTAGATCTGTTTCTTCACTTCTAACCCAGCCGAGCTAGGGGGAGGATGGCGATGATATATGGCAACGTCCTGAAAACATCACCAAGGCTCCATGTTTACGTGTTATAAGTATCAGTTGAAATGCTCTGCCATTTCCACTTTAGAACCAGAATTATTTTTTAAGCTTAAAATGAAAACTCAAACATATAGTAAAATGGTCCAATTAGGATTAGTTATGACAGCCTTTCTCGCTCACATATTTTTCCCGTTGCTCAGTATCCATGTCTGCCCAACCTGTATTCAACTCAGAAAATGTCCCTGTTTGGAGTTAAGTCTCCCAGAGAACTAATGTGAGCTTCGAGCGAGGGTGCAAAAGCCCAATGGAGCGACAGCGCTTGCTAAAGGGGGAGGGACAAGTGGGAGCAGCCAAGGCTGAGAAAGTCTTTGTGATGGTTCCTGTTTTGAGGGAGCTCTTTGCATGGCGGGAGCCCTGGAGCCTGGCCCTCAGAGGGGCCCACGTTTTAATGCCATTTACAAGGAGGACACTCATCCGTCTGAGATCTCAGACTTCCTGCCAGCTGAGGCTGAGAGAGGGGGTCCAGCAGAAATGAGGAAATACAAAACAGAAAGATAACACGGGTGCCTGAAGCTTCAGGGGTTCCCACCAACTGAAAAGGAAGACGTTTAGAAATTCGGAGCTACTTAGGAGAGCCCCACGTGTGCACCAATACCACTAAAGTTTACAGGAAATAGAAGACAGATTGTGAAAATTCAGAAGGTTAAATAACTCTTAATTATCACATCCCAAAGCAGTTGCAACGAGAAATGTTTGTGAAATGCTTTCGTGTGCTGACTATTTAAAACAGATTTAGTGGCTTGTACTCACCACCCTCATGCATCCTGAAGGGATGCAGAAATTTCCATCCATACCTCACACAAAACTGTAGGTGTTTTGCCCAGCCTTACATACATTGGGGAAGATTTGGAAAGCAAATCAGGGAGTGGTGAGCTCCTGCTTCCTAACTCCACAGTTTGCTCCCTCCACCTTGTAAACTAGGCTGCAAGAAGTTTTTCCTACAGAGTCAATCCTAGGAAGCTCAGTGTATCAACTGGTAGTAGATTTGGCAGTGGGTCCTGAAAGAACGGTGGTATGGTCCTGTGAGAAGTATGTTTCTCTCACACATAAATGAAGAATGGGGTGATAGCTCCATTGCAGGAAGTCCTAGGCACCCAGGTTCCTTCTAGCCACCAGGTCTACCATTTTGGAAACTTCGTGTTCCAAGATGGAAGCTTAAATGGTTGGAATAGAGAACAGAGGAAATGAAGAGCAAGGGCATGCACCTCCGGTCCCCTAGAAAGCCTCCTGGAAGCTGCCACAGTATGTCCCTATTATATCCCGGGGGCCAGAAGCTCGTCCTGTCCATGCCAGCTGTGAGGGGTTGGAGAACACGCATTCTGGGCAGCCTGGAACCCAGGTACAAATCGTCTAGAGCCCCCATTGTTGTTTCCAGTAGAGTTTCCACCCTGCCCCCATCGCCCCCCCCTTTGCACAAACATTCCCCTGTGCTCCCCGCCCCCACCCCTGCCAGGCATCCTCCTCCAGCTCCTCTCTCCTCATTCCACGTGCACACAAGCTACCCTGGGGCCCGTGCCAACATTCACCTAGCCTTGCTCTGAAATCTGTTCTACTTCACCTTCCAGCGACTCCCTAAGCACGGGAGCCGCACACACCTGACTGCTCTCTGGGTCCCCAGAGTTCAGTGTGATGACTTGCATAGGGCAGTGTCCGGTGCATTTTTTGGACGGGATGAACAAAGGTAACATGGATCCTGGGTCCAGGCCATACCAGTCTGGGTGGATGAGATTCAGATGTCGGCAAGAGTCTGAGTGACCTGCTGTAGGCATTCGTGTTAAGAATGGGGTTCAATAGTGAGCCGCATCTCTGTGAATCGGGAGCTCCCCATCAACAGCCTTTCAATGAGCCAGACAGGTGGGCGGACCTGGCTCACATGGTGGAGCCACAGCAAGTCACTATGGGTGAGAGAGAAGGGAGAGAGAAGGAATGAGATACCTTTTCTGGGTTTACTCTCTTGGCTTTTCCAGGGGCCTCGGGGCACTACCTGGGACCTGCTTTTTAACGCTTCCCTCCCTTGAACTAGTAAGTGAATCGATATTCCCTTTCCTCCTCTCCTAACTCCAAGAAACATGCCTCCCAATTCCCTGTACGTTTTCTAAAATGGCAGTTTGCAGTCTGATAAACAAGTCCAGGATAATGTGCAAATGGCAGAGGCTGAAGGAGCACCCCCAGGCACCTGGAACCTGCCAGGGTAATATTTAGTTTGTGGGAGAACAATGCCTTTAACTCTGTTTTCCAAGAAAGGGGAGCGATGCCAACATGAGAGTTTCAGGTGGGGTAGGAGAGGCACACAATGCAATGGTTCGCTACCTGGTGGGGGGCTTCTCACGAGCTAGGGGCAGCCCCGTGACATCGCACTCCCTGAATAAGCCAGCTAATTATGGATTTGCACGTCCTACCCAGAAATTCCAATTCCATGGGCCTGGGGAGGGGCCCTAGCACCTGTATTTTTGAATTAGTTTCCTAAGTGATTTAATATACAATGAGGCTTGGGAAGGACTACAGATGTATTTGTGCTCAATAGAAACAGATTTCTCTTAAATTCCAAATCAGTGCTCAGGAAGGGCCGAGATGTGGGGGTTGATGGGGTCTCACGGCGCCTCCTGGTTAATTCACATCTACACCGACGGGGCTGTTCATGCGAGGCTTTCTCTAAATACAGCACTCAGTGCTTGCCCACCCTTTGGTGAGGGGTAGCTCAGAACTTGCGCTCATTCCCCGCCGGAGTTAGTTAAAGAAAATGTCAGGCGTGCCGAGTGGCTGTTAGAACAGGAGAAGCAGTCTTTTAGCGTAAAAAACTAATGAGTGTTTTCTTCTTTGGCTTTGGTTACGTGGTGAACAGAATCACCTTTGTAGTGCTGGATTGCTTCAAGTTGCAAGAACTTGGTTTCATTCTTTTTATCATTAATATTATTTTTATTGGGCCGGCAAATCAAAAAGGAAGAAAAGCTTGGAATAATTCCATTACACAAAAGGATTTTTTTAATCTCCTGATAAACTGGGTCAGTTCCGCCACCCTCTATGAATATATTTGAAATCATTTCCTTCCTGACAACTGGAGGTTTTCCCTGGTGCCTTCTCCTCCTTCCCTCCATTTATTAGTGATCAAAACCCTCTTAGCAGTCAAGAAATCAGCTTTCAGTGAGGGCCAGGTTTTCCCGCTGCCATTGTTCCTGTCCAAGCCTTTCAGAAAGGAGAGGGGCTTATCGCTTGCCTTGCAGAATGGGGAGCACGAAACCTGGACATGTGGGGGGCTGCCTGCCAGGGCCCCTCTCCTAGAACGCGCTGTCTGATAGAATATGCTGATCTACAATTAAAATGAGAAACCAGGAGAATCCCTGCTGGAGGAGCCAGATACGGTGAATTAATTCAGAAGAGGTCTTGCTTTCAACATGGATCAGGTTCTATGTCATCAATTCATTTTCTCCAGCCTTACTTCTCAGTTTTACTTAGTGTTGTACCCATTTCATCCTGATAGATTCTGAAGGATTGCACACTGCTCATTGACTCCGTCTCTCTGACAGAATTTCTGCCTAAATCAAGTAGAAACGGGGCATGGTTTGCAAGGATTGGGTGTGTTCTGTGTTCTCTGGGCAAGAGGAGCAGATTCTCCTCATGCACTGGGGGGAGGGGCAGGAGCGGAGGGAAGGAGGAGCCCAGCTGGGGGTGTGCTGAGAAGTCGACACTGCAAAACTTTGCCAGACCTAGGGGAGGAAGTTTTAGCCTCTGGGATTCGAAGTCCTTGTTAACTATTCTGACTTCATCGGTCGAGGGGGTTATTTTCATTCCCCCGCTAGAAAGGAATGAAAAGGTAAACGTCCTTCGAGTTTTGTTTGTTGTTCCTATCTGGTTCATGGAATTGGGACATATTGGGAAAAACTAGACCAGATGTTTGCTAGAGCCAGATGTTCATGCAGACCCAATTTCTTTGTGGCCTTTGTAATTGTCAGCAGAGACGCTGTGCCTTTGGCCACGGGCATGGATCCTGTTCTGCTTGTAACTTTGGGTCAACTGCTTACACTGCCTACCTCCTAGAAGCTTTAAATTATCCTGCCAGCAAGCAGACAGTAGAAAACCCTCCAGAGTCAGAATTGACGTTTCTGAACATTAGACTCAGCGGTCTCTCCTGGCCCCTGATGTCATCTGTGGCCTCACCCCTGCTCCAGACCTCACCTGAGCCTGCTGCTCGCTCCCTGGGCCTCAAGCCCCCTGGGTAGGGAAGGCAGAGACGTCAGGCCTTGTGCTGAGTTCTTCATGTGCACTCGCTCATTTTAAACCTCAAAATAATGAAAAGAAGTGCGCTTTGCTAGCACTTCTGTCCTTCCCACCTCCCACTCAGCTTCCTGTGGCCTCTTCCTCCTTCCCTCCCTCTCTGTCCCCTCCCTCCTTACCCTGAAGGGACTTCTCCAGGCCAGCAAGGTTGTCCTGGGCGCAGTGCTGCAGAAATGTGATAGTTCATGAACTTGGATGTCATTTGGGGTCCCCTGCTCCCCCACTTTGGGGTCAGGTGGGCTATGAAGCCTAATAGGGAATATGCCTCAAAGAAGGAAGGCCACACGCCATGAGCCACAGATTAGCCTTCCCAAAGTCCAGGCTGCTGGTGGTCCGAACAGCGGAGAACGGCTTAGTCAGGCCTTTCCCGTTGTTTGGCCCCAGTCCGGGGACCACCTGCTCAAACTCCTCAGACACCCTGAGATCAGACACTCCTCAGCAACCTCCGACCTCGGTGCTCCAGATTTCACGGCCCAGCTGAAGGGAGGGAAGAGCTGGAGAGAAGGCAGGAGGCTGCCTAGAAAAGTGTCTTTGCCCACTCAAGTCACAGATGCCAACCCCCTAAGCCCTGGCCAGGCCCAGGCCGTGTGCGTTCCTGTCTGTCTTCTCCCTCGGGAGGAACGTGTGTCTACGATCAGAGAACGCCATCGATTAAGGGTTTGGGGCCATAAGAGCGTACATCACTGCCTCCTCGCACCAAATACCACCCCTCCCTGTTGCTTGTGATTCCCAGGTGAGATGCAAGCCAGGCTACCGGAGCAGGGGGAGGGCTTGGGGGGGAGGCGGGCAGCCTCAGTGGCACTGAGCACCATGTCTATTTGCCCGTGGTAATAAAGTGCAGTGAAGGTTGCAGGGGAGGTGTACTCTCCCATCTGCTGCTGATGTGCCTGTATTGGAGCTGGATTTTCACCTTCTCTGCTGTATTTTGACTTCTCCGGGCCGGGAGCTAGCCTTTCTGAAGGAGGAATTCATTCATGAACGACAAGATGGCTTTCAATAAAGCTGTGACTCAGAATGAGAAGGCCCGACAGTGGCATTTTCGCCAATTGGGATTCCTAAGTGGCGTGTCTGATGGAGGGGAAAACACGGGTTATTTGGGAAAGCATCACAGATGTCCACCGTCTGGGAACCCGGAATTACGTACGCATGTGTGTTTTTCAACAATTCTACATCATAAGTACTTTCCATAAGAACTTTGGTGTTTTCATTCATTAAACACTCCTGAGCTGGGGTCCCGGAAGAGGGTCTGCCCCAGTCTCTTTCGGCTGGATCAGCCATGCTTGGCATCCACAGAAGCCTGCAGTAACCCAAGGGTGCTTTTGTGTGTCTCTCTCAGAAAGGATTGGGCTGGCTGTCATTCTTCTTCACCACGGAACTTCTGTCCTGGTACATTCTGTTAACGTTCTGTTCTTCTCACTTCCCTCATCCCTGTGGTGACCCATAAGAGAGGACATTTTAGAATGTCCCAAGTGAGTTCCTATGCATTAAATCTAGTAGGAAAGGGGCACCTGGGTGGCTCAGTTGGTTAAGTGTCTGCCCCGGGGTCCTGGGATCGAGCCCCAAGTCCGGCTCCCTGCTCAGCAGGGAGTCTGCTTCTCCCTCTGCTCCTCACCCCACTCATGCTCTCTCTCTCTCTCAAATAAATGAATAAAAAATCTTTAAAAAAAAAATCTAGCAGGAAATACAATGACACCACATGTCAATCCCTGACATTGATTGACTTTATGAGATATAATAAATAAAAAGTCGTTCTGTCTTTAGAATGGCTATAAGGGCTCAAAATCTTGCTTTCTCTCCACAGAGTATAATATACTATATGGTAACGTCCCCCAAACTTCTCTCCTGGATCAAAAACGAATCCCTTCTGAAGTCTCTGCAGCCCTTTGCCAAGTGGCATTACATCGAGCGTGACCTTGCCATGTTCAACATTAACGTTGATGATGACTACGTCCCGTGTCTCCAGGGGATAACCCGCGCCAGCTACTGTAACGTTTATCTAGAATGGATTCAGTACTGTGCACAGAAGAGACAAGAGGTAGGTCAGGGAGGTGGGGGCCAGAGGTGTTGGGTTAAATATAAAACACAAGGAGCATTTATAAAGTCCACCTCTTGTAATACTGTATGGTAGACGATAATAACATAGTGGAGAGAGAACATTGGTATTTTGATAAATGTTTATTTAACACTTAAGCAAAATTTTAAAGGAAGAAGTCATATACCTTGTCTCCAGTGAAGGAGCCTTGAAGGTGTATCTCCCTCTCTACTGTTCTCAGGCATAGTGCGGTTTTAAGCCTCTGGCATGGCTTTCAAACTCTGGAAACTTCTTTGCGTAGAGCTGCTTTTTGAGATTTCCGTACAAAGGATATCTGTGCTGAAATGCAAAGGAGTTACTGGACGTATTGAATCATGGACAGGCAACCAATCTGTTTAGCAATCAAGATGGTCCAACCCACTCGCACAGTTGTGTCTCTTGTGCATTATTGCTCCCGTGCGGGGGACACTTCTGGAGATGAATGCAGCCTCTTAGAAATGAAACCAAGGACAATGACGGCTTCTCAAAAGAAGAGGAGGAGGGTTGGCAAGGAGGAGGAGCAAGGGGAGGAGAGAGGGAAGGGAAGCAAAGGGAGGGAGTTGGTTGACCTTGCTTCCTGGGGTTTGAAAAGCTGGATCAGGATGCCGTTGATGGAGACAGTAGATTCAAGTTGAAAACAAGCTCCTCAGTAGTGAAGTATGTCACCCGATGACTTGTGGGGACAAACCAAATTACAACCCTAATCCAGTTCCTTGACCTTTTCGTGAGTGACTGAAAACAGGTGTCGAAGGAGCAGGTGACAGAATCTGCTTTCTCCAGATGCAGCAAGGAGAATGTGTGCTGATTTCTTAACCCCTGCTTGGCCTGTTCAGGTGGTTGAGGTATTCAAAGAGTCTATCGGTATCCCTAGCTATCCTTGTGATAGTGCTCTTCTTTCCTCATTTCATTCATGAAATCATTTCATTTCTCTTGTGAAAGCTATTTTGACTCTTTCTTCTGCATTTCCCCCACCCATTTTTTAAGCTGACTTTGGATGACCTCTTTAATTTAGCTGTTTATTGTGGACTTATGGTCAATTCAGGGCTCCTCATTGTAGGGAAAACAGAAAACCCTCACCTGCCCATGATTCCTGTACTCCTTCCCTCCCTGCTAGTCACACCCCTGCCCTGTGGTAAGGTGGGCATTCATTTGTAAGCTCCCCCCATCCTCACCTGTGAAGTGCCATATTCAAAATTCCAGAGAATTAGGTCAGCAAGGCACATGGTAGCCTCTTTTCTCCCCTAAAGTAGCTTCCTCATTTCAAATTTTTTTCCATGTCCAACCACAAGAGAAAGTGTTTCAGGAATCAGAGGGTTCTCCATCCCTGGGGCATGCTACTGGACCAAGTGACCACAGTGGCTGACTTGCAAAGCCCCCTGGGATATGATTCTGTGTCGGTGCATGATGGGACCCTGGGGAAAGTTGAATTAGCATCCTTGCTCTTTCAGCCCTCCAAGAACCTGGACAGCGATGAGGACTCTCCTTTAGTGACCCTGTCCTTTGCCCTGTGCATCCTGGGGAGGAGAGCTCTGGGAACGGCAGCCCACAACATGGCTCTCAGGTACGTGAAGGAACAGTTGGTACAGACACCAGGATTTTATGTTTTTGACAGATTTTTGTCAGTCATTTTCTTTATTTTAAAGTTGGACTGCTTATGTAGATAGTTCTTGCCATAATAAATTATGCTGGGCTCATAAGGAGGCTTTTGGATCACTGTGACCTTTGGGAGTTCTACGTTTGGAAATGGCACTAATACAGAGTAGCTAAATCCCCAGGATTCTGGGTACAGAATCCTTCTGTGTCACAAACCTTTTATCTTGTGATGGGAACTTTTAAGATTTACTCTCTTAGCAACTTTCAAGTATGTGATACAGTATCATTAACTAGAGTCACGACGCCATACATTACATCCCATGACTTATTTATCTATGACGAAGTTGGTGCCTTTTGCCCACCTTCACCCCCATTTCGTATGTCCCCCCACTACGCCCACCCCAGCACACACCAGTCTGTTCTCTGTATCTATGAGCTTGGTTTTTTCATTTTGTTTTTTTAGATTCTATATATGTAAGATCATACGGTATTTGCCTTCCTCTGACTGACTTCACTTAGCATAATGCCCTCAAGGTCCATCCATGTTGTCACAAATGGTAGGATTTCCTTCTTCTTCTTTTTTTTTTTTTTAAGATTTTATTTATTTATTTGACAGAGAGAGACACAGCGAGAGAGGGAACACAAGCAGGGGGAGTGGGAGAGGGAGAAGCAGGCTTCCCGCCGAGCAGGGAGCCCGATGCGGGGCTCGATCCCAGGACCCTGGGATCATGACCTGAGCCGAAGGCAGATGCTTAACGACTGAGTCACCCAGGCGCCCCAGATTTCCTTCTTCTTATGGATGAATAATATTTCCAAGTTTCTCTTCTTAAAGAACAAAAACAAAGTTAAATCCTCTCCTGGCCTTTTCACCCTCCACCCTCTATCACCCAGTCTTCTCTTGCATTCACGAACAAGCTCTGGAAGTTTCCGTCACCAATGACGCAGAGCTCACTGGCCCCCACCACCCCGCTGCCAGTTTGCATTCTGCTCCTGCTACTCCCGTGAAGCTGCTGTCATGAAATGATGTTCTTATCGCCAGGATCACTGGCCGTTTCAGACTTCTCCTTGGGTACTTAGCACCAGGGGCCGGGTGTTCTAGATTCTGCTCGTCCGTCAGGATCACCTCAGTGGGTACACATTAAAGTCTCCTGGGGGGCTTTTAAATATCCTGGTGCCCAGGCCCTACCCCAGTCCAGACGAGTGACATCAGAATCCCTGTTGGTGGGTGCAAGCATGAGGATTACTCACACCCCCCCCACCCCCCAATGATTTCAGTGTGTGGCCAAGGCTGAGCATCATACAGAACCAGGGAGCTCGAAAAGCAGCTCCGTGTAGGCTCCCCTCACTGGTTTCTCCTCTGCTTGCACTTTCTTCGGGATTTCTGTATCATACCGTTGACACCAGGTTCTTTTGATACTCAACTGGAGTGAGTGTTCGTGGGCCGGATTATAATCTTCTGAAGGGCAAAACCCATGCACATATTGACTTAACCTTCACAAGCTCTGGTGAGTCCAGGGTGCCCTCCTTCAGGGGACGGCGGGGAGCCAGGGCACCACGCTGTGGAAGGGCATCAGCTGTTACGTGTTGTGCGTCGGTAAGGGGTGAAGTGGTGTGGTTGGCGTGTCTCTTCATTTCTCTCTGGAGGCCATAGCCTTGAGTCACTCAGAGGTAAAGATCAGCACTGAGGTAGTCGGAACATGTGACAGCTATTCCCTCAACTCCCACATCTCCGAATTTCCTGATTTTCTTCACAGGTGAGAGAAGCGACTTACACGTTAGTGCTGAGCTAAAACCTTTTCTAGGAAATACCCCAGGGAGGGAGCTGATGGGCTTCTCCTGCCTGACTCAGCATCCTGCTATGACCCTGGGCCATTCCCTCTGTGGTCTATTGTCTGGGGCCTAATTTAATGATGGAAAGCCTAGCAGGAGGCTCAAAGGTAGGCTTTGTAAAAACAGGATGATGTGGCTACAGCAGGGGCTCCTCACAAAACTGTAAGGAGGGAATGCAGTTGGGGAAGGGCTTCAGAGGATTCTGGAATCACCGTCTTCAGATAATCCTAGCATCCAGGCAAGCGATCTTTTGTTTGATCCATTTGAAGTCGGTTTTTTTAAACAAATAAATTCTGAATTTTCTGTACAAATTGCAGATAAAATGCTTCAAGGGTTTATTATCTCAGTTCCCACCTAAGCGATTTGCAAAGACTTCTTCAATCTTGCTCTTCGCGTAGCTTGTTCAATTATTCCTGATCCAGGTGTTTCTTGCCTGGTCTGCTTTATTTATTTTTTTTCTTGATTAAGCACCAGGCTCAACAGCTGCTTTTTTAAACCTTGAGTTGATGGGATTTTCTTTGTTTCAAACAGTTTCTCATACTCAGTGTCAGCTCTGCTCGTTCCAAACAGTGGTGAGATAAATCTGGGAATAATATTCTCGGTACTCTGAGGAAAGATTTGATTATCTGGGACTGGTTCCCTTTACTAAGCGGTCCCATACCACAGCAAAATCCTGTGGCGTGCTTTCATTTCAGTCCAAAGACCAATAAAGGTAACTGATTTCACACACCGCCCTGGCCCAGTGGTTCCTGGGCCTGACGTCCGTGAAGTTCTGACTTGGTTGTGTCGTGGGACGTGGGGAGGGATGCAGCATGAGGGGAGGTGAGACGGAGCATGACAGGGCCCCCACCTCTACTTCACCCGAACAGCTGTGCTCTATATTTTATATGCTAGAATTCAATAACTGGTTTTGTTGCAAAAAAAAAAGAAAATGATTCCATAGCTCAAAAAATGTTTAAATGTAATTTTTATAGATATAATCAAATGGCTCTCCAAAAGAGCTGCCCCAATTCGTAATCTAACCAAGAGTGTTTTGCCATATCCTCACTAATGCTGGAGATTCGGTCTTTAAATTTTCTAGTCTCATGGGTGAAATATTATCTCATTCTCATTTGAATTTGCATTTCTATTATTAATAGTGAGGTAAGGATCATTTTACATATTTATTGGCCACATATTTTTTGTGTGAATTGCCTGCCTATTTATGTGCTTTACCCATTTTTATTAGACTCTTACTGAGTTTTGGGAGGTATTCTCTCATATTATGATCTTAATATGTGTTAAAAATATTTTCTATCAAGGTGCACTTGTCTTTTATTTTTATCTATAACACCTTTTTAAAAAATTATAATTTCAGGATTTTGTGTCTTTCTTAAAAGTGTTGTTTTTTTTATTTTTCAGCTCCAGGATATAAAAATAATACCCCCTATTTTCTTTCTTTTTTTTTTTTTTTGAAGACTTTTTTTATTTATTTGACAGAGAAAGACACAGCAAGAGAGGGAACACAAGCAGGAGGAGTGGGAGAGGAAGAAACAGGCTTCCTGCTGAGCAGGGAGCCCAATGTGGGGCTTGATCCCAGGACCCTGGGATCATGACCTGAGCCAAAAAAGGTAGACGCTTAACCGGTTGAGCCACCCAGGCGCCCAATACCCCCTATTTTCCTCTGATACTTCTATAGTTTTACTTCTTTCCATTTTTGTTTTGAATCCTGTCAGGTCTTGGGATTTGCTTTTTACTCTGCCTTTTAGGTAATTAGCTACCTTGTTATATTTTCATGGATTCTAGCAGAGCACACGAGACTCCTGGGTCAGAGACAAAGGGCCTTATTTCTCACAGCACAGGGGCAGCATGAGATTCAGCGTGTTTGTTTCTGTTTCTCTTGCCCCCAAGACCCACAGGAATGGTGCAGAGCACCATTTTCCAAGACAGGAGAAGAGCACTTAGCTCAAGGAACCAGCCATTTTGTAGCAGAGAGAGATGCCATTTCATCCCTCAAGGATGCTCACTGCAAACATGGTGCTGGGGAATAGCCTGGGTCTTGCATTCTTGGCAAAGCAGTAGGATATGTTGGAGAATGAGCCCACTAGACTACTGGCTCCCAACAAATTCAAGTAAAATGTATTTTCATACGTGATGGGAGATAGGGATCCATTTTTTTTTTTCCCCAAACGGATAGCTAATAGTCTAATACCATTTGCTAAGTAACTCCTCATTAGTGATTCCGTCATTTTAAAAACACCACTAACTTGAAATACCCCTTTTGCCATATGCTACATTCCCATTCATAGGTGGTACACTTCTGGATTTACATGTCTGTTAAAGTGATCCATCTCTCTGTTCTGATAACAAAACCATACTGTTTGGTTTCCTAGAGTGATAACATTGTTTTGATATCTGGTAAGTCTAGTCCCCCTGTTTTTGCTTTTGCCTTGTTGTTTTGTGGTGGGTGCTATTCTTGCTCATGTTCTCCTTGGATGAAATTTAGACGCACATTTTATAGAAAGCTCTGCTGGCATTTTGATCGACATTGTATTGAATTGGCAGATTGAGAAAAATACGAACATCATTCAGTAACATGGTGCATCTTTGTGATCATTCCGTTTTTTAAGTGTCTTTCAGGAAACTTTTGTCATTTTTTTGAGATTTGTAATCTCTTAATGGATCATTTCTAGATATTTTATAGGTTTATTGTGATTGGGAATAGAATCTTTCTTTCCTGTCACATTTTTAATTGGTTACTGCTGGCATATGGGAAAGTGATTTCTTTTTTTATTTGATCTCATTTGGGGCACCCCTATGAACTCTGTTATAAACATAATATTCCAATTAATTCTCTTTAATTTTCTGGTGGGAAGACATATCTACAAATAATGACAGTTATGGCTTTTTTTCTCCCCGATATTTACCTTCAGTTCTTTTTCTTATTTCATTGGCTCTGACCTCCAGGGCAGTGTTGGAAATGGGCATCTGTGTTAGTTTCCTATTACTTCTGGAACTAATTACCAAAAACTTGGTGGGTTAAAGCAACATAAATTAATTGCTGTAGAGTTTTGGAAGTCAGAAGTCCAAAATGGGGTTCACTAGGCTAAAATCAGGGTATCTGTTCGGCTGCATTCCTGCTGGAGGCTCTAAGGGGAGAGTCCATGCCCTGTTCTAGAGGCTGCCTCTTGTTCCATCTTTCGGGCCAGCAGTGCAGCATTTTTTATCTCTGTCTGACTCAAACTCTTCTCCTGCTTCCCTCTTTCCCTCACAAGGATCCTGTGAGTACATTGGGCCCACCCAGATAGTCCGGGATAATCTCCCCATCTCAAAATTCTTAATCATATCTGCAATATGTATGATGTATTCCCAGGTTCCAGGGATTAGGATATGGACATCTTTGGGGGCCCCTTATTCTGCCTACCACAGCATCCTTGCCTTAATCCACATGTTACAGGGAACAAGAGTAATATTTAAGCATTAAAAAGTAAGGTTTGTTTTAGGTTTGTAATAGACCATTTTATCAAGCCGGGAGTTTCCTCCTCTTCCTGGTAATGAAACTTTTATCAGGAAAGGATGTTGAATTATTTTAAAATGTGGGGGCACACATTCAGATGATATTCTTCTCCTTAAATCTATTAAAGTTATGAGTTACATTAATAGAGTTCTTCTTGCTGAAATATCCTTAAAATTCTGAGATAACCTCTATTTGGTCATGATATATTATTCTTTTTATACAATGATGAATTCAACTTGCTAATTTTTTTCTTAGAGAGCGGGAGAGGGGAGAGGTGCAGAGGGAGAGGGAGAGAGAGAGAATCTTAAGCAGGCTCCAACACCCAATGCAGAGCCCGTTGTGGGGCTCTATCTCACAGCCCTGAGATCATGACCTGAGCTGAAATCAAGAGTCAGATGCTAAATGACTGAGCCACTCAGGTGCCCCACAACTTGCTAATATTTTATTTAGTGTAGTTACCTCTATGTTCAAAGTATGTGTGGCCCATGACCTGTGTGTGTGTGCATGTGTGCAATCTACCCTTATGTAATTTTAAAATCAGGAATATGCCCTTAGGTGTACTTTACGAGACCTCACGGGTCATTTTCACATATTTAATGTTAAGGAGTTAACAGAGGATTTTCGAACACTGACTCCCCAGAGGGGTCTTACACAGCAGCCTAACACAAGTCATAAGCTCTGCTTTATTTGATGGATTTGTTGGGGAGATATTTTTGACTTTACAACAGTGACACAGCATTGGTGGAAATCCTCAAGAAATAAAAATATCTACATGCAAAATTAGAGAGAATGAGTAAATTGAGAATCACCTTAAATGATACGCTGAATGAAAGCGAGCCAAGAGCACAAGTATATACAATGTCTTAAAATAAAATGTCAGTGTGTTTTGGAGATAGAATGGTTAATATGGATGTACCAAGCAAATACTGGTAATTTTTTTTAGATTTGGAGTTTGAGGCCCATCTTCTTTGGAGAACTGTTTCTCCCACTGAAGAAAGGCACATATCCATAAAGGGATGCTTTAGCAGGAAGTCAAAATAGTTTCACTGACCCCAAGCTAAAACATAGCTTGATTGCTATCTTCAATTACATGGAAAGTGGTGAGTGGATCATGGCCAATTCTCCATTTATAGAGACAAAGGTGAGAAGATGGTGGCATTTTATAGCAGCAACATGTTTGCTTAAAGAAGAAATATTACTGGCTCTTGGAGGAGACTAGGGTCCCAAGAGGATAGTGAACCTCAAGATCAACATAGTCTTGAAAAATGGTAGGCAAACAAGCCAGCCATAGGTATGCTATGCCAAACCCTGTGCAGGAGACTGAGAGCCCTCACGTGGGTCACTGTTGTGGTCTGAGGTCACAGCTGCCATTTGCCCACCCCTCTCACCACAGTAGACGGAGGAAAACAGCGTTCTTCAGAAATCCCAGGACACGATCTCAGTTTCTTCTCCCAAGCTTCCATTGGAGATGATGCCTAAATGAGGGCCAGGCATCCTACAGGATCATCTTGCAGAAAAAGATCGAGGTCCCCTTGCTCGACCGTGGTTGGAAACTCAGAAGCTAGAATCTAGGAGAGAAAGAGACAAAGTAAACATGATGCAAGATCCTGATTAAAATTAGGTCGTCCAGCTCAAATCAGAATCTTGGAGCATGTAGAAAACCTGTAAGTTTAAAGCATAGGAAAGAATTTGTAACCTAGAAAAAGGAGCAAGCGTTTCTGGGACCTTGATTTGTAATACTGCATGGGAAGGTCTTCTACCTTGGCCTGGTGTATGGGCTCCACTCTGTGGTCCTGACTCCCTTCCTTCTCTGACATGGCTAGATGTCTTTAGGAGACACCCAGATTCTCTGGTCCCCTGAGCCCCAGATCTCAGGATTACCTGGGCAGCTTGATCAGAATATAGACCCCAGATCCCCTCACAAATCACCAACTGAGGATCTTCAGGAACTGGGTCAGGAAATCTACTTTCGATGTTGAATGGCTGCCTTGTGCCTGACCCTTGGGGTCCCAAGGCTGGCTTCGGGAAGCACTTTCACTGGCTAATGGCAGTTCACCCGTCGATATGGAGGCTCAGGAACACAGAAGTGTTGGGTGTTAAAACATCATGAGCTCAAATGTATTTTTATTTTTTATTTTTTTTTAGATTTTATTTTTTATTTATTTGACAGAGAGAGACACAGCGAGAGAGGGAACACAAGGGGGAGTGGGAGAGGGAGAAGCAGGCTTCCCGAGGAGCAGGGAGCCCGACTCGGGGCTCGATCCCAGGACCCTGGGATCATGACCTGAGCCGAAGGCAGACGCTTCATTGACTGAGCCACCCAGGGACCCCTCAAATGTACTTTTAAAAAGCTTTTCATCAAATCTTGCCTTTTAATGATTTCTCGCTTGGGAATTACTCTTTCATCATTTGTTTGGGATTTAGTTGAAAAAACATCACTGAAGGCCACACCCTTACTTTCCTTTATTAGATGGGATTCTGCAGCATAAACATCCTTTGGTTTATTTCTGAAGCTTATGCTAAAATGAGACTAAAGGTAGC
Source organism: Neomonachus schauinslandi (assembly GCF_002201575.2). Taxonomy (NCBI): domain Eukaryota; kingdom Metazoa; phylum Chordata; class Mammalia; order Carnivora; family Phocidae; genus Neomonachus; species Neomonachus schauinslandi. The sequence goes on from NC_058408.1 coordinate 83,833,221, forward strand.
AGCGAACACTTACGTACGTATGGGGGACGGTGCTCAGTGCTTGATGCGAGTTTACACATTCTGTCCTCTATGGAAGCTTGAGACATGATGAGGTAGGTACTGTTACTGGCCCCGTTTTTACAGCTGGAAAAACCAGGGCACAGAGAAGTGACTGGCGTAGTGTTTCATCATGGTGGAGTCCTGCCCAGCCTCCAGAGTCCTGTTCCTGACCACCACTCTGTGCCATCATTAACCCCGTCTACTCTGTAGGAATTCCTCAGATCGCCCCCATCCCTGCGGCAAGCATCCCCACCCTCCTCACATCCCTAAGCTTTCTTTGTGGATGGCTCCTGCCTGGGGTTGTACTGCCGAGAGCTGCTGAAGGTGCATGCTGATGTGCCTCACGGCTCCCAAAGCTCACGGTGGTCCATGCTCAGGGATGCTCCACCCTCTGTCCTGCTGGCCCGGGCCCTCTCCAATGGGAGTTACTTCTGCCTTGTGCTCTCAATGTTCCCGCTGTCTTGAACTTGTCTTCTGCATCTTTCAGGACTCAGGCATGGGTCCTGGGGGACAGATGAATGCTGGACATTGGGGTGGATTTGTTCTCTCCCCCCACTGACCCGTGTCCATTGTCCTGAAACCACACTTGTGCACCCAGTCCCCAATGTAAAGAGATCTTAGCCAGCCCCTCACCCGGCCTCCACATCTCCCTGGACAAGCCTGATTTTAAGGATGAACGCAGAAAGAAAAAGATGATAATGAGGACAAGGGACTTGCCAGTATCAACAAGTATCAGAGCCAAAATTGAAGCTTGGGTTTAGGTTTCTGGCTCCCAGCTCTTTGGGGCCATAGGTGCCTCTCTGTGTGGTACCTGAACTCTAAAACCTAGTGAAGCACCTTGATCCTACCTGAGGGATGCCATTGCTTTCTGTCAGAGTGCTCTTCACCAGGTAGGAGGTAGCTGGGATCCAGGGGCTGGTTTGATTTTAAAGCCGATGGACTAGCTTCAAGAACTAGTTCATTCTAACAGAGCCTCTGGGCTGGTCTGTAAGAAGATGGTCCAGTTACACACTCTCAGCGCAAGGCTGGGTTTCCTGGATGGGTGGGGAAGCAGAAGGCAGCCGTGGCTTTGCTCTGATGCGTCTTGCGTGGCATGAGATACAGAGTATTTGTTCCCACCTGTCTTACCCTCTTTCTTATCCCTTTCTGGCCTGTTTCCTCTTAAAGGAAAGGGCTAGAATAATATATCTTGTGCAAGCACCCACGAGAATGAGTTGAGCTAATGTGATGGAAAGGGCTTAGTAATCCACAAACCATCAGAGAAATGGAAATTATCAACCTCTGTCTCACTTCCTGTTGCTCAGAGGCGGTGCTAGTCACCTGGACCATTGTTGTTCGTTAGTACTGGGAGTGGGAGTGGATCTTTAGCTTGAGAATATGGCTGGGGTGGTGGAATTAGCCACAAAACCAGGACAGGTTGCTGAATTGCACAGAGGGAGTAAAGCACACGAAGGCATGCTGGGCTCCCGAGCTGGATGTGCTCTCTGAGCCTGGAGTACCGACTGAGGAGGACAGGCCCAGCTCCCCATGCAGCTCCGTTACTAATCGGTAAGCACAGGGAAATCCAGCCTGCAAATCACACTTAATTGTTCGCATATGGTCTACCAGCTCTCCGTTTACTGCGAGATGCGCGGCAACAGAAGGCTCTTCGCGATGCTGAGCTGTAAACACAGTCTATGGGCCTGTTTGGAAAGGAGCGAAAATGAACAAATCAGTCATTGTTCTGGAGAGCCCACTGCAAGTCCTGCAGGAACTATCCTGGCATTAAAGTTGTTTCCCCCTGAACCCTAAAATTCATTAAGCCAGGATCCAAGATAATGACCCCATTGTCCAAAACTGGAAATCTGTAACCTCCCTCGCGTGGTGCTTTTTCTCAGGAAGAGCAGCTTCTCAGCAGAGGCACGATGAACCTTTGGGCTGCATGGTTCTTTGTTGCTTTGTTGCAGCAAACCTGCCTGACTTCTCCCCACTAGGTGACAGAACACACCACCGCCCTCCTCCCTGCCCCAGTTGTAACATACAAAAAGGTTTCCAAAATGGCCCACAGGGGCCCAAATTGCCAGCAGTTGAGAACCAGTGAGAGAAGGTAGAGATGAGGGATGGGCTAAGCCCATCAGTGATGTTGAACAAAAGTGGGGCTTAGAGGGGCATGAGCAACCTCAGGCTAGAACAGAGCCAGGAGGAAGACTCTGTAAATAAAGAAAGCGGAGTTACAAGACGGTGAAAACAAACAGCCTTTGCTTCGACTGGCCATCCTCAAATTGTCCTTGCTGTGAAAGGTGATGGCGAGGGTGCTGAGATGAGCAAGACCAGTTAAAGCGTAAGCCTTGGGCCAAGCTCACACACCGGCAGTGGCCGGCTCTGCAAGTGACAGCCAGAGCCTCAAGCCAGAAAACAGCCTTTTCTAGAGGGGCTGGGAGCAACGGTGCTTAAGTACCAACAACCCCAGCCTCTCATCCATATGGGTCACCAGCAGTTATGTCATCGTTCATAGGAAGCTGGGTCAGGAACCAGAAAGACAAGCACAGGGAGTTTGGGCAATCAGAGTATCATTGGAGATCCAGCTTTATGGTCGTTGGTGTCTGCTGGGGCTGCAGAGTCATGCCAAGCCAGAGGCTGGAACGTCTGTTCTAATGCACACATGCACACACACACACGTGTACACAGACACATGTGCGCACACACACGCACACACACGTGCACAAATGCACATGTCATGAGAAAGGCAAGATCATGACTCCAGTCCTCGGCCTGGGGAGTGTGGATGGAACCTTGCAGGAGAGGGGCTCAGGGCCAAGCGGGAAGCAGTGCAGACAGAGTCCCTCTCACGGAGTCAGCTGGAGGGCCAGGACACTAGATGTGTTCTTCGGTTGAGCGGCGTGGTCTTACAGCCTAAACAGTACATACCAGTCTTTTCCCTTAAAAGGAAAATGCACTCAAGCACTAGCTACTCATCATATTAAGGAGTAATATTTTTCTAGTGCTCTTTTTACTGAAATTTTAGCCTGCATTTAGTGCCTTGGAAGCCCATGCTTATCTCCGCACCATGGTCTTTGGCTCTCTACGTGTGCATATGCATCTTTAACACACTATTATACACGTGTCCAGTTTCTTCTGGGACCCGGTCTGCCTTGGCCTCTACCTAATCCCACACATCTGGACACAATTGCCCCTGCATGGGTGATTGCCTGGCCAACAAACTCTGTGATAGAACAGCTGAGAACAGATGAGAACAGTGAGAACATGAGAAACATGTTCGAGTGGGGGGAATTGGAGGGGGGATGGGGGTGGCTGTTTAGTCCCCATGAAGGCCAACCTTGACTGGCTCAGATATGGTACTCTTTACCCACTCCAGCTCTTGGCCTGGGGGTGGGAGCTCGGTATCGCTCAGTGGAATCTTAAAAAGACAAAGCACTATGAAGCTCCAAATCTGAAACGTGCTGCAGGTGTCCCAGAGACCTGGCTCTGCCCCTCAGAGCCCTCCCCAGCTCATCACATCCCTCTGCCTTCCTCCTCTTCATTCTCTTAAGGATAATGAAACACCTTTCTTTCAGGATGCCGTTACCTTTAAGGTGCTAGGGATAATACTGCCTGAATTCTGATTCAGGGTTTGTTTCCTACATTGAGAATCATTTTAAAAGAACAGCATTAGGTCTGACGTCATTTTCTCTCCCCAAAAATGACAAGCATGTGTTGCCGGGGGCCTTCGCATGGAAGGGGTGTTTTCCCTCCTGATGAGTAAGCAGTCTGTGGTTTCCCTGCACCTGCACTGAGCAAACGAGAGCCTGGCGCCTTGAACTCCTTGCTCTGCTCTCTGGTCTGCAGGGGCCGCTCTGGTTATCTGGGTGAGTCCCTTAATCTTCCTTTGCCACCATCCCCATCCCCATGTCTGGAGGAGTGTTTTGTCTTCCTGTGTGTGCAAGCAACATGGCATTCCTAATCCTTTTCAGAAGAAGACCCACCCATGTCCTGCTGCTTAGCTGTTCCTTCTCAGTGCTTAGCTCCCATCTGATGACAGGGGCATTTTCGGATGTTTTCAGCCAACAGCAGGTAGTACTCATTACTGTAAAGCTTCTGCTCTTGGCATTCGCCCTGCTGCATCCCAGCCCTGCTGTCTTGTAGCTCCCTCCTCGGTGCCTCTCAGGTGGTCGCTAAAGCTCGCAGCCCCAGGAAGTCTTTGTTCCGTGAGGGGAGAGCCTTTTGAGAAGGCTGCCTCCCAGAACTCTTTCTGGAAGTTTCTGGGCTCCTCCAGACCACAGCATCCTGAGCCCCACCTGCCTAGACCTCAGCTACTTCCGTTTCCCACAGTCTGCTCTGACTCGAGGCCTCGGCATCCCTCTCAAGAGAGTTCCAGAAGGAAATTAATGATAGTGGTACGTTTTGCCACGAAATGCTAAAATAGCCATCAGTTGGAATGATTCCCCTGACGTGCAGGTCTAATGTGCTGTGTTGAATCAAAAGTCTGGCTCGGTGAGCCAACTCATTAAATCCTTACGAGCAGCCATCCTCAGAGATTGTCCTTCTCACACATTTTCCTGCTCATTCTGTCCCAGTTCAGCCCTATCAGGACTGCTTTTGCTTTATACCCACCTCATAACCACCTCAGTAAGAGGCCAGGGTTGTTCGACTGAGTATACTCGTGGAAATAAAGTAGGAAGAACACCTCTTCCTGTTCCCATTGTACAGGATCCATTGCCTTCCCAAAGCCGGGTTCCCCGACGTTCATCCCAACTGTAAAGTTCCCAGACCATGGGAGATTTCCCTTGGGTGGACTCTTGTGTTCTCGATCCAGGCAATGCTCAACTACGTGCAGGAAAAGCCTGGAAACGGGAAAACCCGGATAATCCTGAGAAACCCTTCGGTCATTCATTTTAACCGCTCCCCCACCCCCCCATGAGGCCACTTCCACAGTCACTCACCCAAGGGTGCGGCTGGGAAGCGGATGTGCTCGGAGAATCGGAATGGCCCATTTGAAATTCTACTGGGTTTCATTTTCTTCCTCTCCACCCTGTGGTAGAATCCAGTTTTTATTACGAGTCACGTAGCCTGCCAGTGCTACTGAGAAACCAAAGGAGAACAGCACACGCTCTGGGCTGTTCCCCAGGGGGCCCTGTCAGTCACCCCCTGAGACCGCTGGGGGTCCTGGAACAGACCAGCCGCACGCAGAGGCTCGCAGTGACCAGGACCTGCACCCTCACTCTTGGAGCTCAACATGAGGGACTCGGGGTCAGGGGGGCACGGTTTCTGAGGCTGGCCATTCCGCCCGTTGTTGGGAGGCTCTGGGCATCGGTGCACTCCGCCTCAGACAGCCTTTGCAAGGCATGACGGTCATTCTTGACATGACAGATGGGAGCCTCAGACCTTGCTCAGAGTGACAGGTTTCTGAACACTGTTCAGTGTGAGCGAACGGTAAGTCGAACTTTGCTTTACAGCTTGGATTCTTTCCTGTATGGCCTTCACGCCCTCTTCAAAGGTGACTTCAGAATCACAGCACGAGACGAGTGGGTATTTGCCGACATGGACCTTCTGCATAAGGTTGTTGCTCCGGCCATCAGGATGTCCCTGAAGCTTCACCAGGTAAAAAAATAAAAAAGTTTTAAAAAATTCATTTTTTTAAAAAAAGGTAAGTCTGAAACATTAGGGAGCAAACAAGACATTTCAGGTCCCTTTTCTTGGCATGACATTTGTGAGTGGGTGTGTTACTTGGGTAACTAAGCATTGAGGCCACCCAGATATTCTTGACATCAGCCAGCGGCTACTGGCCCTCGAGAGCGGCTAGCAGGTGGGGATACTGTGCTAGGACAGAAAAGGGGAACTGGCCAGAGAAAATGACATCTCAAGTGCCCAAACCTAAGCCACAAAGCTGTTTCCCTGGGCACATTCCAGCAGTTAGGACAGTGGGAGGAGGAGGTGTCCCCTCCCCAGCTCGGGATTCGGAAGGAGAGGGGGAAGAGTCCATGTGGATGTGGGCTTGGCTCTTAGGGTCATCGGCTGAGTCACTATCTGCACACTCACCCCCGGGTCAGCTCTCTGGTCCACCCTGAGTCCGCAAACGGACTTCCTTCCTCCAGGACCAGTTCACCTGCCCCGACGAATATGAAGACCCAGGGGTCCTCTATGAGGCCATCCAGTCCTTTGAGAAGAAAGTAGTGATCTGCCATGAGGGTGACCCGGCCTGGAGGGGCGCCGTGCTGTCCAACAAGGAGGAGCTGCTCACCCTGCGGCACGTGGTGGACGAGGGCACAGACGAATACAAGGTCATCATGCTCCACAGGAGCTTCCTGAGCTTCAAGGTTATCAAGGTACAGTGGCCCTATCTCCCGGCTGGTACCAGCGCTCGCGTCCCTGGGCCAGCTTCTCTTTCAGGGACACGCTCTTGGGGGAGCAGAGGTGGGCCAGGGGGCCAGGGTCATTCCCACCCCTGAGAACTAGTGTGTAGGCAGGGGCTTTGGCAAGAAGTCCTGGTAGACGCCCATGTAGATGAGGGTCAGGATCTGGCTTATTTGTAAACACTTTCTAGTTCTCTAAACTTCCAGAACTTTAATAACCTATTCCTGGACCTGAAGGCTTTCTAACCAGTATTTCTTCTCTTTGTATTGCTTCAAACACTGGATCGAAAACAACAACTTTCTTTTTGCCCTGTTTCCCCATGAAAGTGGCATCATACCCATCTTCTAGGACCACTCTTCTGGCCTGACCGTGGAAACGGCTTCAGGCCAGAGTGGTGTAGTCACCGATATTCAGACCCACAGCCCTGCTCACGGTCTGTAGGGTAAAACCAGCAGACTGAAAACATGCGCCGTCATCCACTCTCCTCCCCGTTCCTTCCCTGACCCGCAGGTTAACAAAGAATGTGTCCGTGGCCTCTGGGCCGGCCAGCAGCAAGAGCTCATATTCCTTCGCAACCGCAACCCAGAGCGTGGAAGCATCCAGAACAACAAGCAGGTCCTCCGAAACTTGATTAATTCCTCCTGTGACCAGCCTCTGGGGTACCCTATGTATGTCTCCCCGCTAACCACGTCCTACCTAGGGACCCACAGGCAGCTGCAGAGTGTCTGGAGTGGCCCCGTCACTTTGGACGGCATCAGGACGTGGTTCCGAACCAAGTGGTTAAGGTAGGCCTTTCCCACCCAGGCCTTTATCCAGATGCTGGGGGTGGGGGGTGCATGTAGAGCTCCCCCATTTCTGGTTAGAGTTTCACTGTTGACCACCATTTCCACGTACGATGAAAACTGCTATTCCCAAGTGGCCTAACAGATCATTTGTCTCCACAAGCAGTTTCAGAGGATGAGTCGGGGGGAGCCTCACACAGATGAGACTCTGTGTCCCTCACACTGCCTGAGGCTGAGGTCCGGCTCGCGTTCCTGCAGAGGTTGTGGGTCTGCAGGAGTAACTGTTCCACCTCTGTCAGGGAGACCAGGCCTGAACCTCCCCACCCCCCCACCCCGGCGTGCGGCTCTCATCCAGTAAGCCCTCTGCCTGCTTGTGGAAAGGTCTCGGGTTAGCTGGAATGGATTCGAGGAGGAGCAGCCGCGGAGTGTGGCGGAGCTGCTCATCACAGGCCCCAGAGCCCAGGGTTCTTTCGGAAGGGCAGGGCTGTAGCTTATTCACCCCAAGGCAGTTTATTCATTTACCACGCACTGGCATTTGGGGACCAGGAGCCCCCCTCTCCCCTGCCGCCCAGGCGTGCTGCTCACCCGTGGAGCGTAGTCTTCCACCCTGACTCCGACATGGGTGGGGGGCGGCCCTGGAGGGGGTAGGAATGTCTGCTGAGAGCGCTTGAGGTCCCTCTCCCCTCCCAGGGTGCGCAAGGGCTGTGATTCTGGCCAGGGAGGCGCCGGCAACATTGAAGACGTGGACGGGAGGGCTGCCCCCTCTGCAGGCGGCGGCCGCGCTCTGGGCGGCGAGAACCAGGAGAGCAGCACGGAACAGCCCGGAAAAGATGGGACCCACTACTGGTCGCCCCGCGAAGGGACAAAGAGGACAGGTGGGTGCAGCGGGGCCTCAGGGTTACTGATCGAAGCTCCTTTGGTCCCAGTGACCAACGCCACAGGTGATGCTGTATTCTAGCCTGCAAGAGCTCCTTCTTGCAAAAAGAAAATAAATCAGGATTGGGCCAAAGGATGCCCCAAATTTACTGCCTCTGTCCTGGTTCCCGCCAGCACATCAGTGCTTGGCTTTGCGCTTTGCAACCTGTGAGTGATTCCATCTTTTGGCCTCAGTGCTTCCTCACCATCCAGAAGCCTTCATTAAGTGCCTCTATGTGCCTGTCCTCTGGGCCAGCTCTGCACCAAGTGAGTTAGCAAGGGACAGTCTGTGCCTCCTGGAAGTGCCCTAGGCAAGGCTGAGGATTTAACTGCAACAGGATTTACAGAAAACACGGGCAAGACGGAAGATAGATAGACAGCTGATAGAGAGAAAGAAAGAAACGAAGAAAGAAGGAAAGAAAGAAAAAAAAGAAAGAAAGAAAGCTGATAGTAGAATAATACAGATACATAGGGAGATAGAGAGAGACGCAGGTGACTGATGGATGAACAGATAGATGAGAACGAGATGGAAAGATGGAAGCTAGGAAGGAAGGGAAGAAGGTAGGTAGGGAGAGAGAGGGAGATGGGTAGCTGGGCAGAGTGGCTGGTGTTACCTGCTCCTGCCTGCAGCCAGCTGCCCTGAGGGCTGAGCAGAGCCCCTGCCTGGCCAGAGGCCTCAGTGCTCCAGACTCACTCTCAGGCTGGGAGTGTCTTACTGCTTCGTTAACACTTGTTATTGCTGCATGAGCAATGTTAAGTTTCAGAATCACTGAAGCGATTTTCCGGATGGGAAAATGCAAGGTAGCTTCCAAATGGAGAAATGCCTGCGCACTTGGCACGTCTGTCCAGGTGACTTGTCTGCACCAGAGAAAGTCTGGAGTCGGGGGAGGGGGCTGGGATTGGGCTGGAGGAGGCCCGAGCTCTTAAAGAGTTGGAGGCCGGTGTGCTGGACGAGCCTGGGACCCCGTGAGACGCCTCTTCCCTTTTTTACGAGTAAAAAGGGGCCAATGCTGCTTGGCCTGGCAGACGTGTCCCTCCCTAGTGTCCCTAGTGTCCCTCCCTCCCCTCAGGACCCGGACACCCTGGGTAGTGAATGTTCTTCCCATTCACAGCCAGAGGCCTGCAGCTGGGAGCATATACAGATTTTTGTGGCAGATGTTGGAGCAGGATCTTCCAGAGCCCAAACCAGCTGTTAACTTTTCATTATTCCTTCTTAAAACGGCTCCTACCGAGGTCACTCCTGGCTTTCTGTGCTCTACACTGTACCGAGGCGGGCCTAGGACATCAGCCACAGGCCTGGGCTCCCAGCACACGTGACCGTCAGTCCCCACCTGCAGCCCGAGGCTGCCTCAGGCTCTGAGACCCGCTGTTGTCTTGCTCAGGGGCTTGATGGAGCCCATAGCCAAGCACCAGTGGCTTTGAAGCCACCTGCCTTGCTGCTGTCCCCTCCTGTTGTGTGCCCACCTGCCCGCCCGCCAGGGTTCTATCAGGCGCACCCCTGCAGCAGTGACAAATTGTAATAATAAGTAACAGTCCCCCAGCCCTCACTGCTGCCCAGTGTCATCCTGCGTGCTTTCCAAGTGCAGATTCGCTGGTCCTCACCGTGACCCAACGAGAGAGGCCCTCCCTGTCCTCATCTTGTAGCTGAGGAGACAGGGCACAGAGAAGTTAAGTCACTGCCCAGAGTCACCCAGCGGGGATTCAGACAGACCCAGGCAAGACGAGCCCAGAACCTGCCATCCTAACCACCGTGCATGGTCCCGTCACTCTGGCCCTGGGGACGCTGCGTCACCTCATCAAGTGCCGCCCTTGTCCCCAAGCCCAGGATCAAGCTGATGGAGCCACCATCCCGCACCTGCTCCAGCCCTCCTTCTGGCCCACGAGCAGGCAAAGCAGACACCCAGTTCTGGGGACAGCAGCCAGCCGCCTTCCTTTTTGTCCCTGCTGTCTCCACAGGCCTGCCCTGTGTCCACAGGCGGACAGGCCTACAGAAGGAGGGCGTGGCCCCCTGCAGAGGGGCAGAGGGCTGGGAGGGACAGGGGCCATGGCCCGAGGCCTGCCCTCCCTTCCCCGCTTCGACCACGGGAAGAACCTCTCTCTTGCTCTCCTGCTTTCTCGGGCCCTGCCCCCAGCCCCGACAGCGGCACGTGATCATAAGTCTCCGCCTCGCCGCTGGAGGGGTGTCATTTTGGACCGTTCACATCAGCCTTCACCCCCTCACTCAGCCTCTGATCAAATGCCACTTGGAGAGGCTCCAGCAGGCAGGCCCCCAGCAGGTCAGGGCCAGGGAGCTGGCTGCCGCCCCTGGGCTGGATGAGATGGGGCAGGGGCAGAGGGGCCCTTGGGCTCCGTGGGTGCTCCTATCCAGGCCTGCAGACGTTAGCGCCGGCCACACCATGCCCCATCTCTACCCTGCTGACAGCCGCAGGAAGGCCCAGCATCCACCCTGGGAGGAGAGCCCGGGCAAGTGGTCTGTGTAGGCTCCGGATCTGGGCCTTGAATCCTGAGTGCCAGGCGCCCTGCACAGGGCTCTAGGCAGGAGTGTGTGGGAGCGGGTCGGCTTGTCCCTTGTTCCCATGGCTCCTTGGTCCTGTGGGGGGAGGTGGGCGGAAGGAGGACCTGTGTAGGGCCCTCTAAAGTGCCAGCTAGGTGGCCGCTCAGCGGGATGGCCCCCCCCCCCCAAACTCTCAGAGCTGAATTCCACCACTGTCACTGAGGCTTCCCTTAGGGCTAGACACTGGGTCCTATTCCCACGTAACCAGCATCTGTTCATCACAGTCCAGACCACTGGCACCAGGAGCTGCTGATCCTGTTGGCTTGTCCTTGGTGCCCCAAGCCCCCTGCCCAAATCTCCCCAGGGCCCAGCTTTACGTCTTTCAGGAGTTCTCCAGGAACCCTAGTTGTGGACACACTCCTGGTGATGCCTTGGGGACAGGACTCTGGCCACATGGAGCTGGCACGGTCCTGGGAAGAAGAGGGACCCCAAAGGCAGCTGAGGACCAGACCCCTGGTCTCCCACAGGCGGCTACCACCCCTAGAGCATCCAGGCTGTGTCTCTGGAGGCAGCCAGGATCCCCAGCTGGTCTGCTCAAGGGTCCAAGTGCTTCAGAGGGGCCACCCTTTCCAACCATTTGGATTAGCGTTCCCAGGGGGGCCCAGTGAGCTGAGGGAAGCTGGGGGTCATGGGTCCCAGACAAGAGATGGAGGGGATCACCCCCCTCTCCGCCCCACCCCCACCCCGGCTGAGCTCTGGCTGATGTGGGGAAATCTGGGGGCATCCTGGCAGAGTGGGTCTCTCAAAAGAAATCTAGAAAGGACCAAAATGGGTACACGAGAGGGACAACCTGCCTCTCCCACACTCAGGACACAGACACCTCTCCCTCCTGCCCCCTGGAAAAGTTCAGTGTCACCTTCTTTTTTACTACCACGTGGTTGAAGCCATACAGGGCTATTTGCCACCTTCCGCGGAGGTTCTTTGCACCTGCTCGCTCCCCGTGGGCAGTACAGGACAGGACCCTTGTCTCTTCTCTCCCCGTCCCTTGGCAGTTAGAAACACGCGCCGTCTTGTGAGCCCCATGTCAGAGCCCCAGGACTCGGGGGACCAAAGCACAGGAAGGCAAGAGCTTCCTGAGGCTTCCGTGCTGTGTACCCTTACACCTGGTAAACAGCAAGTGCCCGCAAGTGCCCGCGGCACCGGGGGAGAGCACACCCAGCTGGGCCTCCAAGGTCTGGCCGGGACCCCTTCCACCCACCTCCTCCTTGGCCGATATGGATGGCATGGGCACCCAGGGAGGGTTTCTGGCTCAGAGAGGGCTCAGGGCACAGCGTTTTCCATTCCTGAGGTCCTGTGTGCAGAAGCCCCAAGGTCCCAAGGACAGGAGGCCCCGAGAAGGAGCCGCTCTTGGGGAGCGGCAGCCCCACCTGGCTGGCTGGCTCTGCCCCTCGGACCTGCTGCTGAGATCTTTCCATGAGACGCAGCCAGTGGTGGGAAGCCACCCACCCACCATGCCCAGCAGGCCAGCATTTCCCATCCCCAAGGGGCTGTGTTTTCTCTGGCTTCCTCGCCCTCCGTGCAGCTGAATCAAAGCCCTGTGCCCACATGAGTGGAGACCACAGCTCCCAGAAAGGAGGCCAGGAGCCTGCCCAGCCAGCGCGGGGTCGTTAAAGGCCGTTCGCCAGTCAAGGGGAGGTGATTCCTGTGCCCCGATCTCTGGCCTTGGCCTGGAACAACCGGAGAATCCCTGACCCAGCTCCCCGCCCCAGAGGCCGCCCTCCCGTGCGCAGTGAGGGCCTAAGGGCAGCCTGCAGGTGCACACCCCGGGGGTCTCAGCCTCTAGGGCACAGCATTTTCTAAGCTTCCCAAATGGTTCTAACGGCCAAGGATAAGAAGCCCTGTCCCCATGCTAAAGTTCCCAGGGCTAACTCTGCACCTAATCGGGGATTTAAGAAGCTCTAAGGCTCAGCGTGAGGTCAGTTTTGCAGGCTGGTCCCAGCTGTCCCTTCCTGCCAGTCCATGTGCTGAACCTGTGGGGACGATGCAGTCATTGTCACTTCAAGGGGGCCAAGAGGGCAATGGCCCGTACCACACACTACCACAAAGCAGACAGTGACCACCCATGCGCTCAGTACCGTGCGGGAGGGAGGCCCCTGGGGGGTCGAGGAAGAGGGCTGGCTTCTCTGAAAGGGCACCACCGAGAAGCTGAGCTGGGTAGCAATGATGGAACCGTCTGAAGGGTGAACGTGAACCAAATTCTAAGCAAGGGATCTTGCTTTATGGGGCCCAAGCTCAACTCCCATGACTGGGGCCGCACCTGTTCCTTGACTCATTTTCCAGCTGCACGTCCCAATCCTGGGCCTGGGGTCCTGCTCAGGCAGGAGCACTGTCCCTAGCCTGCCACCCTGTGCGTCTGCTGGCCCTGCTGTGCCCAGCACTCACCGTGCGGCCTCAACTTTGGCCCGACAGCCTATCATCTTGCCTCGCTACAAAGTAGATGTCCCAGCCGGGACGGGACTGGTCCCTATTGGAGAGGCTGGTGACCTCCTTGCAGAAAACAGTCAGGAATTCCTCGCTAATCTGAATCCCAGATTGGGGAGGAAGACTCCACCCTTCAGCTGGCGAGGAGGTGCACCATGGCCTTCCAGACAACCATCCGAGATGAGAGAATGGTGCCAGGCTAATGAACCAAGAAGGGTAATTTTTCTGGTATTTCCAAAACCCAGGTTCTGAGGAGGTTTTCTGGGGAAATACTCATAATCTGATAAAGTAATTGGCAAAGTAAGTTAAATGATCAAATAATGATCCTGGGTAGCACAAATGCATTTGCATGGCTTGCTTACTCGTTCCACTTGCAAAATTAATTTAGAAAAAAATCAAGAACCACAATAACAACAGAGAGCAACGAGAAAGTCTGAAGCGAGGAAATGGGGGGAGGTACCCCTGTCTTGCCTTGAACATAGACCATTCCCCTCTGACATACAGATGGGTCTTTGTCCCCTGGTTTTTGGAATTAGCTGAGAAGTTCCCCCACCAAGCGCGGGTGGTCTGCGATCCAGCATCAAAATCACCGACTTGCGGATGAATGTGGAGTATTTTTGGACAGCAATCAGCATTACCGTATAAATCACAAACAGATGTTTGGCCTTGTCGAACTCTGGATAAACTAACAAATCACCGTCTCTGCTAATTGTGACTCGTCAGGGTCCCTTTCCTCCCCGTGTTTCCCCGTGTAAGAGTAACTTAGCTCTGCAGCAGGGATCGGCCAGATGGGCCTCAGCTCCCGGTGAGAGCCCTGTGCCGGCGGGGGAGGGGGCTGCCCACACTCATCCCTGTCTTGTGGGACTGTGAGCAGCATCATGGGGGGCGCCCCCCGGGGTCCCAGCGGGCAGGCAGGAGGCAAGAGAGACCGGGGGGGGGACACCTGTGTGGAAACGGGCACCCTACCATCTCAGCATCCACACCACACTAAGGTCCACATGGGGCAGAGGGCCCTTACAGCCAAGAAGCCGCTGAGGGGGAGGAGTGGGGCTGGAGGGGGCCCCTGGAATCCCCATATTAACTCATGTTCCCCAAGGAGTTCTCTCTCAAGGACATGTCAATTCTCGGGACCTCCTCTAGACACACGTAAGTAAATTAGAATCGCCAGATGCACAATTAATCATTTGGGCTGAGGTTGAATGTGAGAAAATGCACGGGACAGTGCCCAGGGGCTCACCCCTGCACCCCCTCTATTCTTACCGATTGAATGCCTAATTGTGGAAGCTTTAAGAGACACGTCGATAAGGCACTTGCTAGAACTGTGACCTCACTGACCGTTCCCTTCAAAGTCATAGCTGAACATTAGAGCCCAATGATTCCCGATACTTCAGTTATGCGACCGAGCATTCTAGCGAGCACACGCTTTCCTCCCCCTGCTTCCCTACAGAGCTGCATGGGTAGGCTCCTTCTCCCCTCTGCTGTGGCAACCTGTTCTGCTCTCTTCTAAAGGCAGAAGGAGTCAGTCTGTCCAGGCCCCTGGGGCGTTATGCCAAAGGCCGGCCACGCTGAGCTCGTCAGGCCCGATCCTAGAAAGCCACCAGGCCTTCCTGCAGACGTCCACGTCAGTCCACGAGTTGGCCCAGAGGCTCTCAGGCAGCCGGCTCTCCCTACATGCCTCGGCCGCGTCCCTGCACTCACAGCCCCCGCCCGTCACCACCATGGGCCACCTGAGCGTCCGCGAGCGGGCCGAGGCGCTGATCAGGTCCAGCCTGGGCTCGTCCACCAGCTCGACCCTGAGCTTCCTCTTTGGCAAGAGGAGCTTCTCCAGTGCCCTGGTCATTTCTGGACTCTCTGCTGCGGAGGGGGGCAACACCAGCGACACCCAGTCGTCCAGCAGCGTCAACATCGTCATGGGCCCCTCGGCCAGGGCCGCCAGCCAGGCCACACGGGTAAGGGGCTAGGCCGGCAGGGGCCAAGGCAGGTGTGCGGGCCCCTGGCCTGACGCCCCGCCGTCCGGCTGCCTGTAGACTCCCATCACCTCGTCCACGGGGTTCCCTGAGTGACACACACCGGGTAGCGCTAGACGGGGTGTCCTGGCTGTGCGCAGAGGCAGACAAGTACGCAGCGCACGTCCCGTAGGGGCCCGGGTCACAGTGGGCGGTACTGGCGGGTACCCGATGCCCACGCTCAGCAGAACTGCTACCCCGAGCCCTGAACCGGGGAGGGGAGCGGGAATGTTCTCTGCAGATCCACAGAGCAGGAGCCTGTTCTGCTTCATGCTCTTTTCACATCACCCTGGCCTGAGGGACAGGAGAGGACTCACGCCAGCACTGGAGTTAGATGCTCGCAGATTCCTAGCGCCAGATTTCCAACTGCCGGGGGTCCTTCCGCTTGTGTGTATGTGAACCTCAGAAAGAGACAGGTGGAAGGCCTTCCCCTAACTACACGGTGACTTATGCAGAGCTCCATGCTAGCTGATGTTGGGTCACACTTGAGCTTCGTCAGAGAGGAAGGAAAGAAGGAAGTAAAGAGACCCCCGGCCCTTCCCTTCAGTCAGGATGGAGAGACCGGGAGGCACCGGGCATACATGGGTGTCACACTGGAGGTGTCGCGTGCCCCTTCTGCAGGCTCACACTTTCTCCAGCCAGAGGCTGACGCTCTTTGCAGAGCACGAGGGTCACCGCCTGTCCGGCTTCGGTTCCGGGTGGGTTACTTGGAGGTGGAGGATGGGGGCCACACCCCCGGGGGAAGCTCCACAGGCAGGGGCCAAGGGCAAGCAGGCTGCTGCCCTCAGGAGCTTTAGCTAGGTTAATTAGGTAACTACACGTCTAAACAAACTTCCCTCTGTGTTTCCATTTCCTCAGAAAAAAATGCACAAAATCACACACATTTCTCGTCCTCCCCCCGCCCCCGCCAGTCTGTTTAAGATACCGTCTGTGGGTGTGCGTCTGGGATTCTGGCAAGTTCCCGCAGGACAATAGGGTCCCTGGCACTCTGAGCACCGGGATTACTGTTGGGGCACCAACCTGCTGGACTTAGGGTTTCCGGCAGGGGGCAATGCGTCCGTGTGTTTGGGGGGCACTGGCCGGACCCCAGGACGTGCAGGCACACAGTGTCCATCACCTGGGGGAAGGTCCCCGGGTTCAGAGCCCCCAACCCACCCCGGCACGGTACACCCGTGGCCTCCATCCTTTCCGCGGAGGCCAGCCCCGCGGGCCCCCACACCGGCCCTCAGACCCCCTGCCACACGGGCGGGCGGGGTAGGCCACCCCCGCAGCGGCCGCTGGTGGTCAGAAGCGGCCTTACATGTTTGCTGAGGCTCCCTGCTTCTCTCTCTCTCAAGCACTTCTCTGAGCCGTGTGAATCCACCGAGGCCACCGAGCAGGGGCAGCATCACGACCGCCGTCCGGCTGGGCCCGTGGCAGAGAACGGGGCACTGCTGTGCAGGAGAGCCAGCCAGGAGGACATGGGCCTGGACGACACGGCCTCCCAGCAGAGTGCTTCGGATGAGCAGTAGGGGCAGGGGCTGGAGGGGGGCCCTGCTCTGCAGCCGTGAGAGCCGCTCTAGCAACCCGAGGGACGCTACCCTAGGTTCTCGAAGGACGTCTCCCATGGCGATGAAACACGTGACAGCACACCTCCCTCCCCTCCCCGCCCCACCGACGCTGCTCCAAGCTGCCCCCCCACCCCCAGAGCTCCCGGGCGTGGCACGCACAACTTCCAGAATTTGAAAATTCTAACAAAAGCCAGGTAATAGCTTAAAACAGCTAGAGTAAATAGAGCGCCTAAGTCCCTCTTTCCTGCCCTGAAGAAAATAAGACAACTGCATGTTAACCAATTGGCATTTTGGACATTCCCGTAAACCACGTTCAAGATGCAGTAGGGTTCCATCGCCACGTAAAGAAAACCTCACCTCTTCTAGCACATTTATGCAGATATTAAGTATAAGCCAACGGCAGCTTTACTGAAACGTGGTAGTGCATGCAGTCATGTCTACACTCTACTAGTGACCCGAGTGTAGACATCGAGTCCTGTGGGAGCGTGGAAAGCCATCCGGACTCACATGACGCTCCCCATGAGTCAGGCCTGTGTCGCCCGGTGCTCCTGTCCACTCGCAGGAATGTTCGCTTGTTTTCCAAGCCAAGCCATCCTTCCCGTGCCATAGAACACTCGCACACACCTTTGTTTTGGGAATTAAAATGTTTACAGTTATGGCTGTGTCCGGTTGTGTGAGTTCTGGGGTATCCTTTACTGTGAGAATGGCGTTTGGGCAAATTCTGGGACCTTCCCCAAGTGAAGCCTGTCACTGGGGAAAGCAGAAACCTGACTTCTTGTGGATGTACGGGAGGGTGAAGGGGTCCTGAAACACAGTCTATGAAGAAGAGCATCACTGACCTGGTGAACCATCCCTTCTGGAAAGACAATAGCTAGAAGTAAGTCATTTTGGGGATAGTCCCACGACTTTCTTCAAGGTATCTAGGATTTGAAGTGTGGGGGCTAGGGGAGGGCACAGCCAAGAATTTCTTTCCCCCTGGAAGCAGATGGTAATTTTTTTTCAAAGTAAGGATTGCCAATTAATAATAATAGGTGGGCTCTGTAATCAGAGACACTGTGCATCATTCTCAAATCAGCCATCCCTGGAGATGCAAAGTTGGTTATTATTGATTTAAATGCAGGTGTCTGTCTAATGAGAAGCTGATAGAACCTCATGGCAGTTCTCTAAGTCGGCCAAACCAAACTTGGCTGGCAGTCCCTGAAATCCTCTTGGGCAACTTTATAGCCAAGCCCTAAGGACCGGCCCTGAGCTGTGAGCGTGACCTCCCCACAAAGGGCATCTCCTTGAATTAAGTCAGCCTGTTTCGGGCTGACCACCCTCTTGGGCACCCAGAAGTAAGAAACCCAGAAAGCCACTGCGTTCCACAGAAAATGGATCTCCTGACAGAGCTGGAAAACCAATAGGTCGAGAAACAGTAATGCAGATGAGAAGCCAAAGTGCTCTGGATGCATGTCACTCCGCTCGAGATTCCTGAGCTGCTTCTCTAATCAATGACCCGATGGCTTATCTGGGTCATCTCGGTGCAAAGGAAGCAGACAAGGACGGTCATGGTTTGTCAACAACAGTAAGGCCCAAGTCCTCCGATCCGAATACAAGTCTGCACTGTCTGAGAGAGTAAAACCGTCTTGGGCGTGCATGCTGGGAGTGCGTACACACACACACACACACACACACACACACGTGCACGGGTGTGTGTGCCCCCAAAGGGAAAGATGGGGTTGGATGCACTTCTGGACCCGCATGCCTGTCAGCAATGCAGTCACACTTTTTCTCTACATTGTGGTAAAGAACCTTATATTTACAACACGTGAGCCTGTTTGTTTTTATTTTGAGAGGACGCACGCGCGGGTGGTGGGGGTGGTGCAGAGCGGAAGGGAGAGAATCTGAAGCCTGACTCGGGGCTCCATCCCACGACCACAAGATCATGACTCAATTCGAAACCAAGAGTTGGGACATTAAACCGACTGAACCACCCAGGTGCCCTAATACACACACACACACACACGAGCTTGTTAATCTGATCTTCAGCCAGGCAGCTGTTTATCAGGGTGTTCCTTGCAAAAGACTGGATTCGCCCCCATTTAAAAGAAATATTCCTAAGGTGACACCTCCTGCTGGGGTGATTTAAACGTGCTGCAGCATACAACCGCAGGGTTATTTTCTGCATTTGGACACTGAACGAAATTGTTTCTCCTCTAGAAATGATCTAAAAACTGTAGTGCTTGGTTTTATATAAATCATGGGGCTAATCTGGCATTATTGATTCTAAATTTTGCACTGGGTGCTGAGACCATCTGTTTGGCAAGTAGTTTTTAAAATCACTTGATGCTCCAGCTTCTTCTTGCCCGTAAAGTGTGCAATGCGAAGACCCTGTATACTCAGCCCCTTAGGCCCTCTCCACTGCCTGGGGGTTTTGTCCAAGTCATTATGCTCCAGAGACATAGCACCTGACACCAATGTGCATGCACGCACGCGTGTGCGATCTTCCCAGACACAACCCTCATGAACTCCGAGACAGACAGGAAGAGAAAGAGGAAAAAGGCCCATTCCATGTTTTCTGGGCCACCGTTGCCCCCCACCTTGCGCTTGATGACTTGAGGACTGGGAATGGAGTGAGCCATGTACATCAGCCATGACACTCAGATGACAGTCTTTGCATTTGAAAACTTGTCCATCCCTGCACTTGTGCTTATTCAGAGGTAAAAAGAAATCGTTTTTTAAACGTGTGTGGTAAGTGGCTGCTGGTACAGTCCGCTCCGGGGGAAGAGGAAGGAAGGATCTCGTAAACTCATTCTCCAAATCAGTTCTGCTCTGTCCCATCCAGCCATGTTATTCCAGCTTAAGTTCGTCATACAGCAGTGCATATGTCCATTTCGCACTTTCCAAAGTGAATTCTTCCTTCCAGTTGGCCTCGGACCCAACTGTCTGGTAGGTGTCTGGGTTTGCTTGGAGAGTAGGCATTTCAAACTCAGGAATAAATGAGAACTGCTGACGTCAGCCTGTCCTTGCCACCACACCCCTTCCTCTCCGAGAGCACCTCACCTCAGGGAGCGGCTCCCGCAGGGATGGTTGGATATGCGCTCGGCTCCTCCTCTGGTCCTGGCCTGGCTCGGGAGGCGGGCCTCAAACGGTGCTCCGCCTCTTCCTCCTTTAAACCTCAGCAGAAAGCCCATCCTTTCTGAGGCCCTGAGTCAGAGTTATTTGTGAATTCATCCTATTTCATACCACAGACGAGGGGGCTTAAACAGCACTTACTTCTCATGGTTCTGGAGGCTGGGAAGCCCAAGATCAAGGCGCCAGCAGATTCGGTGTCTGGTGAGGGCCTGCTTCCGGGTTCACCGACCACCCCCCCCCATCTTCCCGCCATGACCTCACAGGGCCGAGGGGAGAGAGCCCTCTGGGGTTTCTTCCATAAGGGCAGTGATTCCATTCCTGAGGGCTCCACCCTCATGACCGCATCCCCTCCCAAAGGCCCCAGCTAACACCATCACACCGGGGGTCAAAGGTCAACATTTGAATTTGGGGGGGACACAAACATTCAGACCATACCATTATCCTTTATTAGATGTCATTTCTTAAAATAGAGGGATGGCATCGGATACCTTCATACATGCCACTGATCATCCCGTTTGACCAAGTAATACAGTAATAATTTAAGGACCCTGCCATAGCGAACGCTCCATGCTCTTCCAGCCAATAGCTGCTTCGGTTTATCGCAGCTAAATGTCAACGCTGAGATCTGGGGGCACATGCGCTGAAAAGGACAGAAAGCATCAACACAGTGGGAGGAGTAGAAAGAGCAAGGGCTTTGGAGCCACAGGGACTTGGTTCAAACTCTCTATCTGCCACTAAAAGCACGTGTTTCTTTACCATTAGAGAGCGAGCACGCAGAAGCTCCCAGGGCCGCGTGCACGGTGGGGGCCGCCCCGAATCTGTCCCGCTCAGCAGACGGCTGCCAGGAGCCTGCGCCGCTGGAGGCCAGTAACGGCGCCATCCGAGGGGCTCCCTTCAGCCAGGGCAGAGCAGCTGCACCAGGCCTGAGGCTGGCTCTGTCTTCAGGGGCACACAGGCGACACTTCCCCCCGGCCTGTCCCCTTTCTCAGGTCACCTGAGGCCGAGAGGGGCTCCTCTTTGGACGAGAGTAGGTTTGATGCAGGGGCCGGGCTCCCAGACCACACCTGCACGCAGCGCTCCTTCGGTCCCAGGGAGCCTGCAGAAGTCACACCAGCCAGCCCGTCGGACATCATGAGCTCGGTCTCCCTGAACAACCCACCTGGGCGGGGACAGGGGCACAGGGGATGCCCCCTTCCTCACATTGGACCAGGCACCCTTCGTATGAGATTAGTTCATCATCTAGGAGGCCCTTCAGATGTGACCCCTCAAAGGCTTAGCAAATCCACACCAAGCTTCAGGAGGTTCCCTTGGGGGAACGACGGACCAAAGGAGCCCGTGCCGGGCTCCCGACCGCCATCCTGGCTCAGAGACGCAAATGCTTCCCGGGCAGTGCGCCCAGCGCCCGGCTCATGGGACACCCTAGTCTAGGCTCCACACGCCTAGACCGGGCCTCGGGGACAGAAGGGGGCACGCCTGGCATGAATGCCAGCTGGGTTTGGAGCTAAGGCTCGTTGCTAAAATATCCTGGAAATTCATAGATCTTCCCCCAAAATGACCGAAAAGCACACAGGGCTCACGTGTTTGCAACCACAGCATTTAGTTTCTTTTTATTAAGCAATAAGCAATCAAATAAACAATGAGATGGCTGGGGAGGACTTAAATGGCTTTTTTCTGAAGTAACCATTTTCAAAAAACCGAGTAACTCATATCCCCGTGAACTGAAGCACCTGGAGAGGGGGTTAATTTTCATAACATGCAAAATTGATTAGGTAGCGAACGCCCTTCTCCCCCTTCCCCGGAACACACGTATTAACTTCGATGGGGGCAAGTTCCATCTAATACTCTTGAAAACCATTTCTCATTTCATAATTTACCGAAATCATACGCACAACTGCAAGAGGAAATAAACAAAAACCTCTCGGCATAAATAAGCCACAGCGGATTGTTCATCTTGTTGCGCCAATCCAGCCTTCAGGCTAATTTGATCTTTTAAACATTTCATGGAGAACAGCTGTCGGGCTTTCTCTGGAAAAGCCCATCAGGTTTCGTAAGCCCGAAGGCATAAATCCTTGACAGGCGGGGCACTGATCAGGCTCCGCGTGAAGCAGCACATTTCTTCAAGCGCACACCGCAGGGGCTCGAACGGTCTTCACTTCCAGCCGCTCTGCACACACGTCACAATATCTGGCAAAAGGTGGTTTCTGTTTTCCTTGGTGACCTGTGGGGAGAAGCAAGAGAGCAGGCTTCAGAGTCCTTTCCTTTTCCTCAATCCTCTGCTAGGCAGTATTCTCCGGGAAGAGCCCCGAAGGCCCAGAGAGGGGGAGGCGGGTTTCAGGACTGAGGGAGGAAGCCCAGCTTGCGGGTACTCTGCAGGCAGGCCAGGTCCAGTGGGATCCCAGCCCCAGCTTCTGCAAAGGGACAGCTTGGACTGTGGAAGCTTTACCCGGTGATCCGTTTTTATTTTTCTTTACGAGTACAAGGGAAGCGTTCAGACGCCACCCGGGGCTTTGGATGGTGGGCGGTCCCCCAAGTAAGGGCAGGGCCTTCCTGCTGGGCCTCCCCAACATTCACCCCTTCAACATTGATGGAGTGTCAACCAGAAACTGAGCAAGGTGCCGGGGACAGAGGGAGGACTCCATAAGGAGCCTGCAGAGCAGAACAGAGGGACAAGGCCAGTGAGAACACCGATGGTCAAGGGTCCGGGAGAGAAAGTCTGCGGAGGCGCAAAGGAGCCGGGGCAGGGCGGGGCGGGGTGAAGAAAGGCTTCCACGCCGGTTATGCCTGAGAAGGACCCAAGCAAAGAATCCTGCAAAGACGAAGTGAGTGCATCTACAAAGCCAGTGGTCAGTGCCGGTGGACCCTGAGAGAACAGATGGGCCTGTCTGCCCACCCGTGTGCCGGGCGAACGTCTGATGAGGAGATGCATAGTGGGCTTCGCCCCCCCCGGCTCCCCCACATCCACCTGCCCTACCTCCAAGAGCGCTCTGACCTCCCTCTGGGAGACGAGAGTCTAGGAAACTAGCTCTGGGTCCGGGACTGCAGGCTGGGCCCTGAAGATCCAGAGCACCTGAATCCTGAAAGGAGTGAGCTGAGCAGCCAACGGCTGGGCCCCCCTCCCATCTGTCCAAGCATGTGGTGCACCTGTCCTCGCCGTCGCTCCCCAGTAGCTCTGGTCCCACCGACACGAGGACCATCAGCTTCACCTCCAGCTTGATGAGAAACCGCCGCACAGCCCGGCAAGGCTCTTTGTTGCTGTGCGTGCTCAACTTAGCCCAAGTCCCTTTCTGCTGTTTGCTTTCAAGGAAGTGCGCTGATGGGAAGGGAGGAGAGCGGGAGGCAGGCGGGCGATAGCAACGGGGGTCTCATGCCTTTAGCAGCAGAGTGCAGGCGGGCCACTCGGGCCACTCGTTCCCTTTCCTGCCCCCTGACCTCACCAGGAATGACACCAGGCTCCGCCCTCAGGGTCTGTGAGTTTACTCTGTGCCTCGAAGGGAGGATTCCCAGATGAGAGGCGTCTGGGGCCACTTCCTCCGGAACGGTCACATTTATGAAGGAGGAGCTGGTGGAGGAGCCGGATTTCACAGGCGCGGGGCTGCAGAGCTCATTGAAAGGAGCCCCGAGGAGCGCTTACATGCTGGCACCGTCCCGTGTCCCCAGGAAACGCCCTGTCCTCTCCATCGGCACCGTTGACGATCATGGGGCAGCCCTGCTCTCAAGACCCAGCCCACGAGTGAGACACGCCTCCTCTCTCCCACCCGCTGGGAGCGAGCCCCCCACCCGCCGCTGGGAGCTAAGGGTGCCCAGGGCAGCGGCAGGGCATCCCACACGCTGAGGCGCTCGCCAAGCCTTGCTTCCACAGGAAAAATAACACCTGGAAAAGATACATCTTGGGAATGTTTTCATGTTAAAAATTAATGAAAGCGGGGCGCCTGGGTGGCTCAGTCGTTAAGCGACTGCCTTCGGCTCAGGTCATGGTCCCAGGGTCCTGGGATCGAGCCCCGCATCGGGCTCCCTGCTCGGCAGGAAGCCTGCTTCTCCCTCTCCCACTCCCCCTGCTTGTGTTCCCTCTCTCGCTGTGTCTCTCTGTGTCAAATAAATAAAATCTTTAAAAAAAAATTAATGAATGCGAAACTACATTAATATTGGCTACCCCCCCTTTGATTTCCCTAAGATGATTTCTGAGAATTACACAGTAAGAGGTCTATGTGAAACTGTCGACGGTGTTCATCATGACGCTTCCTGTAAACCGAAGCCAAGCTCAAATGCGAGAGCGAGGAGAGCATCACCTGTCCTCCTCGGGGGCCTTTCCCGGCATACACAAGCCCCGTCTTGTAGTCAACCACCAGGATTTGATTTTGCAAAAAGTCCTTCCCGAGAGGCTGGCCAGGTGAGGGCTCCGGATGCAGAAGCAAACAAGGCGAGGAGGACTGAACAAGGTAAGGAGGACTGCAGGAAGGAAGCTGGTCCACCCTCCGCTCTGCACTGCGGCCTCCAGAGAAAGACGGGAAGCCCAGTGAAAGCTGAGCCCCTGCCTGGCCCTTGGTGACTTGGTGACACTTAGACCCTGACTTCCATGGGGATCGGGGCATCTCATTCACCCTGTGTCTGGTACATGGGCGGTGCTCAGTAAATGTTTATTGAATTCTAAGCTGAGGAGGGTCTTTGAAATATAGCTGAGTGGTAAAAGATTATGAAGACGCTGACCATCTCAAGCATCCAACTTGCTCTGTGCTGCCTGCAGGGGCCACGGGAGGGCCTGAGAGGTCCCAGTCAACAACCCGGGCACCAGGACATCAGGGAAGCTGTGACTATCTGGACACAGGAACAGGCAGGAAAAAATGCCCCATACTACATGCAAGAAAGCAAAACGAAACCACATATTTTCCTTGAAACTGTGAGAAGGACCCTGACAAGTTCCTAATAGGCACTGGATTACGGAAAGAAATTGGACAATGCTCGTTATAAGTTAACACGTATCAAAAGTTATTACTAACCTGTTTCATGTTGTGTCTTTATTTTATTGAACCTAAAAATAGGATTATTCCTGAATCCAATCCCTCTAGCTCTATTTTTTCCGGGAAGGTTAAAGTTTCCAAACCAAGAATTACTTTCGTATTGTATCAAGTAAGACTTTGCCTGACCCAAGTTTACAAAGATTTACTCCTGTATTTTCTTCTAAGAGCTGTAGAGTTTAGTGGAGTCTGCTTCTCTCCCTCTGCCCCTCCCTGCACACACACGCTGTCTCTCTCAAATAGATTTAAAAAAAAAAAAAAGGAGCTGTAGAGTTTAGCTCTTAAATTTAGGCCTAGGATCTACTTTGAGTTAATTCTGGTATACGAACGATGTAAGGGTCCAGCTTCCCTCTTTTGCATGTCGATACCCAGTTTCCCAGCACCATTTATTTAAAAACGATTCTTTCCTCATTAAGTTGTCCTGGCACACTTGTCGAAAATCAACTGATCTTAGATGTAAGGGTTTATTTCGGGACTTTCAGTTCTTTTCCACTGATCTGTGTCTAGCCTTCGGCCAGTACTATGCAGTCTCGACCACTGTAGCTTTGTAGTGAGTTCTGAAGTCGGGAAGTAGGTAGGAGTCTTCCAACACTGTTCTTTCCCAAGATTGTTTCAGTTGGGTCCTTTGCATCTCCACATGAATTTTAGGATCAGCTTGCTTGTCAGTTTCTAGAAACATCCTGCCTACTGGCTTTCGAACCAGCGCTTAACAGACCTTCTCTCATTCCTGTATCTACAGGAGTCCAGGGACCCAGAGGACAGCATCGAATTCCTGGTGAGATAAAAATGCTTTATGCCATGCTTGATGAAAAAACCCATGGCAGGAATGAGTAAGCAGAGGTCTAAGAATTCCCAAACTGGAAGGAAATCGGGACCTAGCTCCTGTTACTCTTGTGATCTTGCAATGCACAAAAATTAAAAGCATAAAAACTGCTTTATGGAAAAAAAAACAAGTATAAAGGACTCTGAATTCAGGACAGTGGAGTAGATTTTAGTTGTAGTAACATTACATAAAGTAGAAAAACCAAATAATTTCTAGGAATCTGAGATTTTTTTTCACAAAATCATCTGAATCATCCCTATCACCGAAGGAAACCATACAGCAGGACTGTGCTAGGCTTCAGAGGCAGACAGTTGGAAGTTTGAAACCTAGCCGTGCCACCTCCTGGCCGACGACCCTGGGTACGCTATGCAGCCTCTCACTGATAAAATGAAGATGACATGATATAGCTCAGCAGGTACTGTGACGTCTACATGCCCTGGTGATCAACAGGACTGAGCACAGCACCTCAGTCCAGGTGCTCAGTGCCTGATGGCCACACTGGCATTGAAGTCAACACTCCAGTCTCCAGCTGTCTCTTCTGTGCCCTCAGCAGATAACATTCACCAGCATTCCCATCAAGCAGGTATTTCAAAGGAAATCAAATAAAATATGCTTTCTAAATGCCACTATGACCACGAAACTCATATGTACGTGTGTTCACATGTGCACGCGCCCATGCATGAGGTGGGAAGTGACCAGCAGGGATATTTTCTTCATGTTGCTACAGAACCAGGGAAACAGTGCACACAGCTCTTTCTAGTAATCCTGATCCATGAAGGTCTTTATCTCTTGCCTCTACAGCATTAAACATATTACGCTCCAAACAAGCAAATGTGAAATAAATTGAATACATTTTTCAGCAGCCACACGTAGTGACCAATAAATTCTATAAGACATGACAAAAAAAATTAATCAAACTTTCGAAAGAGAAAAATTTTCAGGAATGTGACTGTCAATACTCATACCCGCACCATGATAGAAGTTTCTAAATTACCAAGACCATCCTCCAATGACATGAATGTTAGATCTTTATTATAGTACCGCAAGTCCCTGAGCTCTGTCCACCCCGCCCCCCAAAGTCTGCTCTTTGTTGGGCAATTTCTATTGTTCTACCTTCAAGTTTACCGATTCTTTCCTTTGTTGTCTTCATTCTCCTGGGGACTCTTTCCAGAGACTTTCTCATTCAGTTATTATATGTTACAGTTCTAAAATTTTTGTTTGATTCTTCTTTGTATCTTCCATATCTTTGCTAAAATGGACACTATTTTTCATTTGTTTCGAGCGTGTTTGCAATTGATCACTGAAACATTTTCATCACAGCTGTTTTAAAGTCTCTGCCCTATAATTCCAACATATCCGTCATCTTGCTGTTGGCACGTTTTGATGTTTGTTTCAATTAAGTTGCTTCTCCTGGTTCCTGGTAGGACAAGAGATTTTCAGTTGTGTCTGTTGTGTTGTCCCCTGGCTGAGCCTCCGAGCCGGTGTGCTGCCTTCTTTCCACCCTTCAGGTCTCCTTATGTTTGTTTTATATGTAATGTCCAAGGTTTTCAGCTATACCTAATAGGAGGAATAGGGAGAAGTGTATCTATTCCATCTTATCTAGAACAGGAAGTGTTCTGAGGTTTTTTTCCTAAAAAGCAATGCTCTGTTTACGTGATGCTATTAAGAGTAAGTCTAGGTAACAGGAGTAATTCAGTGGAATCCTTTTTCCCCCATGAGTTCAGTCCCACCTCCCTGTCCTAACATGCTCAGTTGCCACAAGGGGAGGCGGCCTTCCCCACTTTACATAAATTATTTCCTCACCTGGAATGTTCTTCTTCTTTTCTCCACTTCCTCCTTCAAAACCCACCCAAGAACCACGTCCTTCGGGCCATCTCTCCCTACAGAATTCTCTCCCTTCTCTGCCTCCAGATTTTGACTGTCACATCACCTACTTTTCTCCAGAGGAGGGAACATGCTTCACGTGTGCCTCTGGACTAAGTGCTGGATGCACAGGATGCTCTCAAACAGGGGTTCAGAGAACTTCACTGCATCTGAGAAAGGGAAAGGACCAGGAAATATCTAAACCAACCCCTAAATTTGCAGATAAGGAAAATGAGATTCTTCATGTGTAAAACGGGAACAGAAAGCTCACACAAGCCCTAAAGGAACACAGGAAAGACAAGAATAACGGGGTACGTGAGCCCCTATCTCTTACATAATTAACCCAAAGCTAATCAATTTATTTACACATCATTAGGAGCAATGATTACCTTGCCCGGAGAATAATTTCCAGTCTCAGTGAGGAGAAAATGTGGTATTATCTTAAGATACACCGTTTTCTCCTAGACACACCAGCCGCGCCCTCTCAATCCCATCTAGGACTTGGAGACGACACTGGGTTGCAGGGACGGCCGGTGTCCGGAGTTTAAAGTGGCCGGCCTGAAGACCAGTGGTCTTTCACCCTCTCTCACTATTCACTGCCCCTACTTCCACAGAAACTCTAGAATCCCAACCCAAAACTCTAATCTGGAGGCCCCGTACAGTAAGAGACCGAGGGAGCACCATGAAACTCTGCAGACCGGGTCCCCACGGACTTGGAAGACGTCACTGAGCATGTGACCTTGCAGGGCTCTCAGCGCACCCGGCAGCTCCGCGGAGAGACCTCCTTGCCCCCACCCGCCTCCAGC
This sequence comes from Neomonachus schauinslandi, assembly GCF_002201575.2. Classification (NCBI taxonomy): domain Eukaryota; kingdom Metazoa; phylum Chordata; class Mammalia; order Carnivora; family Phocidae; genus Neomonachus; species Neomonachus schauinslandi. Next base: position 83,861,436 of record NC_058408.1, read on the forward strand.
CCAGTGACCACATGGCCCTTGTAAGTACGTGCTGTGGCCGAGCTCCTACTAGACGGTGCGCTCCGGAGGGCGCGGACCTGTCCGGTCTTGTTCAGCATCACGACTTAGCACAAGGCGCTGCTCAGTGACTACTGACTAAATGAAGGAAGGCAGGCACGAAGTTGTCCAAGTCCGGCTGCTCCAACCCTAACAGCGGTTTACTGCCGCCGGAGTACCCCTGGATACTGCGGTGACGACACGGGGACATCCCACGGGGCCCACGAGCCGGCATGTGCGCGCGGTATGCTCCCGGTGGGGGCGGACCAGCCGGACCCGGTCACGAGGCCTCGCAGAGCCTGTGAGCGGTTACCCTGGGGGTGGGGGTGGGGGTGGGCGAGGGGACAGGCAGAGCTCAGCCGGGAACAGGGCTCCCTCACTGACACACGCAGAGGCGGCGCAGGGCGAGACAGTTAGCTGAGAAGGACCCAGAGAGACGAGGGGGAAGGAAAACCACGTATGTGGGCGAAGTGCCCGTGGCGCCATCAGGGGCCCCTGCGCTCACTCGGCCACGGCCACTGGCTGGTAGGACAGAGCCGGGCCTCGCGCACCCGTGCTCTACCGCACAAGGCCCCCGACGAGCACGTGACAACCACCTGCGAGCTCGCGAAAGCACGCCGCTGGGCCCAGGCCCCGGGTCTGACTCGTGGGGTCTGGGCACGCCTACAGCTCTGCGCCGCTCACGGACTCCCGCATGATGCCCCCACGGCTGTTCCGTGGACGTCACTTTGCCTGACACGCTCCGCAGCTGTGCTGTCCGCGAGGGCAGAGTGACCGGCGACAGGAAGTTTTTCTGGTATTTGAACAGAAGTAGTCACAGGTGGCTGATAGCTAGGGCACTGACCAGTGCAGGCGGGACATCTCCACCCTCGGCCACCGTTCTATTGGCCCGGGCTCCGGCCTAGCAGCTGAAAGCCATGGCCGCAGGGAAGTGTGTTTTTTCACCAAGCACAGGCAAAACTTAGTTCTATAAACGCCTAGAAAATCAGACTCACCTGGATCTAGCCTCCAAGGGGGAAAAACGGTAATTCAAAGCAAAGGTACGCTTCAAAGCCACCCCGCTGTTTGAGGTCACCTGCTCCTTTTTTATAGGCACAGGGGACCAGCTGTACTCACACTGAACACCTGAATGTCCTTTCTGTTTCTGATTTCCTCCACGAGGGCCAGTGGTTTTCCCTTAGGTATCGGGATCGTGCCCAGGACTACAGTCCCTGGGGTGCACAGCATCTGACGAACAGCCTGGATGAAAGGCTGACTGAAGAGCTCCATCTTCCCAATCTCATCGATGACACACACTCTCTGCCCTGGGCCACTGCTGGAACCTGCCTGAAGATCACGAAGACACCCAAGTCACGTTAAGCGAAGGGCCCCAGGGTCCCACTCCCCGGTCACTCACCAACGAAGTCAACAAAGCTTTGGAAGGCGGGAGACTCAGTCTACATGGGACGATTCACTGGCAAACAGATCTGGAAGAGCTCCCTTGGAAACTGCAGCAACCAGAAAATTCAGTTCCCCAAGTGACCCAGGTTCCTGGCAATTTTCACTCTTCTAGAATGGTTCCAGTAATAACCAAGCTTTGTGTTTATATACACCCAGAAAATAAGCAGCACCCACATGCCTCAGGTTTAAAAGAAATGAGACAGCAAGCCTGGGAGCCCTTATTAGTAATACTGGCCTCTTTTTTGTGTGATTGTGAGTTATAGGAGCCTCCCTGTCTGGGAGGAGGTAACCGCTGCAGGCAAATGCCTGAGTGTTTCATAATCTGCACTATGAGGGCTGGTGGAGAGAAGTGAACAGTAAAAGAAAAGGAGTCTTGGTTAAAAGAAAAACAAGTGAGCAGGGCTGTGCCATTTCAACTGCAGATTCCCTCCCTAACGACTTCATCCCTTTCCTTCCTTCTGAGCCTCTCTTGGAACAGGTGTGGCAGCCAGCCTCCACGGGCCCCAGTGCCTCCCAGCTCCCAGGGCTCCCACCCTTGCTCAGACCCCTCCTACACAGTTCCAGGGTTGGTCTCTGCCATCAGCAGAATGCGGCAGAAGGGCTGGTATGTTCCTTCTGAGATGAGGTAGAAAAGACTGCTGTGTCTAGCTTGGTCTCAATCTCTCTCTCAGATGGCTTGCTCCGGGGAAGGCGACTGCCACGTTGTGAGCACGCACAGGCAGCTGATGGCCAAGTCCATGTGGTAGGGAACCGAGGCCTCCCTACAACCTTGACAGTGAGCTGGCAGGCGGAGATCGGATGACTGCAACCTCATGACCGACACTGAGTCCAAACCACCCGGCGAAGCCACTGTTAAGATTCCTAACCCAGGAAAACTGTGTGAGATGAAGCCCGTGGTTTTAAACTCCTCAATTCTGGGGTCATTGGTTACACAGCAACCGATCACTAATATCCATGCCCTCTCTGGAAAGCCTTCCCAGAGAAAGCTGATAGGACTCTGAGTAGTCTTGCCACAGCGGGAACACAACAGAACACGGAACTCTTCAGTGAATGCCGAGTGACAAACACATTTTACGTATCTTTGTATAAATGAGGACTTTGAAAACTCTAAAGCTGATTTACAAAGTACTTTTTACTACAGTTCTTAGTCTCCTTAAATAGTCACATCAGTACATTCTCAGAATGTATGGCTGAGTTCAGCTGCATTGGTCTTGAACTGTGAATCCCGAAGCCAGAGTGACTGTGATTGGCGGGGTGCAGGTGGTAGCTGGGGAGGGACGGGGCTGGGGGGCGGGTCCCGAAGCCTGTAAGGTACACAGAGGGCTGTGGGTTCCATCCGATCTATCTGACAGCCGAGAGATGCTAAGCTGGGAGGATCACAGCTTGTGCCCGAAAGGCTGCTGTGTGCGGTCAGGGACAAGTTGGGCATCTTTTGGAACAGACAAGGTGAGATTGTGGGGTCTAGTCTGAGGCAGTTCTTGGGGGGAAACATTGAAGCAGTGGTTGTCAAACTTTTATGTAAGTGGTACTCTTATTATCGGCCGACTTAATATCACATACATATTTTCCCACCTACTTCACTAGCGGAAAGACCAGGAAGGGGTCCACTGCCGTCATCCAAGAGATCGTCTATATATTTACTCAGTCCTCTGTGTCTAATGCACTTCATTTTTAACTTTCAATTGCATTTATGTGTGTGTGTACACATGCGCACACGTGCGCACACACACACGCACACACCCCGTTTCCCCCTCAGGGGCAGGACAAGGTCATAGTCATCCTTTTCTTTCCCATGGAACTGAGTGATGCAAGATTGAGCTGAGGCAGCTAATGCCCTCTGCTGATGGGATGAAGGAGGAAAGGCGAGCATCTGTGGAATCAGTTGCTGTCATTTCCGAATTTTTTCTTCAAAAATTAATGCCAAATCTGGGAGAATTTTAAAAAACTATCAGGTACCAGATCATCAGCATAAAAACAGATGATCCCACAAGAGCAAGGCATTCCAATGACCTCTTATTAAGGAGTATTTGGAGCATTCTGCTGCCTCCAGAAACTGGGAATAATTGTGGATGTCATCCTCCCTGAGAGGGAAACACCCAGAAGCCAAACAAAACTCTACCTGGCACATCAAAACGATAGTTTGAAAGCAGTTAATTCAGACAAAGAGAAACCATATGAAGAATGTGTGTATGCTGTGTATATGTATTTATTTGGGTGTACGTATGTGGGTAGTTAGGTGCCCATACATGTGGGCATGTATGTAAATACACACAAGTAGATATCAACATAAAGCACGAGGCTCCAACACCACCGTTCCTCGGATTCTCTACAACATTCACCAGTGAGAGCTCCCCAACATTAAACTTCTGCACAGAGATATCTGGACACACATGCATACATTATGTTCTACAAACCGGAAATGCTCGCTTTAAAACGTTAGTTTATTTAAAATCCTCTTGTACAAAAGCAGAGACTTTTATCATCCAGAAACTGTAGGAATCTCAAAAATAAGTCTGGTATTTTTGATGAAAGATCTGTTACTGATGCTCAAGTGAGAAGCAGATATCAGATGCTAAGCCACTGAGAAGCCTGTAAAGACTGGTTTTTCTAAATAACTCATGACCATACATTCAAGAGTATAATAAAAGAACCACTATTGGGGCGCCTGGGTGGCTCACTTGGTTGAGCGTCCAACTCTTGATTTCGGCTCAGGCCATGATCTCAAGGTCGTGAGATCGAGCCCTGAAGTTGGACTCTGCGTGCAGCAGGGCGTCTGCTTGCAGCAGGGCATCTGCTTGCAATTCTCTCTCTCTCTCTCTCTGCTGTTCCCCTGCTCCTGCACATGCTCTCTCTCTCTAATAAATAAATAAATAAATAAATAAATAAATAAATAAATAAATAAATAAATAAATAAATAAAATCTTTTAGGACCACTATCATATTCAAAATTGTTTTATTTTTATATAAATTCAAGCAACTTTAGAAGGAACCAAAAAATAAGCCAGTGAGCACACATAGTATTTACGTTGTTCCAAATTCTCTTCTGAGTTGGTAAAGACGCAGCCTGACAGCACCAGGGCCCAGGTTTGAAAACGGTCAGGAACTTCCCCAGTCCTCCCCAGTGCTGGTTGTGGGGAAGTCAGAATGAGCCCCTGGAGTGCCCGAACCTGAAGGTATGGAGTAAGGAGCTCAGGCAGCACTTCGGGCCGCCTCGGACCACGAGGTGAAAATCACTGTGTGCACAGGATCTGGGGTGTGGCCTCTCCCCTGCACCTGCTCTCTCCGCACGGGACCACGAGGCAGCAGGACGGCAGACACTACCCTGCGTCACTCACTGCTCCTCAGCCAGGCCTACACGTCACAGGACTATCCACTCTCACTGTCACAGAGAGGGAGAAACACTTTGGGCAAGGCATATTTTACCTCCTCTGTTTGTTCTGAGGGAGGAGAGATTTCCTCGGGATAGAGTCCTAAAATTGAGCAGCCAGTGGGAAGGGAAGCTATGAACAATTTTATAACTTTGCTTACACTCAGCTAGTTTGCTTTCTGGAAAGATTAAATCGATTTAGAGCAACAACAAAATATCTGTGTTCCAATTATGCCAGAGACCTGAAAACTGTGTGACTTTTTTTTGTTGTGGTTTAATCTTCATACGCACTTTTAAGAACATAGAAGAAAAGGTAGACATAAAATAGGCCATTTCATTTAACCAAATACCAAACTGAGAAAAAGCTAATTAAAGTGGCTTCTGCCTTATTGTGAATTATTTACTTAGTAAATATTTCTGGTGGTCTTAACTCCTTTTTTTTAAAAATCTCAGACACATGGACCAGCTTCTGAGCTGGCCTGTCTAGGACAGCAGATATCAACAGTCATGGGAAAGGACTGGGGAGCATCTGCCAGAAGTCAGGCGGCAGAACTAGGGCCCTTCTCCGCAGACCCACACGTTCTGGGAAGCCAGGATGGCAAATGGTGGTTAACAGTGGCCACAGACTAGCCCACAATTCCTCAACCCTCTGAAGTTAGGAGCTAAATGTGAAGGGCTCCTGGTAGACCTCTCTGTGTGCTTATTCCAAGTCTAAAGTTTCAGATCCCCTTAGCAGTCTGGAGGCCTGTCAACCGCGTGTCCCCAGGGATGAAGCCACAGGCTGGCAGCCAGGACGAGCTGTCTAGACGGCCTGCCGCACCCTTCTCTCCTTGGGCGTGAGCTGGGCGGGGGCTGTCCCTACCCAGATGCCAGAGATTCCCACCCAGGGCCCAGCAGACTAGGGCTGAGGCTCCTCCTCGATGTCCTAACTGGCCTCCCTGGGGCTCACCCACACAAGCGCCTGACCGCAGAGCACCAGAAGGGAGCCCTTGGTATCTTGCAAGCTACGAGAACTATCCCAGGACTGAAACAGCATCTGTTGGCTGACAGTCAGCCCAGTGGATGGAGAACCCACGACCCCTTGTGATCCCAGCGTCCCAGGACCAGCCTGGACATCTGAGCTTGTGGGTCTCCATGACAGACCTACAGCTCGCCCTGGCCCCCGGTTTTGTGGCAAACTGCTGATGTGAGGCTCCTCCCGAGGTTCTCCTACCCATCACTTCACTCACCTTCGCAAGAGAGATAAATAAGACCTATCCCTGTTTGCACCTCCTAGCAGCCGGGGACGCACACGCTTTACAAACAATGTCGCATTCAGTCCTAGTAACTCCATCCAGCAGCTATCTGCGTCTCTGTTTTACAGATGAGGAACACAACTGATTCAAAGTCACTGAGCTCCCAAGTGAGAGCTGAGTCAGACCCAAGATCACCTCACGCCAGAGCTCCCTTCCATCCTCCACGTGCCATTCCGCCTGCACGTGTTCAGTCTGAGGAAGGAAAGAAATTGAAGGAAAGGATCAAAGACACTGAAGGAAAGAACTGAAGGAATTCATCTAACTGTAAGGAAACTACTTTCCCCTCCAACGAGAGGCAGGAGCACTTCGGTTTCTAGGGGCTACAGAGGTCTAGCCACAAAGACCCTAATCTGTTTCTGGAGTAATCACATTACTTTTAATTACTCAGAAAGGATGACATATTTGGGGTCGCAGAACAATTACCGTCACCAACATCATTTTATCCAGCAGAGAGGACAGCCTGCTTTAGTAGGCAGATGTGACCTGCAGGTGAAGCACCCCCCCCACCCACCCCGGCAAGAGACAGGACCAGGCACCACCAAACGTGCTAAGTCCTGCCACTTCTTATCAGCTAACGGTGTTCACAGTAACTGCGCTTGTAAAAACTCCTCTTGCTTAGTAAGAATCTTATTCAATTTTTAAACTTTTGATTCAAGTGTAGTATCTTTGAAGTCTGATACCCTTTTATTACATACTGCCTAGAAGAGAGAAAGCTGAATGTTTCAGCTACAGTAAAATAGTGATGACTTCTTGTCTAACTAATGAAGAGATTGGAGAGAAGTAAATAAGTGCAGCTTTGATGAGGAAAAATCAACCGTTACGGCTCTTTTAGTTCAGCCTTTGAATGTACAGCGATTTTACTGTTAACTACTGTTCATCTTGTTACAGAAAGTATTCCAAAAGGCAGTGGTTAAATTGGCTTTCCAGGTAAAGCCTCCATGAAAAGTATTATTTTCAGATAATCTAATAATGTTAAAAAAAAATGAGAATTAACCAGGAGAAATTTTCATGAGGAGGATGTGCATGGTCTTCAAGTGGCTCCCCACTCATTAATTTCAAAGGGAAAAAGAGTAAATGCACAGTGGAGACACTGGACAAGTCTTCACTCAGGTAATCAAAACAAACATCAGCAAACATCACATGCCTCTGGACGAGACGCCCGAGAAAGATGTGCCATGGGTTATGTAGTATTCTGACTGAAGTTATCACAAAGCAACAACGGAAAAGCCCCCAAAGAGGAACGTTCTATTAGAGTAGAACCGTATTGCTCAAAAATGTCAATGTCACAAAAGACAAAGGATGACTGAAGAAATGTTCCAGACTGAAGGAGGCTAGGGAGATATGGCAGCTAAATGCAACACTTGACCCTAGACCAGAGGAAAACATGTTACAAAGGATATTGTTCAGTCAACTGACAAAACAGGCCTGGGAATGGAAGATTATTAGTACTTTCTTATTTTTTTTTAAGATTTTATTTATTTATTTGAGAGAGAGAGTGTGAGCATGAGCAGGGGGAGGGGCAGAGGGAGAAGCAGGCTTCCCGCTGAGCAGGGACCCAGACACCAGACACGGGGCTCCATCCCAGGATCCTGGAATCATGACCTGAGCCGAAGGCAGACACTTAACCATCTGAGCCACCCAGGTGCCCCTATTAGTATTTTCTTGGTGTAAAAATGTATTGAGGTTGAGAACTGTACCAATTACATAAGAGCATATGCTTACTTTTAGGAAAAATATACTGAACATTGAGGAGTTAAGCATCCCCATGACTGCAACATACTCTCAAACGGGCCCCTCCACAAATTGGTATGTTTCTATGAACAGACACACATGTGCACACATGGAGAGAGAGGGTGAACAAACAACAGGGCAAATGGTAAAAACAGGTGATTCTGGGTAACAAGTATATGGGTGGTCTGGCGTTATTCTTGTTATTTTCTCAAAGACTAAAATTATATCCAGATAAAGTACAAAAAATTAGAATCAATACAAAAAAAGAAAAACACTCACATGCACACTTTCTCAGTATAAGATTCGAGAAAACCACCACCTCACCATGTGTGAGTTTGCTTTTGAAGGAGGCAGGGCCTTGGACTGACGCGTAACGGGAGGAGGCAGCCAGTGATGAGTGTTGGAAACGGGAAAAGTGGAGGAGTAAAGGGGAGGAAGGAGCAGTTGATACAAATTCTACCCCAGTCCCACTTACGGAGCACGTGTCTCTGCCAGGCCTCTGGGGAGCGGGCTGCAAGAACTGCAGGAAGGTAAAGAACCCAAGACAGGAGCCGGCTCAGCATCTAAATCACAGAACCTCAGAATACCAATGAGAACCACAGGCCAGCAATGAGAAGTAACAGAGCATCAGACCTGCCCAGGGGAATGAGGGGGACTGCTGGGGAAGGTCATCGAAAAGATGGACCACTGGCTGCTCCATGAGCCGGACCCAGGTGATCAGAGGCTCCTCAGCCCCTCCCGTCCTTGGAATGTGGGTTCTACCTGCCTTTCTCATCCCCAGAGGCTGCTCCAAGGACACAGCCTTGAGATAATGATGTGGTGCTGACAACATCTGCACGGTCTGCTTGACTGAACACAGTTAAGGCCTTTCTCTATATAAACTTAAGATGTGGCGGGCGAGAGGGGGCCCATCCATCTTGCTGCGTCCAACACAAGCCCTGTATGTAAGTTCCCACTGCTTATTACAACTGCCACCTCCCAACCCGCAGTGGCCTGCCTATTTTTCTGGGCTTCCTCCGCCCTCTGCACGAAGGGGGCTGGTTTCACATTTCACCTGGAAGCCCTGACAGGGTTGTGGACCCACAGAGGTTACCAGCAAGGGCTGCCATGACCGATCCTACAAGATAAACCGCAGCGTCAACCTGACACGGAACTCTCAGTTCATATTCCTCTTTTGGTTCCCTGCAGGAATGTTTCCACTGACAATTTTTAAGTTAATTTTTATGTTTGCACCAGACAGCTTTTTGTTTCCCTGGCCGATCTTGCAGTGCATATATATATGATCGTGAGGTCCAGAAATAGAAAGTGAGGAGGAACAAAGAAAAAAATGTCACATTCGCTAACAATGGAGGAAACTCAAAAGCAATGCTTGGGCTCCTGTCAACCTTTCAAGAATGGATCCCGACTAGAAATTGATTTTTCTAAATTCTCTCTGAAGCCTAGTGGCCTGAAATACTAAGTGGCAATTCCAGGTCAAGTGGTAAAAAATAAACTTTCCCCAGCCAGGAGTCCTCTGACCTTCAAATGAAAAGTTTCAAAGATCTGAAGCAGAATCTCATTTCAGAATCAAAAGCAGATCCTGCTGTTGAAAACAAATATACACCAAAAGCCTTATTTTGATAAAAACAAGGTTCTACTATGTTGATTTTCATTGGATGTCCTAGTTTTGGCCTCCTATCCTTTTCAGGGATCTTAATTAAAAATGACATGGGTCAGCCTAGAAAATACAGCTTGGAGTAGACACCTTTTGTTCTTAAAACAATTATAATCTATCGTTATCTTTTTGTGTGAGTGGGAGATACATGGTGTGCCAACAAAATGTTAAATCCTACATTGCAACAAATTCTAATAAAGCATTCAGTGTGGCTGTCAAAAAGGCCATTAGGAAAAAAGACAGCGTTATCCTGCCAGCCTTGATGGCTGAAAAACTGCAAAAACAACCCTAATTAGAGGAGCATCAGAAAACAGAAGAGACCTATAAATAACCTTACCAAAAAAACAATTACAAAAAAAAGAAAGAAAGAAAGAAATAGAAAGAGAGATACTGGGTTTTTGCCTATGGAGACTATTATCTGAAAAATTAAGATGCTCTTTATATCTAAATAACGAAATTTTATATGGTTCCAATCACTCCATATAAGACTTTTGTGATGGATAACAAAATCTTGATTCTACAGTTCACGCCAGCTCTACTACTCACAGGCTGTGTGCCTTTGGGCAATTTAATCTCTAGTCCACGCCTCAGTTTCCTCGTCTGTAAACCAGGAAGAGAGTGACAGCATGACTGAGGATTACACGGGTTAGTGCCTGGTGCACATTTGCACTGGATCGCTGTTAATGATCTGGCTATGGCCCCCACCCCCGGCACTGTTACCACCAATACCATGTGGAAAACTGAGCAAACAACAATGGGTAAGACAGCACGGCAATTAACACAGCATGGTACTGATGTAAGACTCAAACGGACCAAAGGGAGAGAACAGATAACCCTAAGACATTACACACACACACACATATTTCTTATTATAATTAATAAAGCATAACAAATAAATGGGTTATTTAACAAATGGCTTTGGCAAACTTGCTAAGTATTTGGAAGAAAATCAATTGAGAGTCTCATTGTATATTACATTCAAAATAAATCCAGATGGATTAAAAACATGTTAAAAGAAAAAAAAAGGCACTACAGAAGAAGAAACAAATTCTGTGTTAACTTGGAATACAGACAGACTTTCTCAATGTGAAAGAAAGAAAGAGAGAGAAAGAAATCACCAAAGCGACAAACTGAGAAAAATGCAATCAATAAATACAAAAAGGTCATTTGCCTTATAAAAGATCTTTTTAAGCCAAAAGAAAAAAAATGGGAAAAGGGATAAACAAAAATAATTAGATTTTTAAAAAAATAAACTAAAAAACAACCTCATTAGCAACTTAAAAACACGAATCAAAGCAAAGAAGCGTATTTTCGTATGGAAAATCAGTATAGCGCTCGGTGCTGCCAAGAGTGCAGGGAGAGGAACATGCCCACATGCAGGCAGGGGGTGCAAACTAGTCAGGGGAGCACCTCAGCAGCACCCAGCGAGACCCCAGAAGGTCACAGCCCTCCACCCTTGGATCGTCCCCAGGGAAAGCATCGTGGCTGGGGAGAAAGGCTACAAGGATCCTTGCAGGGGTGATAAACATCTGCCACTGAGGGAATAAGGCTGAAGTCAGAGGTGAAAACACGTGCCAGGAAATACTGTGCGATCATTACATGATCGCAGTTGTGAGGATTATCATGTCGTAAGGCCAGTCCCACGTCACTCGAGCGTATTAACAGGAAAACCCAAACCTATAAAACCATATGCAGTATTTGTCCCCATTTTGGAATGACAGAATAAAGCAGAAAGAGGGAAAAAACAAAATACACTAACAGTGGTTAACCCAGTGATAAGATTATGAGTTATTCCTATTTTCTTCTTTATTTTTATTTCATATTTTTTATGAATTTGCTACCTTGAGTAAGGAGAGCGTAGATACTCAGAAAAACAATAAAAACGTTGTCAAATAAGGAAAGAAGTCACCAGTGGAATGAAAAAAAGTCAACACCAGTCAACCCTACGAAAGGACTTTCTAAAAATTTGTCTAGAATGTTTCCCAATCTTACTCTATTTTCCTTTCTTCACCATGCGAGCCCCTGAGAGTCCATCCATCTCCATCCGGGCCTGAGGACATGAAACGAAAGCCGCGCAGCAAGCTGGGGCCGGGGTCACACCTGAACCTCCTCCTCCAGCCCCTTCTCAGCTCCAGCCCCTTTCTGACCTCCGGGCTCACAGCAGGCACACACCCCTGCTGGCCCTGCTGGCCCTGCTGGCCCCAAGGATTATCTCCCTTCCGTCTTACGACTCAAAATATTTTTCATCCACAGTGAAATTTCTTACACGTAGAAGGCACTTACTAGATATTTCTTAACTTATAGTTAGTGTTTTCAGACATCCCGGGCACGAGACACTAACATGCTATTCACACCAAAGCTTTCCCTGCCTAGCTCTGGTTGCTAGAGTTTTCCATTTACTTGTCAATAATGACAACTGTCCCTTTATATTCCCGTTTTTGTTATGTAGTTACTTTAACTTTTTTCTTCCTAAAGGCAAAATACTAATTCCTTTTCCTCTCTTCATCCCAGTAAGAGATGGGAGAAAGATTTGTTCTTCAGGGAAAAAAAAAAAAAAAAAAAAAATCTGTGACCTGGACTAGGTTAAGAACTTGCAGCCTGGGAACTCTTCCTAAAATACGGGTGTGTCTGGGTTTGGTATTCAAAGTATAAGAAATTGGAAGAAGTCTGCTTTTCTTTATTTTTTAATTAAAAAAGAGAGAGTCAAGCTCTTATTCTCTAGTCAGTGTATGATTTCTCGCATAATCTTGCAGATAGATATCAAGCACGTATCCTGCTCTCCCAGGATTCAGTCTGTTCTGAGCCAGGTAAGTAAAAATCAATTCTTTGTATTGATCCAGGGCCCAAAGCCAGAGTCTTCACCTGGAATTTCATTTGAAGTACTTCACTTGCCCTTTGAACATTTAAGTAGAAAGGTAAAAGCATTTGATGGGAAAAGAACCAGAGAGAAAAACGTCATGTTCTCGGACTGCTCCCACCAAAACAACGGCCACAACAGACCCAGCACGGGAAGGAGGAACATTCCAAGAGGCAGGAGGAGAGAGGAGCAGGCAACGGGGATGAAGCAAAGGAGAAGGTGGGCTCTGAGGAGCTGGAGCCCCCCACCAGAAGGGAGGGCAAGCCCCTGCCAGCCCTCTGCAATCAGCACCCGGCCTCCATGGGCTACACTTAGAATTTCCAGCAGCTCGGGGCAACTACCAAAGCCCTCGATGGCACATTTTCGCTCAGCCCCAAATGTCAAAAAAGAGCAGGGAGGCAAAGGTAAGAGTGTGCCAACCAAAGAAAATGGCCAGGGCCGAGAGCCAAAGGCTGGTGCGGCACCGGCCCTAGCATGTATGGGGAACATGTCTGAGCTAGCATGGCTGGGGAACAGTGACAGGAGGCCAGAGGTTAGTGGGCCAGAGATCACACGGGGCCCACCAGGCCATCAGAAAGATCTTGTACTTTCCTGCTGGTGGAACAGACTTTTCCGGAAGGTTTAGACCTGCCTCGTGAGACAGGTCGACAACGTTCGAGTTCTACACAAATTAATCAAAGTAGTAAGTCTATCACAGATGAAATGCAACCCACAGTACTTAATACAGGCCCTGAGGCCCTGATCATGTGGCCCCACCCACCATACCAGCCACACTTTCTTCCTTACCTGCTCCTGCCCGAGGACCGTGGGGCCGCAGTTTATCTGTTCCCCTCATCTATAATGTTGTCCACAGAACCGCCCCCCAACACACACACCCAGTATTCTCTCTGAAGTGACGGTGCCTTCTCGTCTTCCCATTTCAGCTACACGTCACCTCCTCAGAGCTCTGTCCTGGTCACCTGATCTCAAGTCAGCTCCTCATACTCCTCATAGCACCCCACTGGTCCCCTTCACAGAGCTAATGACATATATCTACTTGTTTACGGTCTACATTTCCCCCTCGCCTGAGGGTCTTGAGAGAGGAGAAAACATGTCTGTTTTGTTCACGACTACATATCTAGGATTTGATAAGTATTTGATGAATTAATGCAAAAAACAAGTAATATATAATCCAAAGGCAAAAGTTGGTTCTTTGAAAAGATCGACTAAATTGACAAACCTTTTCCTATTTTCCTTTTCCTTCTCCTGGCCAAAAAAAAAAAAGGGGGGGGGGGAGAAAGAACTTAAATAACTAAAATAAGACATGAAAGAAGGGAAAACACCACTGACCTTACACAATAAAAGGATTATAGGGGAATATATGAACAACTGTGTGCCAACAGATGAGATAAATGAAACTGACAAATTAGTAAAAGAGAGGTTACTACAACTGACTCAACCAGAAATAAAAAATCAGCAGATCTATACAAGTAAAGAGATTGAGTTTGTAATTAAAAAACTTCTCGTGAAGAAAAGCCCAGGCCACAGGCCTTCACTGGTAATTCAAACATTCAAAGAAAAAATAAATACCAATATGTCACAAACTATTCCAAAAATCAGAAGAGGAAGGGACACTTCCCAACTTATTCTGACACCAATATTACCCTGACACCAAAATCAGACAAAGATATCACAAGAAAGCTACAGGCCATATCCCTTAGGAATACAGATGCGGAAATCTTCAACAAAATACTTGCAAACATATAAAAATCCAGCAATACACAAAAGGATTTGCATATAATCCTTTTGAATCCATCAACATATAAAAATAATCATACACCATGACCAAGAGGGATTTAGTCCAAGAACCAAGGTTGGTTTAACATCCAAAAATCAATTAACATAACACACTACATTAGTATGATGAAAGATAAAAATCACACAATCAGCTCTATAGATGCAGAAAAAGGATTTCACGAAATCCAACACTTCTTCATGGTAAAACACTCAACAAACTAGGAATAAAAGGAACTTCCTCAACCTGGTAATGGTTATCTGCAAACTCACAGCTAATATCATACTTTATGGTAAAAGATTGAATGCTTTCTCCCTACAATGAGGAACAAGATGAGGATGTCCATTCTCACCACTCCTATTCAACACTGAACTAAAAGTTCTAACCAGGGCAATTAGGCAAGAAAATGAAATAAAAGGCATCCAAAGTGGAAAGGAAGAAAGTAAAATTATATCCATTTGTAAATGATACAATTTTGTACATAGAAAACCCTAAAGAATTCACTGAAAAACTCTTAGAACTAATAAACAAATTTAGCAAGGTTACAGGATACAAGATCAACAGACAAAAATCACTTGTACTTCTATGCATTAGTAATGATAATTCCAAAAGTGAAATTAAGGAAACATTTCCAGTTACAATAGCATCAACAAGTATAAAAATGCTAAGGTATAAATTTTTTAAAAAGAAGTGTAACCCTTATAGGCTAAACTACAAAACAATATAGTTAAAAAAAAAATTAAAGGGGCGCCTGGGTGGTTCAGTCGTTAAGCGTCTGCCTTCGACTCAGGTCATTATCCAGATCCTGGGATCGGGCCCCTTATTGGGCTCCCTGCTCAGGGGGAAGCCTGCTTCTCCTTCTCCCTCTGCCTGCCGCTCCCCCTGCTTGTGTTCCCTCTCTTGCTGTCTCTCTCTGTCAAATAAATAAATAAAATCTTAAAAAAAAAAATTAAAGAAGGGGCGCCTGGGTGGAGCAATGCGTTAAGCCTCCGACTCTTAGTTTCTCTCCCTCTCCCTTGGCCTCTCCCACTTGTGCTCTGTCTCTCTAAAATAACTAAATCTTAAAAAAAATTAAAGAAGATCTAGGTAGGGGTGGCTTAGTCAGTTAAGTGTCCGACTCCTCATTTTGGCTTAGGTCATGATCTCAGGGTCCTGAGATTGAGCCCTGCGTCGTGCTCTGCACTCAGCAGGGAGTCTGCTTGGGATTCTCTCCCTCTCCCTCCTCCCACTCACACGTGGATGTTCTCTTTCTTAAATAAATAAATCTTAAAAAAAGAAGAAGAAGAAGAAGATCTAGGTAAATGGAGATCTCGTATTCACGGATCAAAAGACTTAATATTGCTAAGATGGCAATACTCCCCAAATTCATCTACAGATTCAATACAATCCCTATTAAAGTCCTAATTCCACTAATAAAGACAGTGTGGCACTGTCCTAAGAACAGATGGAACTGACATAAGGAAAAATGGAACAGAATTCAGAGTCCAAATTAATCCTGGTCAACTGACTTCAACAAGAGTCCTAAGAAAATTACACGGAAAGAGAAGAGTCTTCAACAAATGGTTCTGAAACAACTGGGTATTCATCCACGAATCTGGATTCGTATCTAACACCATATACAAAAATTACTTTAGACTACAGGCCTATATGTAACAGTAAAACTATAAAACTCCTAGAAGAACACACAGGAGTCGATCTTTATGAAACTAGGTCAGGCAAAGTCTTCTTTGATACACCACCAAAAAGCATAAACAACATAAGAAAAACAGATAAGCTGGACTTCTCAAAAACATTCATGCTTCAAAGGACACCATGACGAAAGTGACGGCATCTACAGAATGGAAGAATATACTGGCAAATCATATATCTGATAACAGGCTGGTATGTAGATCTTATGAAGACATCTCACAACCCAATAATAAAAACACAATTAAGCCAGTTTAATAATGGGCAAAGCAAATGAATAAACATTTCTCGAAAGAAGATATACTGATGGCCAGTAAGGACATGAAAAGATGCTCAACATCACCAGTCATCAGGGAAATGCAAATCAAAATCATATAATGCTTCACACCTCCTAGAATGGATGAAATTGAAAAGACCATAATTGGTGCTAGCAAAGATGTGAAGAAACTGGAATCCTCATCCACTGCTGGTGGAGATGTGCAGCTGAGTCTGGAAAACAGTCTGGTAATTCCTCAAAAAGATTTATATAAAATTACCATATGACCTAGCATCTCTACTCCTAGGTGTAAGCCAAGAGAACTGAAAACAGATGTCTACCCAAAAACTTGCACCCAAATGTTCAGAGCAGCATTATTCACAATAACCAAAAAGCAGAAACAATCCAAATGTCCATTAATTGATGAGTAGATCAACAAAATGTGGTATATCCATCCAACGGCATATTATTCAACCATGAAAAAGAACGATACATGCTGAAGTGTAGATAAACCTTGAAAACATTATGCTAAGTGAAATATGCTAGTTACAAAAGACCCCGTATTATATGATTCCCTTTTTAGGAAATGCCCAGAATGGGCAAATTGATAGGCAAAGAAGGTAGGGTAGTGGTTGCTGGGGCTGGGAGGGACAGGGGAATGAAGAATGACTGCTCAATGGGTATGGGGTTTCCTTCTGAAAGGATGGAGATGTTCTAAAATTAGATTGTGATGACTGGTTGCACAATCCTGTGTATATAACAGAAAAAGTTGAATTGTGTATTTTAAATGGGTGAAGTGTATGGTATGTGAATTATATCTCAATATAATACAGTGATACACGGTATATCACAGATAGTCCGTGACTTAGAATGGTTCAACTTACGATTTTTCAACTTTATGGTGGCGCAGAAGCAATATAGGTTCTGTAGAAACCAAAGGTCGGATTTTTAATTTTGACCCTTTTCCAGGGCTAGAGGCAGCATGCAGTAAGATCTCTCATGATGCTGGGCACAAGCTGGAGTCCCAGATCCCAGGAAACCATGAGATCACGAGGGCAAACAACCAATACACTAACAACCATTCTGCACCCACACAGCCATCATGTATTTCCCTTTCAGTACAGGATTCAATATATTGCATGAGATCTTCAACACTTTATTATAAAATAGGCTTTGTGTCAGATGACCTTGCCCAACCGTAGGCTAACCTTCAGTGTTCTGAGCATGCTGAAGGTCGGCTGGGCTGATCAATGATGGTTTGTAGGTTAGGTGTATTACATGTGTTTTCCACTTAGCATACTTTCAACTTATGATGGGTTTATCAGCAGGTAACACCAAAGTAAGTTGAGGAATATCTGTAATGTGTTAGGTGCTTACCATTATATTTATATAATGACACTTTCCCTTCCTAAATGTTTATTTGTTGTGCTGTGAAAACAGGGTTAAGTTATAAATAAGAAGAAGGCAGAGTAAAGACTTAACTTTGGGAGTCATGGTAGCTGTGCATCAGAGCCCTCTCACTATAAAATATTTCCATGTGCTGAATATGTATAACAAGGAATTTATATGTAGTTCAGAGTGACATCAAATTATGGTGCATATATCTTTTATAAGGTTCAATCACTGGAAAACTTTCCAACTGTAAAATGCAAAACTGGCCCTCCTTTGGATCAAAACCATCCTGCTCCCAGGACAGCAATTCCCATAGTGCACTAAGAAGAGATGGGCTCAAGAGGCAGAAATCACATACTTACATTCCTCAGGACCGGAAGTGCCAAGTGCTCGAAGGAAGTCAGATCCACCACATACTGCCCAACCCGGCATTCACGTTTTCCGGGCGGAGGCTCTGACCTGAATGAAAAGACAGGGCAGTCTCTGTTGAAAGACCCCTGTACTGATTTTTGGTTTGTAGCAACTCCAGTGAGCCTGTGGCCTCCCACATATGCTAAGTCACCCTTAAAAATCACCTACACAAGAAGGGGTGGTACACAAAGCTAACCTGATTCCACGTTCTCTCCTGACAACAGGGCTACCAACAAGAGTGCATACCACCACCACCACCACCAGGCAGGTACCTTGGGGGGCTAATCCTGAAGCTGCAGGGAGGCAGCACAACAGAAAAGTGGCACAGGAAACAGCACTATGAGTTACAAAATGCTAAAAATTTATTACTTGGTGGAATAAGTTTTAAGTGAAATATGATATTTTTATACTTTCTCGTATGATGGTTTCAATCTCTGTTTTCTTTGAGAAATCCGTAAAGGCCTAAGATTCTTCAAGATAGAAGGGATCATTTGGCTCAATCCTGTGCCCAGGGAGAATAAAACAACATAGAAATGAAATACCAGTACCCAATTCTAGACAAAACTCCCCGCATGCCGGATAATGTGACAACATCAAATCCTATTCTTCGCCCTCCCTGTTTGACTTCTGCTGTGTAAAATCCATCGACAGGCACACCAGAGGATTTTAAAACCTCACTGGCTTGCTGGATCAGTGTTGTTTTTCCAACTCCTAAAAAAACAAAACAAAAACAAAAACAAAAGAAAAGCCCGTTAGGAACCACTCCCTTGCTAGAGGATGCACAGCACTCACTGACTCTGAGAGCAATCACCGTGGGGAGAGAAATGGGCTGCACATGAATTTTATGAATATTAATTTCACTTCAATTTTGATTGCTCCAGGTATTAAAACTTTTTAATTTCAAGCATAATAAAAATATGGACTGGATCTTAAAGTTTTATTTTGAAATTCCGAAACACCATTAATTTTGTCACATACACAATCCCAGGACCAAATGAGTGGCTTTGTGGTGACAGCAGGTGCAATTTGCATCCTCTGAGACAAGCTTCTAGAACTAGGTTTACTCTCCTCCTTGGGTGGCCACACTCTTTCACCAGGAAGTAAAACTGGTCATGCTTGGGTCTAAGGCTGGGCACCTTAAACTGGGATTTCAACCTTCCGAACACTCTGGACCTATACTTAATGGTGGGAAAATCCTTTCACTCCTCCATGGACTTACATTGCTATGTCTCCCAAAAAAGTCTCTCTTAAATACCACTAATACCACTAGAAATAGCAGTGTTTTTTTTTTTTTTAAGATTTTATTTATTTATTTGACAGAGAGAGAGAGAGAACAAGTAGGCAGAGAGACAGGCAGAGGCAGAGGGAGAAGCAGGCTCCCGCTGAGCAGGGAGCCCGATGTGGGGCTCGATCCCAGGACCCTGGGATCATGACCGGAGCCGAAGGCAGCGGCTTAACCGACTGAGCCACCCAGGTGCCCCGAAATAGCAATTTTTAAACTTTCTCACAAGAGCCTGTGGCCTCCCACATATGCTAAGTCACCCTTAAAAATCACCTACACAAGAAGGGGTGGTAGGCACAAGAAGGCAAGCCAGTAACCTCTTCTATGACCTCCTCCAGTGTCCCTAAGCATTCCCCTGGCTTGCCCCCCAACCCTTTCCCAAATTACAACTTCTGCACCTCCACCCCCTCATCCACCTGGCCTGTTAACTACTCTGATGGACTCTTATGTGTTTGCAAGCACCAACAGGTGTGAGCTAATAAAATAAAACTCATCACCAGCCTTGTGGAGCCGGGCACTGTTCTAGCATGCTCCACAAGCATTTCCTTGGTTAAATCCTCACAACGCCCCCTCTGGGGCACTTACCATTCTTGTTCCAGTTTTACAGATGAGGCGCAGAGAGGTTAGGTAACTTATCCAGGCTTACACAACTAGTAAGGACCATACATGTCAAGAGGGGCCTTTGTGTGTCACCA
Organism: Neomonachus schauinslandi; assembly: GCF_002201575.2. Lineage (NCBI taxonomy): Eukaryota > Metazoa > Chordata > Mammalia > Carnivora > Phocidae > Neomonachus > Neomonachus schauinslandi. The sequence goes on from NC_058408.1 coordinate 83,881,312, forward strand.
TGGCTTCGTTTCTATGAGCCTTGTTCCATACACATTGAAGGCAATGGCATCATAATGACCCAAAAATGGAACGGGAAGCCTCCAACAAGTCTGCAAGAGACTATTTCAAGATACCACAAGGTTGTAAATCACAGTATTTCTACAGCTGCTGACACAGAGTCACCAGGGCTCCCCAAGAACCCTTTTAAGCTTCCTTGAGATCAACTATGATCTGTTCTTTAATAAACCTCTCCTCCCAACTTCACACCAGCAGACAATGGCGGCTGGCCTTTTGGAACATGAACAGCAACGCAGACACACGCTCCCTGTGGCTGGAAGAGAACCGGGTAGGCTTTTCATCCCAGCTCCAGTAACTGCTGCTTTAAGAAAAGTCACCGAAGAACCTGGTTAATGCAGGCCAGTGGCACTGGTGGGTATGTAAGTTGGTACTTTTCTGAAGGGCAACTTCAATGTGCCTTCCACAGCACACAGCAATTCTATTGCTACGAATTCACCTTCAGCAAAAATCTGACCACAGCACAAAGATATAGGAAACAGTATATTTTTTCCTATATATAGGAATGTCAGTACTCATTGTAACAGCAAGATATGGAAAGCAATCTATATGTTGATCAGTAAGGGAGTGTTAAATTATGGTGCCATGTTTATAATGACATATAAACATGCAGGAATGCCATGCAGCCATTAAAGAGAATACAGTTTACCTAGATTTATTAGCACAGAAAACAGACCACAATATATGGATAGATGGAGAAAAAGCAGGTTAAGACATAGCAGGTATATACAGTATTATTCCATTAAGCTTAAAAAAAAAAAGTGAAGTATATGTATCTACAGAAGGAAATGTCGAGAAGGAACTGGGAAGGTTCACAGCACTTATTTCTGTATACAGCAATTCCATGTGATTGTTACTTTCTTCTTTAAAACTTTGATTTTTTTTTTTTTTTTGGTCTTATAGTAAGTGGGTATTACTCTAAATGTAAAAAAAAAAGGGGGTACTCCATTTTGAAGGAGGTAACACAGAGCAGCTATAATAAAAGGGGGCACTGCGTGTCCTGCATGTTGGATAGGACAAGGGAAAGCAAGAGGAGGTACTGGCTCAAGCCCCTTCCTCGTCAGCTCTAGAAATCTTTCAGTTAATTTTTCACCTCTATCAATTCAGCTGCTACCCTCGTGCTGTCTACACTAAGAGGTAACCTATGCTGAAGGAGACCCCAAAATGACAGGTCCATACCACGCAGAGGCAAGACGAGCAGGTCAGAGAGCTCCAGAATCCTTTTGGTTCTAGTTCTCTCATAAGGCTGACCTAAGATAAAGATTCAAGTGCAGGTAGTTTAATTTGGAAAGTGACCCCAAGACCCCAAGGGAAGTACTGCATTATCAAGTCAGTTACCTGTGTGGGTAGCGAAGCCCACTGGGGAATCCCTAGGGGACAGTTTTAGACACAGGCCTCAGTTCTCCAGTCTGAGGGGTGAGGAAGTAGGGAGTTTATCCACCAGCTTCCATCTATCATGGGTTCGGACATTCCTGGGGGACAGGAATCCCCTGGCCCTTCAGGCCTGCCCCGCGCACAGGCATAATAGAATTCAGTGACCAGAGAAAGCCCTCCAAGATCGGTCACAAGTTGGACAGTTGGAAGTTGGGAAAAATGCTAAGTGCCAAGGACACACTGGCGGGGCACTGACAACATATAGAACAAAAAGCAACCTCTTTGAGAAGATATATTACCTGATGATCTGAATATGTAGATTAGATTTAGACAGCAGGCAGAGTTTGAGACGGAGTTAGTGAAAGAAAGAAACTATTAAAAAACCTGACAGTAACTCCAAAGGGGAAAAAAAGTTATACATAAAAGGAAAACTATAGATTACTGATTACATGGCTTTTCTGTGATTAGCTTTCACATGTATTGAGCTAATCAAAATTATACTGTAACTGCACTAGGAAGATGAAGAGAAAGAGAGGGTGCCTAGGTGTTAGGACAGGCTTAGAAGAGATATATTGTAGAATTATTTGAGTCTTTCAACTGTGTGTACATAAAACTTTTATGAAAAAGGAAATGGGAAGAGAAACAAGTGTTGACCTGGCCAACCTCTGTCCCCAGCCACTTCCAGGACCCAGGCAGGTACTAACACAGTAACAAATCGCTTCTGTTATGAAACACGTAAATGTCTTGGGGCCAGCCTGCTGAGCAAATGGCATTCCCAGTTTCAAATAAAGGACTGACAAATCAACTTTCAGAAGACAGTCTTTTGCAAGGTTAGGGACTACTTTGGATGTTAGAAATTCCTCAAACCACTCTCTTCACAACTTCCCCATTGCCTGGTAAAAATAAAATTCCAAAGTCTACAATATTAAGTGTTGCCTTTGCTACCTAAGGCAAAACATAACCATTAAAATAAAGTGGAAGACAACTCTAGGCCCTGAATGACAATCTTTGATACCTGAACCCTCCACTAACTTAAACATCAGATCCACCTTAAAAAAGGAGCTGAAGAAATAAATCACTTTCTCCACTCCAAGCCCACCTTTCTGCCTTAGCCCATCTGATGCTGCCACCACCTTCCTGAGTCACACCTGATACATGTGTAGGGCCGTTGTTTAAAGAGCATCTCCTCCTCCAGTCTCTCATTTGAATGAATACTATCCCATCCGTTCACAGCCCCACGGGGTTGGTTGAAGGCTTTGCCCAATGACTGGCATTAGAGGGGCCAGGCACAGACACATGATCTGAGAGGGGCTTCTCATCCTGCAGCCTCATCCTTGCGGGAACCGGGGGGGGGGGGGGGAGGTTTCATCTTTAGTTTCATTATCCTTCAAGCGGAAATCCGTGCTTCCTTCCATTATGGATGTAGGCCAGAGCCACAGTACCGGCAGCACGTGTCACTATCAACAGAAACCGGACGCCTCCATGTCAATCACGGTGTAGCAGACATCCTGCAGTATCGTTCGTGCCCATCACAAGTTCAAAACTACGTAGTTACACTGCTGCCGCTGGACCCCGCTCTTTAACACCTTCGCAAAGAAGCCCGCACACTGCCTAACCACAATGTTCTTTTCCTTACTGGCGTCGGCCTCATTTCTAATCCTATCTTTTGTACTTAAAATCGCGCTTTCTGAGAAGGGACACGTAGGCTTCAAATCAAAAAGCCTGTAATTTAAGTTGGGAACTTCAGGGGCCAGCAGCCGGAGCCCTGGAGCTTTATAAAGCGACCCCTCCCCAAGAGCACGCGGCCGCCCCCACCCCGCGCACCTCCCCCCGCCGCCCGCCTCCCCACGCAGCCCCCCGGAAGCGGAGACCTGGGCGGGGTTACCTGGGGGCCCCGTCAGGAACACGTGCCTGGCCATTACGGTGCGCCCGGGTGGGGGTCGCGGCCTGGGTTCCGCCCCTCACCGTGCCCCAGGCCCCGCCTCCGTCGGCCGGAAGCACCGCCTTTGCGAACGCGCATGCGCCTCAGGTCCGCGCGTGTACCTCCGCCGTTCGCATCGCTCGCGCATGCGCTCTCGGCTCTTGGTCTCGGCGCGTGCGGACGTCCTCCCCTAGAAGGGTCGGGAGGGTGGTGGACAGGTCTTCATTGGGTCCACGTGCTACATGTTTGACCCCCGATGTCTGGCTCACGCGGGGTGTCTCCAAGGAGAGGTGCGCGAGAATGTATTACTAAGCCGGTGCTACGGTACCTGAGCGCGGTCCCCGGAGTCCTGCCGCTGACATCCGGACCTGCGAGCTGAAATTCCCCCAGGCTGAGGGGACAGCCCTTCTGCAAGTTTGGTCTTGGGACCCTTCCTTCAAAGGGAAGAGGTTTTTACCAATTCGAACTCTGCTCAGCGCTGTCAACCATAGCTGCCAGTAGAATTACCTGATTAAACGTGCTTGATGCCTGGGCCCCACATCCCTAAAATTCGGAGTGTTTGGTCTGGAGTGTGTCCTGAGTATCTGGATGTTTTTTTGTTGTTTTGAACTCCCCAGCAATTTCTAAAGTTCACTGGGGTTGAGAACCACTTGTTCCGGCAGACTTCCCAACTTAAGTCGTGCATATGAAGACCAGAAATTGGTCCTTTTTACCTCCATACGGTAGTGGAAACCAACGCAAGACCCGGCTGGAGGATCTCCTGGTACAAAGAATTAAGTGGCTTTCCCCCACTCACTTAACCACTTGAAGTGTTTCAGGCAGAGAAATGAAGTGGCAATGGCCTTGGGCCAAATTTACCTGTAAACTCTTTCAGTCTGACATGTGTATGGTTTGACTTGTGATCAATCATTCTCCATCCTGGCTGAGAAAGCAATTTCACTGAGTGTTCAACTTAATTGGTTTGTGCCCACACAGGACCTCCAGGGCTCCCCTTAGTCTGCTATATACATCAGTCAGATGGCCTCAGTTCTTTTAGCTATTTAAAAAGTAATCATCTAAAAAATAAGATTTGTACAGTGTAGCCATTACCATCATTTTGGCAACATTTATAAAGCTGCATCACTCCTAATGTAGGGCCTTCCACCTACATTTTATCTTTAACCTCATGCAAATTGGAATCAAGAACGGCTGATGTAGCCAAGTAAACCCATAGTAGTAGTTTCCAAAAGAAAGGAAACACGTACACAGTCATAAATACACTCTTGTTTTTATCAAAAACATTTAATCAAAAACACTTAAACATTCAATGCTAATTATGTAAAAATTTCCATCACTGCAAAACCATTTATAATTTATAAGGATCACTAGGAGTTTGGACTATCTTTTTTTTTTTTTAAAGATTTTACTTATTTGACAGAGAGAGACACAGCGAGAGAGGGAACACAAGTGGGGAGTGGGAGAGGGAGAAGCAGGCTTCCCACGGAGCAGGGAGCCCGATGCAAGGCTCGATCCCAGGACCCTGGGATCATGACCTGAGCCGAAGGCAGACGCTTAACAACTGAGCCACCCAGGCACCCCTGGACTATCTTTCTTTTGATGTTGTACCTGGCATTCTGGTAGCTACTAATGGGCATCAGTTTAGGTAGCTCAAGGAACATACAGTTTCCAGAGTACTGATGTCTTAGAGAACAAAAAGAATATTCTTCTGTAATTGGATGTGGGTTTTTTTTTTCCATTAAAAATGATTTATTTGGGTGGTGATTACATGGTGTCTTAACTTCATGATAATTCATTGATCTGAGTCTTTTGATTTGTACAGTTTCCTCTATGTGTTATACATCAATAACAGATGAAATACTTAGAGAATAATTAGGAACATATTTTAGAATAAATAGGTTATTAAAATATGTTCTGAGTCTAACTTTTGCTTACAATTAAACCAGGATGTAATTACTTAAGGAACAGGTGATTTCAATTCTTTCTTCCTGCAGCACCTGGGTGCAGTCTCCCTTTTGGTAAGATGCAGTTTGTAAGTACATGTTTAAATTTTCCATGATTTCAGAATCCTAAAAGTCCTAAAAAACACAGTTTTTTGTTTGTTTTCATATCTCTGCTTTGCCAGGACTGTCTTAATTTTAAAACTGTCTTTGGAACCCCTTCTGTCCTGAGCAAACCAGGATGGCTGGTCATTCTACAGTTAAAGGACAGAAGAGCATTTAAGAAGCAAAACAAAGGGCTTTATAAGAGTAAATGCTATAGGTTGAATGTTTGTGTCCTCCCAAAATCTGTATGTTGAAAACTAATGCCCAAAGTGATGGTATTAGGAGGTGGGACCTTTGGGAAGGGATTAGGCCCTGAAGGTGGAAGCCTCATGAATGGGATTAGTGCTCTTATAAGAGGCCCCAGTGAGATCCTTAATCCTTCCACCATGTGAGGACAGAGAGAAGTCTACCACCCAGAAGAGGGCCCCCACCCAATCTTGGCACTCTAATCTCAGACTTTCAGCCTCCAGGAACCGTGAGAAATATCTGTTATTTATAAGTCATCCAGTCTGTGTTTTGTTATAGCAACGGAACAGACTAAGGCACTATGCAAGCTGTTTTCTTCTTTAATAGTTCAGTTGTTCTGAATATGGGATCTTATTCCTGAAGAACTTGTTTTATCAGTAAATACCTAGAAAGACTATTTAACAGTCTGTATGTGAAGCCTGATCTGTTGGTACTCCAGGCCTCCTCACTATAGGGGACCAGGGATGGCTTTACACCCTCAACACCCGCTCTTCCTGCCCAGCATGCCTGGATGCTTCCCCCCCCCATCACACACACACCCTCACGCTGGTGTCCAGTGGCATCTCCCTGGCCTGGATACAGAACAAAGATTCTGGCATGTAGTTTGTGATAGGTCCTGAGTACAAGAAAACTGAGACCAGAACAAAGATTATGGCTACCAGGGATATGGAAAGAGGAAAGTGGGAAAAATCAAAAGTGGTAACCGTGTTTTGCCCCCAACATTTATTTCCCTATGTGGAAATAGCACCTGAATTATCCTTTTAGGACCATCCCATCCCCAGGCCCAGGTCCTGTGATTAAAAAGTGAATTTCCTTCCCCACCCTTTCTCTTGGGGCGGGAGGGCGGGGTAGGGGCTCGTGACTCGGGCCTGGCCAATGAGAGCATTCCATCTTTCTGGCTCAGTGATTGGTTCCAGGAAGCACATGATCCAAGCTAAATCAGAGGTCCCTAAACCCAAATCTGTTATCTGACGTGTTCCTCTCCCTTTTAACCGTGTCATTCCCTGCACCTCGGGATTGAAGATAGCCACCAGCCAGTGTGACTGAAGCAGAAGGACAAGGGGAGGGGTGGGGACCCCTCCCTCTCTCCCCAGTCACCTCTTATCCTGCAAGACAGGCTCAAATGTCCCTGCTCTGGGAAGGCTTTTCTTATTCTCCTGGCCCCTCAGCAGTGCTCTCTCAGCACCCCACGTCCTGACACTACAAGGATCTGTGTATATACGCCTCTTCTGCCACCCAAAAGGCAAGACCCTAAGGGATCTTTTCTTATCCATCTCTTTATATGTAGCATGCCGCGTAGTACTTACAGCACATTCATCCACCCACTGTGTGCCAGGAACTGTTCTGGGGGGCGGGGGGTGGGGACAGCAGTAGAGAAAACAGAGTCTGCCCTGTATAGGTCACATTCTAGTGTGGAGAGACGAACAAACAGACAAGAAAATATAGAGATAGAATGCCACATCGTGGTGAGGCCATGGGAAAAAAAATCAAAAGGATGGGGAACGCAAAGGGTGTGTGTGCATTTTACAGAGGGTGATCGAGGAAGATATCCCTGAGAAGATACTGCCTGAGCAGAGCTCTGAAAGAAGCAAGCCTTGTAGAAGAAGTCTGGGGGATGGCAGTTTAGAAAGCCAGATCAGTGTGTGCAAAGGTCCTGAGGCAGGAGTTCTTGGCTGAAGGAGGAACAGCAGCAAGCCAGCGTGGCTGGAGAAGACTAGGAGAGAGAGATGAGGTCGAAGAGGCAGCAGGGGCCCAGATCCTGCAGGCTTTATAGGCCGTGGTGAGGACTCTGGCTTTTACTGTAGTAGAGTAGGAAAGCCATTGGAGGGTTTTGAACAAAGGAGTAGCATTATCTAAGTTATTTTTAGGAGAAGGAGAAGATCCTCAGGCATCTGTGTGGAAAATAAACTGCAGATGGTCAGGGTGGAAGCTGGGAGACCGTCAGAAGGCCACTGTAATAATCCAGATGAGAGATGATCATGCATTCACTGACATAAAATAGGGGCTTGATAAATGTTTTCTTGCATAAATGAGTGAATAGGTGAATGCCATCCCCACAGACAGCACCAGCCTGTCCGAGAAGGAGTAGAGCAAGGGCAGAGGGGCAGGAGAGTCCCCAGCCTTAGAGTTGGTGTGATTGAGGTAACATTAAACAGTCATGCTCAGGTAGTAATGTCCCTGTAGCAGTCACAAGGTTTTGCTTGAGCAACAAGTTGGGCAGGGCACTCACATCCTACAAGGAATCCTACAAGGATTGCCTTTCTAATACGGACAGTGGGGTTGGTTAGTGCGACATCCTAAGTACTGGGACAGCAAAGCCCTACTAGAAAGCCCCAGTCACAGCCCTGTGGTACCCCTTCAGGCTCACACACATCCCATCCACCTCTCTTTGCCAAGGTCACCTGAAGTTACAGAGGTTGGCTGGGGGAGGGAATGCCAGTGTGTTGGCTGGAAGAATTGCTCTGAGGAGCCCACAGATGTACAGTGGGGAGATGCAGCAGTCCTCCTTGTTGTGGGTAGAATTCTCAAATAACCCCCCAAATTCCCTTACTCCCAAACTGTATCCACCATGCATATAGGTTATGTGAAATCACCTTAAGTTGACCCTAAGCCAGCAAGGAAATGGGACCTCACTCTTATAACCTCAAAGACCTAGATTCTGCTGAGAACAAGGGTGAGCTTGAACATGGATTTCCCCCGAGAGTCCCCAAATGAGAACTCAGCCAGTTTCATTTTACTGACCATAGTCGTAATTGAATAATCAGTTATTTAAATTAACGTAATGGGGGCGCCTGGGTGGCTCAGTCGTTAAGTGTCTGCCTTCGGCTCAGGTCATGATCCCAGGGTCCTGGGATCGAGCCCCGCATCGGGCTCCCTGCTTGCCAGGAAGCCTGCTTCTCCCTCTCCCACTCCCCCTGCTTGTGTTCCTGCTCTCGCTGACTCTCTCTCTGTCAAATAAATAAAATCTTTTAAAAAAAAAATTAACGTAATGACTTTCTCCTCTGCTGGAATAAAAATGAGAGAGGGGACTAAGTCAGGCTTATTCACTACTCTATCCCCAGCATCTAGGTGTTCAGTAAATGCTTGCTAAATAAATGAGTTTCTAACTCAATAGTTTATTTTCCGGTGGAACACTTTTGAAAATCCTCCTCTATGTTAAAGATATTTGAGAAAGAAATACAAATGAATAGTAGCAGCCTACTGCTCATAACAGCATTCTGAAGAAATATAATGTCAGTGTCATCAATTGTATTTATCACCTCTGCTTACAGAGTGCTTAGTAGGTATTCTAGGGTAACAAAAGATGCATATGATAGGCTCTTTGCCCTAAAGATACATATAATCTACTTTGGAAGCCAACACAACCAACACAATTAGATAGTGACAAAAATGAAACCTGTAGAAAAAATCAATACTATGGACACCTTACACCATTGGTGTGGCTACTAGTAAACAAACAAACAAACAAAAATTGAAAAGAACAAGTGTTGGCAAGGATGTGGAGAAACTGGACCCCTTGTGCCCCGTTGATGGGAATAGAAAATGGTGCAGCCACTGTAGAAAACAGTACGACAGTTCCTCCAAAAATTAGAATTACCACCGAATCCAGTGATTCCATTTCCGGTATATATCCAAAGAATTGAAAGCAGAGATTTGAAGAGATATTTATACAGCCATGTTCACAACAGCCGATAGGTGGAAGCAACTCAAGTGTCCACGAATGGATGAATGGATAAACCACGTGGTCTATTCGCACAATGGAATATTAGTGAACCTTCAAAAGGAACGAAATGCTGACGTGTGCTATAACATGGATGAGCCTTGAGGACATCGTGCTGTATGAAGTAAGGCAGACATAAAAAGACAAATATAATTAACCCTAGAATGACACAAGAGTTAGGGCTGCCAACCCCCTGGGCAGGTAAATATGCAGGTATGACTTTTGACTCCCCCCAAATTTAACTACTAATAGCCTCCTGTTGACCAGCAGCCTTACCAAAAACATAGTCTACTAACACCTACTTCATCTGTTATATGTACTACATACTGTATTCTTACAATAAAGTAAGTTGGAGAACTGAAAACATTATTGAGGAGGGCACGTGTTGTGATGAGCACTGGGTGTTATACATAACTAATGAATCAATGAACACTACATCAAAAACTAATGATGTACTATACAGTGGCTAACTGAACATAATAAAACAAAAGAAAAAGAAAATCATAAGGGGGCGCCTGGGTGGCTCAGTCGGTTGAGCCTTCAGCTCAGGTCAGATTCCGGGGTCCTGGGACTGAGCCCCACATGGGGTTCCTTGCTCAGTGGGGAGTCTGCTTCTCCCTCTTCCTGTCCCCCCACTCATGCTCTCTATCTCTCTCTCAAATAAATAAATAAAATCTTAAAAAAAGAAAAGAAAATTATAAGAGAAAATATATTTATAGTACTGTACCATAAAAAATTCACATATAAGTGAACCTAAAACAGCTCAGACCTGGGTTGTTCAAGCATCGACTGCACTATGTGATTCCACTTAGGTGAGGTCCCTAGAAGAGTCAAAATCATAAAAACAGATAGTAGAAGGGTGGTTGCCAGGGGCTAGGGGGAGGGGAAATGGAAGATACACTTTAATGGAGACAGAGTTTGAGTGTTGCAAGATGAGAAGAGTTCTGTGCATGGATGGTGGTGGTGGTTATAAAACACCATGAATGTACTTGGTGCCACGGAACCACACACTTAAAAATGGTTAAGATTGTGCATTTTATGTTATGTGTATTTGACCACAATTAAAATAAAAAAAAAACAGTATATGGAAAGTCAGACAAAAGGCAAGAGATCAGTAAGGACTGGGGTGGTCAGAGAAGGGGTTCTGAGCTGGGCTGCAGGGGACACATCGCCAACGGGGTGAGGATGGGAAGGAGAGGCAAGCCAAGTGGGAGACCCCCACTATTGCAAATAACTCTGGTGTCCAAGGCAGACCACCTATCCAGCAGGGGCTTTCATTGTAGCTAGAATCCTGTTAAACTGGTACCTGAATTTAAAGGCTGGTGAAGATCCTTGAGAGGAATGGCTCTGGGGCCTCCTCCGATGGCCCCCAAGGCCTTGGTTATGATAAAAACATGCGTGTCCCCTCCTTGTCCCTAGAAAACAGTCCCAACTGGAGACTTCAGCACAGACAGTGGGGAGACCCAGGATTCTGCTCCTTTCTTACAGCTGCCTCAAGTCAGAGTGAGTCTGAAGGGCTGACAGAGGGCTTTGGAGGACCACTCTCCCCACTGTGCAGACTGGGTAGGCAGGGAAGCGAGGGTGGGAGGGAAAGTGGGAAAGAATGGGACTAAGTAGTGTGGTGGTGTGTGAGCTCGTGGGTCCAAGGAATATTGGGCGGTGTAGTGCCTCACGGGTTTCACGCCATTGCCCCCAACCCTGCACACACACAGCCCCCCGCCCCAGAGAAGCAGCCTCCCTGCCATCCCGCAGACCCGAAGCTTCGTAGTGGGGACACTGCTCATCTTTACCGAGCAGGGCATGATACCCCAAACCTGCATAAGCAGAACCAGGGCCGCCTCTCAGCCGGGCCTCCCACCCAGCCACAAGCTCATGAGTGACAACTGAGGATGACTGCTTTTCATAGAAATAAACTTTTGGAAATGTGAAAAGAGCACTGAACAGGGAATTCAAGTCGCTGAGCTGGGACCAGATTATTATTTTACCCTAGGCAAGTCGTTCAACTTCTTTGGGCCTCGGCATCCATAACTGAAAAATAAAAATAAAATTCCTGCCCAGCAGTAATGTAAAATAAAGGACCAGCATAGGATATCACAAGTATAATGGGATTACAACTATACGCAAATAAAATTAAATTCAAAACGGCTACATGAAAAAATGGTTGGGAAGAAATAATCCAAAATGTTAACAGTTAACACTTAACATTTAACAATGTTAAAAATAAGAAGGAAGTGAGATTATTTATGGAGAAGCTCATACAAAGTGTAAAGTCCATCAGTGTTCCTCCGTGCCTGGAAGGAGAACGTGCTAGATATGTAACTGACACTTTCTCTGAGGACTTGCACTGCTCCTAAGAAGCATTTCTTAGACTTGTGTTTATACTCCAGGGTTGCTTCTTTTTTTTCCTTTTCCTAAATTTTCATCATGTAAAATTTCAAACATGTAAAAACGTGGAGAGAGTAGAATCAGGGGCTCCATGGACCCAAACCCAGCTTTAGCGATTATCACCTCATGGCTAATATGATTTCGTCTGTGCCCCCACCCCCTGCCTTTCCCTCTTCCTCCTAAACCCACTCGGGATTTTTTCAAGCAAAATATCGGATATCACACGATTTCATTAACAAATGTGTTAATATGCCTTTCTAAAATATTGGAGGTACTTCTGAAGACACAGCCACAATACCATTACCCCATCTAAAATATTATTTCCAGATATCATAAAATACCAGGTCGGTGCTCGTATTTCCCTAATGAACTCATTAACTTTTTTGGTTTGAGTCGGATCTGCGTAAGGTTCATATGTTGTAATGAGTTGAAACATCTCGTATCCCTTTAATAAAAAGGACCCCTTCCATCTCTCATGTTGTTCTTGTTAAAGAAACTGCTGGTTTGTCCTATATGTTTTCAGTCTGGGTTTTGCCAACATGTGATGGTACTGCTGAGCCTGCTCTTCTGTGCCCTGTGTTTTTTCTAGATTGGAATTCCGTCAAGAGACGATCGGGATGGCCTACCCCTGGGGTGCCACCGCCTCTTCTTGTGTCCCGATGTAAGTCAGGTTTGCAGAGTTTAATCTTCCTCAGATAGCAGCTCCTCTTCCTCCTCTTCCTCATCATCATCAGTCGTGAAGTTTATTAAGCTCACCTCCTATGTGCCGGGCACCGTGCTGCACTCTTACATTCTCTCTTTCTGTTTTCCTGAATTCCACATTGATTTTCGCTGCCCAGCACGTAAACCCTTTTTCATGTTTGGGGGACTGCTTCCTGCTCTGTTGTAGCCTGGGGGACGGAGCAGGCTAGCTGTCCTATGAGATTCCTCCGGAGTTGTCCCTGAGCCCCCGCTTGAGTCCCCCGTTAACACGCAGAGGCCAGGAAGAAGTTGGCATTGCAGACCGCAGACCGCAGCGGAGAAACAAGAAACCTGCTCCTTGTAATGAGCCTCCAAATCACAGGCACCCAGAGCCAAGCCTGCCTCAGGGCATATGAGATTATAAAGTCTTCCTGTCACTTAAGTCATTTGCAGTCAGAACAATTTTCACTTTCAGGATGGAAAGATACAATCGAGTAATGTAAAATAAAGGACCAGCATAGGATATTACAAGTATAATGGGATTATAACTATATGGAAATAAAATTAAATTCAAAATGGCTACATGAAAAAATGGTTGGGAAGAAATAATCCAAAATGTTAACAGTGATGTGGATGAGTGGTGGGAAAATGAGTTAACTTCCCTCATTATACTTCTCGATATTTAGTGTTTTCCAAATCATGAATAACGTTTTTGAAAATGTACACATATACAACACCCCCCCATACTAACACACACAAATGTTTGGGGTTTAGGCACAGCCAGGAATTAAGGCCCTCATTCCCCACAAGTGCACTGCATCAGGTGAAGAAAGGACGTCATCTGGCTTGTTCTAATGCATAACTTGATGATTCGATTTTATTCCACCCTTTGTGAGTGCTTCGCTGAAATCCAAATGTATTGTGTTTAGATCCATCACTCCCTCCCTGCGGCGGAGGCACTGTTCTGAAAATGGCTAGTACAGAATTGTCGGCACGGCTATAACCCTCTAGATGGGCTCTGTGCAGGGACCCGGAAAAGCAGCTGTAAGTTTACAGGTGACACAGGAGATGCACGACGAGATGAGGAGCAGTGCGCTCGGGCACACATGCGCACGCGCAGACCTGACCACGTTCCAAATTCTGCCACTGCTGCAGCCCCTCCTAAGAACGGTTACCTGTCCAGGCTCGACTCTGGGGGTGCCTTGGAAAGGACCTGGTCACGGACTCCGCAAATACTGAGGACCCAGAGCCTAACTAGTACCTCTGCCATATGAGTCCTGGGGGAGCCCCCAAATGAGGGCACTTATCCCAGCAGCATTGTAATGGAAACAAAAATTGCAGATTCTGAAGTCATGTTTTCTGTAGTCCTTATGGAAATTTAGGGAACAGACAGCCCAGAATCGGGGAAAGGGGCTAGAGAAAAAGGGTGCCCGTGTCTCCGGATGCAGTGTTGGGGGATGAGCAGCGCGTGACCCAAGGCAGCCGGACGCCTGGGTTTGCAGTGTGCATCCCCCCTCCACGTTTGCTGGAAAATACAGGTAGACAACGCATATTTTTTTTAGCCATTTAATATTCGAGACGTTTTGAAACCAAAAAATTATTGTTTCTCTGAAATTCAAATGAAGTGTCCTATATTTTTCTTGGCTAAATCTGGCAGTTCTAACACCAACTATGCCCTGGAGAGTGCCCCCTCCCTACCCCTCTCATTGGCAGCATGAGGAAGTTGGACCAGAAAGCCTCTATGGGGGTCCTTGGCTCTCAAATTCTGTTTCTGAGATACAATTAGAAGCAAGAACAGCAAAACCTGAGGCTTAGAATATCTATAAAGGCAAAAAGAAAAAGAAAAAAAAGAAAAAAATGACAGATTGTGATGGGAAATTTAGCCAGTATCTCTACTACCAAACTAATCAGATTCACTGAATTTTTCTCTTTTCATATAGCAATTTGAGTAATTGTAGGCTTAGCTTAAGGTCAAAAGGCAAGGTTAGTATCCAAATATTAAAGGGGACTCATGTCAAAAAATAAAAAAATAAAGGGGATTCATGTCAAATATTTATGAACAAATCGCTCACTTTATTGTTATCAATTATGATGAAAAAGTGGACATGATTTAAATGTCCTAAAATAAAGGTATGATTAGGTATGTTATGACAGAATCATACTATAGAATGTTTCATGTAGGGCACCTGGGTGGCTCAGTGGTTAAGCAACTGCCTTCGGCTCAGGTCATGATCCTGGAGTGCCAGGATCGAGTCCCGTATTGGGCTCCCTGCTTGGCAGGGAGTCTGCTTCTCCCTCTGACCCTCTCCCCTCTCATGCTCTCTCTCACTCTCTCTCTCTCAAATAAATAAATAAATAAATAAATAAATAAATAAATAAATGTTTCATGTAGCCAGGAAAAATTTCTGCTTCTGAAGAATTTTAATGAGCCTAGCAAAACACATTAAACTTTTAAAATAAAGGAACCAAAACTATACAAAATCTAAAGTATAGATGTATATATTATGTATGCCTAGAAATAAATTAATTAAATAGAAATAAATAAAAGGTGAATGATTAAAACTTTGGTATTGGTTATCTTTGGATACTTGGATTTTCAATGACTGATTTTTCTCACTTACGTTTTACTGTATCTTCTGTTTTCTACAAGATCATGCATCACTTCTTTTTCTTTCTTTCTTTCTTTTTTTTTTTTTTTTTGGTGTCCCTGAGGGGGCTTGAATGTATCACTTTTTAAAAAAAGATGTTATTTATTTATTTTAGAGAGTGGGGGAGGGGCAAAGGGAGGCAGAAGGCGAGAGAATGAAATCCCCAGCAGACCCTGCGCTCCTCACAGAACCCACTGAGGGCTGGATCCCATGACCCTGAGATCATGACCTAAGCCAAAACCAAGAGTTGGAGGCTTAACCAACTGAGCCGCTCAGGCGCCCCTCAAATGTATCACTTTTCTAATCAGACAATATTGACATTCTACAAGTGGAGAACACTTTGCCAAGAGATAGAAGGCAGCTCTACACAGGTATCAGTGTAGAAACCAGTTGTTAATATATTTTTAGAATCCGTTAAATTCTAAAATAACAGCTCTATGAAACAGATTGAGAACTGGAAATGCAATTATTGAGATACAAATCTACATTTTTTTGGCCAATTCTTTCTCTTTTGGTTATTACGAAATTTCATGATCATTTATACTTGCTGTCATTTTCCACCTGCAGAGAGGAAGTCTACGGTAAGCAGCTGGCCTTCTGTGTGTCTGGTGAGTTTTCATGAACACGGAGGAGCCAGTTGCGGGGGGCGGGGGTGTCATTTCAGATGAGTGGAGGGTAAGGAAACCTCTGTGGATGCATTTGAGCAATGCTCTGAAGAAAGCAAGGGAGCAAGCCATGCAGGTATCTGAGGGAAAAGCATTTCCAGTAGAAGGAATAGCAAATGCAAAGTTTTGGGGGCATATTTGAGGAATGGGAGGAGGCTAGGATGGCTAGAGCAGACTAAGCTAGAGGGACAGTAATGGAACAGGATTATAAAACATTGTGTAATTTAAAAGAGTATTGACATGTAACAAATCAAAACTTTGAACAGAAATGCAACGTAATATAACCATGCTTCTTTTCACAAAATAATTACAATAATTTTTCAAAAATGAATCCATACTTCATGGGTTTATGAGTCAGGGTTCTCCAGAGAAAGAAGAGAATCATATTATAGGCACTGGTTAAAAAAGTTAAAAAATCTGCTAGGTAGGCCACCAGACTGGAGACCCAGGGAAGAGCCAATATTACAGTTCAAGTTCAAAGGTCACCAGGCTGGAGAATTCCGCCTTACTTAGTGTACCTCAGTTTTTGTTCTAATCAGGCCTTCAACTGATTGGATGAGGCCCACCCACATTATGAAGGAGAATATGCTTTTACTCAAATTCCACTGGTTTAAATGTTAATCTCAGCCCTTAAACCACCCTCACAAAAATATCCAGAATAATATTTGGCCAAATATCTGGGCCCTATGGCCCAACCAAGCTGATATATAACATGAGCCATCACAGCAGGTGATGGGGACTGCTAATGATTTCAAGTTGGCTGTTCTGATTTACTTGTATGATGTCTGTCTTCATCAAGTCCTGCCAGTGTGTTGCTATGATTGTGCATTAGGAGATCATCTGAGGCCAGAGCAAAATGGTCTTCCTGTGCCCTTTTGTGAAGGGCCTTTCACACACACACACACACACACACACACACACACACACATGCACACTCTCACCCACTCTCACTGAGGGCCCAGCCGGGCACAAAGGGCCTCACTCAATGCTTTTCTCTGTGGCCTTCCACAATTACTGCTCTTGTTCCCTCATGTATATTTCCTCTTTTAGCAAATTTTATCCTCTCTATTTAAAGATGACCCCATTAATAATGTCACCTTCTGTATCAGATATAGTTTGGTCAAAGAAACCAAACTTCTGTGGGTGACACAGAGTAAGGGATTAAGGGTTAGAGCTCATACAGTTGTGGATCCAGCTTGCCTCTGCCTGGTGTTCAGCCTGGCATCCCTAGAGGCCCGTTAGCCTGATGTCGGGAAGGGAAGCTGGACAAGGACGAGGGCAAGGGCACTCTGTTTCTCACCACCTGCAACCTCAGTGGTATGGGTGACTGAGGGGGGGGGCTGTCATGGGTGACTGGGGGAGGGGCTGTCATGGGTGACTGGGGGGGGGGGCTGTCACCTTTGCCTTGGAGCCACACCCTCCGGCCTTGGGCCTGGAGAAACTGGAGGAGATGTGCCAGCAGCTAGGGGAGCTGATGGCCCAGCTGTGCCCCCAGCCGCAGGGGGAGCTGGGAGATCAGCAACAACATGCAGAGCTGACCCTGTGCCCGGAGCCGTGAACTGACCCTCGGAGGTCGAAACACGTCGCTGCTGCTTTATCGCTATCTTCAAGCCTTGCGGGAGATGCTCCCTGAGGCCAAAGCTGACCCAGAAGAATGGAGGAGGCCTGGGAATTCTGGAAAAGGTAATTCCAGCTTAGTTAAGGGGACACAGCCCAAAGTCATCACAGTCTACCCCATGTGAGCACGGCATCCGCATGCACTGGCCTTTGCCAGATATAAGCTCCAAGTCGAGATAACTGGGAGCTCAGGCCTCTGCTTAGTGTGATGCAGCAACTCCTAGTAAGATGGAAACAGAGGAGGGTATGCTAACCCTTTATCCACCTTTGCAGGGTCATCCCGTTCCAGCTGGGCCACACTCGCCCTCGGGTATCCTGTGACTAGTGTTGAGATCAGGGTTAACCACTATGAACACTTATTATGTTAGAGAGTAGGGGAACGGAAGAGAGGAAGAAGACATGGTTAATGTACACATATTAAAATAAAGAAATAATGCTCAAGCCATTACCTTCTTCATGTCTATAATTGGTCACGTGGCCACAGCTGGTATTTAAGACTGCCTTCTTTCACTACTCATTCCGAATTCCTTTTGCCCTCAGCAAGCCCCTCTGCTGATTGTGATTCCTTGCCTGGTGAAGTGACCCAAACCTTCTTGTGCTTCATTTCAGAAGGTTCTGGTCATTAGCAGTCCTACTACAGTAGGTTGCTGGCTTTCCACTGATACTGCCCAATAGATATATTCCTGAACTGCTTTTCCTCCTCCCCCACCTGCAGTGTGTAGTAACAACACATTTTTTCTCCTTGATAGACAGGATCCATCACCCCAGTCAGTATAGTAACCCCCTCCTTTGCTGGTAGATTCGTTGGCATGGGGAAGCCCAAAGTTTTACCTTCCATTTTAATGGAACCATTCATGTGTCTCCTTGTGACGACTTCCTGACCAGCAGAGCCCAAAGTCATGGGGTTGGAAGAAAACATATGTCATTAGGGATAATAAAGAGAGGAGCCACTCCCATTTTCATCCCTTGATTTCCAGGCCCCGGAATTCTGGCTATGGAGAATGGCATCATATTCGGTTGGTTGATTTAGAAAGTATATTACACACTCTATGCACCCAGCTGCCAATGTAACTGAGTTTCCAGATGGCTCTTCATTGTTCCATGAAGCCAGGTACTTGGAGTTACAAGAAACATAGTTAAGAGCAACAAACTCCACGGGAATGCGCTTATGGCTGCAGTTTGTTGACTGAAAAGTGAGTCCCTTGGTCAGAAGCAATGCTGGGTAGAATAACATGTGGGAGAATAAGCCTCTCCATAATTCCCCGGACAGTGTTGTCAGCCCCACTCGAAACTGGCAACTTTTCAGATCACTCAATAAATGGGTGGGAGTAGCCAGCACAGGTGAGACATGCCCTGCCTGTTTCTGAGTGAGAAGAAGGGCTAAATACCAATTCTAGTGTGTGTGTGGGGGGGGGGTGGGGGGGGTGGTGTCACCACCTCCAGCTATTCTCACATACCAGCTGGGTATCCTACAATTCAACTCAATTCTGACACGATCTACCCAGAAACAGCATGAGATTCTGCAAGTTAGGGTTCACTTCTGCAAGACTGTGCCACTCCCCCCCCCTTCAGAGGCCAGTCTCAAGTTCAGGTTGCCACCTGGACTTCTGACCGACAGCTATAAATTGGAAGTTCTTGGGTTTGATTAATTTGCTAGAGAGGTTCACAGAACTCAGTTTACTTACTAGGCTGCTTTTTTTTTTTTTTAAGATTTATTTATTTATTTTAGAGACAGTGTGAGCCAGGGGAGGAGCAGAGGGAGAGGGAGAGAGAGAATCTCAAGCAGACTCCCCACTGAGTGCTGAGCGTGGAACCTGGCATGGGGCTCGATCTCACGACATGAGATCATGACCTGAGCTGAAATCAAGAGTTGGACACTTCACCAACTGAGCCACCCAGGTGCCCCTAGGTTGATTATTATAAAAGGACATAACTCAGGAAGAGCCAGATGGAAGAGATGCACAGTGCAAAGTCTGGGGAAATGTGTGTGGAGCTTCACTCCACAAAAAGAGAGAGCACCACTCTCCCCAAATCTCCACAGTTTCACCAACCCAGAAGTTCTCTGAACTCTCTCCTTTTAGGTTTTTACGGAAGCTTCACTACATAGGCCTGGTTGATGAGATCATTGGCCATTGGTGATTGAACCTGATCTCCAGGGCCTCTCCTCTCTGTAGAGGTCAGGAGGATAGGACTGAAAGTTTCAACTTTCTAATTGCATGATTGGCTCCCTTGGCAACCAGCCTCCATCTTTAGATGCTTTCTAAAAGTCACCTTGTTAACATAACAAAAAACACCTTTATTGCTCTTATCATTTAGGAAATTCCAAGGGTTTTGGGAGCTCTGTGCCAGAAACAGGACCAAAGACCAAATACATATTTCCTATTACAAATCACAATATCACAGGGGTCAAATGCAGCAGCTTATTCTTCATCTTGGAAGGGATATCTCAACAGAGTCCAAGTCACTGGTCTCCTGGAAATTGAACCAAGGGGGTGGTACCCTTCTGGATTTTTGTGGGACTCATTTCCTATCTTTTGTGTCTTATCAAAGTATCTAGAGTAATTGCTGTTAATACCTGTGAAGGTTCTGAGATTCTGTGCTGCTCCTAAACTAACAAATTATCTGCCACAGTTTCATGGATGCTGATAGAAGACAAGAGATTCCTAGGTCAGAGACAAAGGACTTTATTACTCAGAATCATAATAGTCAGGAGACTATCAGCATTTCCTGTACCAGTTCTCCAAGTTCAAGTTCCTACAGGGAAACTCAAAGAGGACCATGTGACAGCAACAGCTGTTCACACAGTGGGTTCCATTACAGAAGAACCCTGAAGTCAGGGAAGCTGAATCTTTTATAATGGGCAGTAAGTGTGTCCACACTTTGCTCCAGACGGAGCCATTATCATTGTTATGCTATCCTGTAAGCTTGCCTACCTTTTGCTTTGGAGAGAGACATTATCTCTTTCTTGGTCCAAGGCTAGTCATTATACAAATTTCCTTGAAAAGATAGTCCAGAACAAAGGTAGTCAGTGCCTCTGCTCATAAGACATGCAAAAATGTGAAAAGCATTAGCTCCTGATGGTTGTTTCTTTTGTTCACCAGGGAAAAATCAGCAAGATATCGCTAACATAATGGACTGGCACAATGTCCTGTGTGTCGGGAAGGTGTTTAGAATATGATTTAGGGCTGGCGAGTGGATATAGCTCTGAGATACGACAGTCGAGATGTGTTCCTAATGCTGCCAGTCGAGAGCAAATGGCTTCTTGTAGTTTCTGCTAACAGGTGCAGAGAAAAAAGCATTCACAAGATCAACAGCTATACACATTGGCTGGGGGATGTATTGATTCAATATAGTGATAAAACCACGTCTGCAGTAGTAACTGCAATTGGAGTCACAGCATGACTGGGTTTGTGATAATCCATCTTCATTTTCCCAGACTCATCTGTCTTCTGCACAAGCCAAATAGGTGAGTAGAATGGGGACATGTCAGAATCACTCCTCTTGCATCTTGTAAGACCCTGATTAGGTGACAGTGATATCTGACATCTCTCCATGAATGTAGTTTTGCTTCTAGTTTACTATTTCATTCAGTAGAGGCAACGTTAGCGGCTTCTATTTGACCTTTTTTACCCTAACATCCTTACTCCAGAGATCAGGGAACCAATGTGGGGAGTTTGCTTGTTGCTGAGGATGCTCCAATTACGCATTCCTTATGCAAGGCAGTCCAGTGATACATTCCAAACTGAGGAAATCACCAAAGGGTGGGCTTGGGGTCCACTGGGTCTACTATGAAATGGACTTACATCGAAACTTAATTGGTCACCTGACTTCATAAGCCCTGGTTCTGACTAGAGGAATATAGCAGTGTTTTGGCTCCAAAAATGAGTTTCCTTTCAGAGCCCATGTCTTGTAATCCCTGGAAGGTCTGATTATTTACCTTCTCCCCAAATGCAATCGCTCTGGTAAATGGCCACAGTTCCCTGTGGAGTAAGGTTCACAGTACAAATGTTTGCTATGTAGCCTGGCCCTTCCTCTAGAGGGCTTTAGCCTCCCTTTCATTCAAGGGGATCTGTTGACCAAGGCTAGGATGAGGTAAGAGAGAGACTTGTGCACAGAATTTAAGGAGGTGATTATTCCTGGGGTCCTGCAGGAGCCAGTCTTGCATTTATATAACCCTGAGAGTGAGTGCTTCCTTAAATCTAAGACCGTAAATTGTGTCTTTCTTGCTTCAGTCCAACCCCAGCTCTGGCTGGACTTGAACTGACGCAAGTCTGAGAAACTGGTTGAGAGGCTATAATACTCTCTTGTGGTGACTCAGCTCAGACTTCTGTTCATCAGACGTAGAACTTTTCTGCTTATAGAAATTAAGATTTTAGTACATGCCCAACTATTTTAGTTCTGGGGCACCATGACCAACACTGAAGACATTGCAGGACAGACTATTCTGATTCCTGACAAGCCTGATTACTGAATAGCTTTGTTTCTGCAGTCCTGTTCCGAGTCCTTGTCTGTGACACAGTGCTTCTGCCTAGCCCCAACATCCCAGGACTCTAAAATTCCCACTGAATGCAGAGCGTCCAGTTCAGTGACAACAGTGGCATTTCTGGCCTAAAGATAACGTCACCACCACATCCTCTCCAACCAAAGTGTCAAGTGATTTAGTAAGAAAAGTCCCAAAAGGTAGAGATGCACGGTCTACAAACCATAGCATTGTGTGTAAGTGGAAAGGTGGCTCTTGGCTTTGTGGCACACACCCCACTTGTAAAACATGTCAAATTTGCAGTTGAATGGTGTTGCCACACTGACACTTGACACGGAGAAGCCCTGTCTCGTTGTCTGGCTGCTCGGCTGGCTGTCTGCTGGTTGTGCTCTGCTTTACAGGAGTCCAGGCTTTCAGTAGAGGCCAAAGCTGGCTGAGTAGGGGGCACCAAGTGCCCACAGGGGCACCCAGGGGGCATCCCAGCACACTTTACCCCAAGACCAGTTGACAAGACAACAAAATACCAAGCCCTGTTTGGTTCAGACCCTGCAGTGGTCTTGGGTACATCTTGGGGGGCCGTTGGTATCAACCCAGCTACTAAAGCTGGAGAAAACAAAAGGAGGAAGAAAGAACACAAGCAGACACAGGGCTCAGAAATATAATCAACTCTATGAATTGATTTCAAAGAAATTCTCAGAACCACTTTTATACCAAGGAATATGGCAGAAATCTGCACTTTTGCTTCAAATCTCTTTTTGGACAAAATAACCACTTTTGATTCCCCTTTGTACATTTTAAAGGCTAGCCTAGTTTTCCCCTGTGCCAAGTTTGATTTCTTCCAGTGGTCTCTGGATTTTGGGGTAACTAAGCATCTGTGTGAGTTTATAAGGATATAAATTACTTTCAAGCCACTCATGGACTCTAAGCCTAGAGCCCTTTTAAGAAAACTGAAGGATTTCACTGAACTGCCTCATAGTCTCTTACTGTAATTTAAAAAACAAACAAACTTATAATTAATGCTTTTCTTGCTTTATTTAAAACATGTTTTGTTAAATTGCAAATTTTGAATGTATACATTTTGCCTGTCTACTAGGGCTTACAAATAAGTGGTAGTTTAATTATACAAACAAAGAGACTATTTTAAGTTGCAAAGAAAATTAATCTTTCCTTTCTTCTTATCTAAAATAGAGAAGATATTTGCCTTCTTCTTCCTTCCCTTAATTCATGCTCCTTAAAGCTCTTAGGCTGGCTTTTGTAAGTCCCAAAGATTGGGGAGAAGTTTTAAACTGATAAATAACTTTCATAATACATGTTTTTCTCTAATTCATTATGGCTTCCTTTTTTTCCCTTCATTTTTATTTAAATTCTAGTTAGTGAACACAGAGTGCAATATTGGTTTCGGGAGTAGAATTCAGTGATTCATCACTTACATACAATACCCAGTGCTCAACACAGGTGCCCTCCTCAATGCCCATCTCCCAGCTAGCCCATCCCCCACCCACCTCCCTCCATCAGCCCTCAGTTTGTTCTTTAAGAGTCTCTTATGGTTTGTTTCCCTCTCTCCCTCTTTTTTCCCCCTCCCATATGTTCATCTATTTTGTTTCTTAAATTCCACATATGAGTGAAATCATATGGTATTTGTCTTTCTCTGACTGACTCATTTTGCTTAGCATAATAACACTCTAGCTCCATCCATGTTACTGGGAATGGCAGGATTTCATTCATTTTGATGGCTGAGTAATATTCCATTGTAGATATGTACCACATCATCTTTATCCATTCATCAGTCGATGGATATTTGGGCTCTTTCCATAGTTTGGCTATTGTTGATAATGCTGCTATAAACATCAGGGTGCATGTACCCTTTGAATCTGTATTTTTTGTATCCTTTGGGTAAATACCTAGTAGTGCAATTGCTGGGTGGTACGGTAGCTCTATTTTCAACTTTTTGAGGAACCGCCATACTGTTTTCCAGAGTGGCTGCACCAGCTTGCATTCGCACCAACAGTGTTAACAGGTTCCCATTTCTCTGCATCCTTGCCAACACCTGTGGTGTCTTGTGTTGTTAATTTTAGCCATTCTGACAGGTGTGAGGTGATATCTCATTGTAGTTTTGACTTGTATTTCCTTGATGATGAGTGATGTTGAGCATCTTTTCGTGTGTCTGTTGGCCATCTGGATGTCTTCTTTGGAAAAATGTCTATTCATGGCTTCTGCCCATTTCTTAATTGGATTATTTGGTTTTTGGGTGTTGAGTTTGGTAAGTTCTTTATAGATTTTGCATACAAACCCTTTATAAGATATGTCATTTGCAAATATCTTCTACCCTTCATAGGCTGCCTTTTAGTTTTGTTGATTGTTTCCTTCACTGTGCAGAAGCTTTTTAACTTGATGAAGTCCCAGCAGTTCATTTTTGCTTTTGTTTCCCTTGCCTCTGGCGACGTGTCTAGCAAGAAAGGCCGAGGACAAAGAGATTTCTGCCTGTGTTCTCCTCTAGGATTTTGATGGCTTCCTGTCTCACATGTAGGTCTTTCAGTATGGTTTCCATTTTGAAACCAGAAGCTTCTAGCAGTACCTCAGAAACTGGACCTGTTATGTGTTGGGGTCTCTGCTTAATGCTTTATAGGCATCACCTCATTTAGTCCACGTAACAACACTACTGAAGTGGGCACTTTTAAAAATAGAGAATGCATATCCCTTAATCAGTTTTGACAAATGCATGACAGAGAGCATTTTTATCACTTCAGAAAGCTCCCTTGTCCCCATCCCAGATAGTCACTGCCACGCATACACCAAACAACCCCTCATCTGATTTCTATCAAAATAGGTTAGTCTTTACTCTTTAGAATGCCATGTAGTATATATTTCTGTGTGTATTTGACTGTATTCACTTATAAATATCCACGTTGTTGGTTCCACGAGTTACGACCTAGGAGGCCCATCTTTATAAACTCAGCTACAAAGCTCGAGAAATCAAAGAGGGAGAATGGCCACAGGCTGACATTGTACAGAAAGCTACAGAAAGAAACAGCTCTATGAATTTATTTCAAGGAGATATTTATTCACTCCTTTTTTTTCTGAATAGTATTCTATCGTATTGACATACCAGTGTTTGTTCATCTGCTGGTGGACATTTGAGCTATTTCCAGTTTGAGGCTATTACAAAAAATAAAGAAAGAAAACCCCTATAAATATTCATGCACTGATCTTTGTGTGTCTATGTGTCTTTATCGCTCTTGGGTATTCACTGAGGAGTGGAGTGGCTGGGCCATATGGCAGGTGTATGTTAACTTTATGAGAAACTGCCAAATAACCAATGTATTTGTAAAATTTTACATTGCTACTGGAAATGTATGACAGCTCTGGATGCTGCACTTCTTTGCCAACACTTGGTATTGTCAGGCTTTTTTAAAAAATGTTATCCAATAAAACATTCTTATGTGTTCAATTTACATTCCCTGTTGACCAATGATGTTAAGCATCTTTCATACGCTAATTGGCCATTCATGTATCTTCCTTTGGGAAGTATCCAATTTTTCCCCCCATTTTTAATTAGGTTCTTTGTCTTCTTGTTACTGAGTTATAATAGCACTTTATATATTCTGGGTAAAAATTCCTTGTCAGATAAATAGTGAATGTTGGCTCTGGCATGTATTAGCTGTGCTAGAATTTAAGCAAAGCATTAAGTAGACATAGTGGAAACTTGCTGAAATCGTAATCAATTATACATTTATAGACCTAAGATAACACATTACAGGTAGGAGGAATATAAGACAAGAGGGAGTCAGACTTCCCAGTTCAGACTGCTTTTGTGATTTCCATTGACAAGAGGTCACAGACAAAGCCCATTGCTGCTGAAATCAAAGGTATTGACTCATGCCATAGCCATGTAAAAGTTAAATTAGCAAGATTATTAAGCAAATACATTATGGTTAAATCTGGAGCAAGGGGAAAAAACTGGCTCCAGGAGGTCGAAGCAGTTAGTTACATAGGAAAGCATAAAGTTGAGGGTACTCGTTTCTTTCTATACCCTAGAGGGACCAAGCAGAGAGGTCATCCAATGAAACAAAGCTGCACACAATCAATGGGAAATCAACCAGGGGGTCCTTCAGTAAAAAATTATAAAATAATAAAATAAAATAATATTAAAGGCAGTGGAGAAATGATTTTAGAGGTGTAGGCACTACTTCTTCTCCTACTCCAGGACCCACTGACAAAGGATTGGATGCCTTCTAAAGGAAATAACTTGCCTACAGAATGTTGCTGAAGCTAGACAGCTCCTGGCCACCTGTAGCCCTCTGCATAAAAAGCTAAAAAAACTTTTAAGGATGATTTTGACTGTGTAGATTTGTCTCCTCAACTATGACGTGAAAGGTCAAGAGCTTCTACAAACGGGTGAGGTTTCTTCATTCCTCGCTGAATCTGTGGTCCAGAGATTGGTAGAAAGGATCAGTCAGAGAATGGAGGACAGTGAGAGTGGGTTTGTTAAACTGACATAAGTTCTTGAGAAGGGCGGCTTTTTGAGTAGAATATGGTGTATCTTCCTCTCCTTTTT
The DNA here is from genome assembly GCF_002201575.2 of Neomonachus schauinslandi. Classification (NCBI taxonomy): domain Eukaryota; kingdom Metazoa; phylum Chordata; class Mammalia; order Carnivora; family Phocidae; genus Neomonachus; species Neomonachus schauinslandi. The sequence continues at coordinate 83,907,702 of NC_058408.1, forward strand.
ATGTATTACTCCAGTTTGGCTTCCCAGGGATTTTTACTAAATATTATACATTAAATTAAAGTAATATAACAAAGTTACAAATAAATTTTTTTAAAGATTTCTTTTTAGAGAGAGGGAGAAAGCGTGAATGTGGGGGCAGGGGCAGCGGGAGAGAGACTCTTCAAGCAAGACACCCTGCCCCCACCCCCGAGCATGGAGCCCCATGCGGGGCTCGATCTCACGACCCACGAGGTCATGACCTAAACTGAAACCAAGAGTCGATGCTTAACCAACTAAGCCACCTAGGCGCCTCACAAATAAAATTTTTAAATTATAATAATTTTCAAACACCACACTTTAAAAGCTAAGTCACTCTTCACGGGATGTACTCTGGCCATTTACATCTGGTCATCTGTTCTTGGTGATCCACACCAGAATCCAACCCAGTTGTACATTAGCACCAGTGAACATGTGGAGGTATTCCTTACTCTCCTTTGCTCTATGGTGGACATGGTTTGAACGATGGAGGGACATTCTGTGCTTGCATCCCCTGGTGTTGCAGGGAGATGTGTCTTGTGTCCAGCTTGACTCCATTCTCCTAAAGATACAGTTATGGCCCTGCTAGATTCCAGGCAAGCCTTGTCCATGCAGAAGACCTTCTACCACCATGTTTCTCCAAATGGGTGCATATATCTTTAAGGAAAGGACAGCTAGCAAATTGAGCACTTATCATACGCCTGGCATGGCCCGAAGTGTTTTGACGGGCATTAACTCATGCCGTCCTCATACCAAAGTCCTATGAGATGGGTGCCATTATTATCACTTCTTATGGAGGAGGAAACAGGCCCCTGTCTACCTCCCTGTGGTTTTGAATAATCGATCCTGGGCTCTTCCTCTCGCCTTTCCACATAGCAAAAGTCACTGGTGTTTTGTTTCTCCCTCTAGAACTGAAACCACTTAGACTATTGTTGATCCACTACCAAGTGTATAGGGTTAGTGAAGCACATTCTTTTCTCAAGGCAGAGGCTCTCGCTTTTACTCACTGCCTGGTGACATTGTTCTTTGTCTGGCTGTATTTTAGGAGGCAGGATAAGAGGTATTTGCAGAGCAATTTCAAAGCCTTGACCTTCAACGTACCAACTTGCATGATACATTCCTGATTAAGTTTCAATCAGGGAGTTTGGTTCTTTAAAAAAAAAATCAGTGAAAGAATTTATACCGTACATTAGCTCAGTTCTCCTTGGGCAATATATTCATTGTGCCATGATTCCATTTCCCTCTCCTGTCACGAACTTTGCTGATCGCTCAACTTCTACTTTTGGCTCCTCCATGACCTTTGTAAGCCCTGTCACCTCCATGTATCTCAAATTTCCTCACCTGTAAAATGAGAAAATCCTTTGCTCCTTTGCATGCCCGCTAAGGCTTCACTGGGATGCTGTAATTTCTTTAAAATGCTGAGGGAGACAAAAGTGCCCAACGAATGTCTCATGGCAAGTCGCTCCGAGCTTGTCATGCTGAAGAGCTTAAGACTCTTCATGAGCTCCCCACCGCCCTGAGGACAGAGTCAAGACTCTTGGCATTCCTACAAGGCCCTCAGCAACTGACTGCTGCTCAGCCCTCTGAAGCAACCTTTGAGCTTCTGGGACATGCCCATTCCCCCAGCCTCTGGGCCTTTTTACATACACTCCTATTTTGTCCAAACCCCCTCTCCTCTGTCCACCTCTGTGGGACCATCTCCTACTCACTGGGTTCAGCTTCGATGTCACTTCAGGATTAGTTCCTCACACCCTACGTCTGGCACCATGGGCATACCAGAGTATTTCCACAGCCTCTCTTCTTTCCTCTATCTATCCCTTCACTTGACCTTCAAAGTTTTTTATTGACTCCGCTGAACCTACACATGGCTGGTGCTCAATTAAACATTATTGAATTATAGAACGAATACAGGGATGAGTATAATTTGGGGAAAGGGTGGGTTGTTGCAATTTCTCCCAAGAGCGAAAAAAACGAGAGCTCCTAAATGTTTATGTACAGCAAAAGATAAACAGAAGTTCCATAACTGTCCATTTTTGTGAACCTGGAAGATTATCTGGGAGGTGAGGATGAGGCTCAGGGCAGAAGCGAAGAGAACCTGAATCGTAACACGCACAGCAGTGAAATTAGGCATCGCGGGGCTGTTTGTCTGCATGCCAAGGGCAGAGTGAGCTGAGAGCCATTGCGCTGACTTTGCTGTGTGGCCTGAGATTGTGGCAGTCACATGTATGAACCTGAAAGATCGCTGAGACCTAACAGCAAGACCATCCCATCATTAATCTTGTGTTTTCTTTAGTTTGGACAGGATCTCATCACAAAGGAGTCGCTGTCTGTGACAGGTGGCTCTTAACTCCTTCACAAAACTGGTAAAACCTCACTTGTTCACAAGACAGGATGCTACACAGAAATTAATGTCATCTAGTAAAGTCCACGCCAAATGCCTCCCATCAGGACAGCCTCACCTGGAAAGCTATGCCTGTCCCTCTCTCCTCTCCCTCCTTGGACCCATGGCAAACAACATTATTCGCTCAGTGAATCACTGTGCTTGGATATCCCTTCTTGAAATATTATTTCGGCCCTTATTCTTTAGTTACTAATATGTTCGTGTTTTAGTGGGCCACCTAGGTGATAAGGGAGTTGGTTGAAAGTTACAAGCACCTCCTGAGAGCAAGCACTGCCCAGCCTTTTGCTTCTTGCCCTTGGGAGGTTCTTGGGAAATATTTACTGACCGGATACAATTGATTCCTCTCTCTGGCTCAGCACAGATGGGTCACAGTGGACAGCCATTTTCCATCTCACTATTTGTCTTCTTAACAGCCCTTTCTTCAAGGAGTCCATTTGCCTGCGTGTGAAGAATCTGGCCAATCGTGCCCCCTTTCCAGCCTCTGACCAACGGCCCTGCCCAGGTGGCTTTAAGTGGTTGAGTTTTGCCAGCTCACTTCAAAGGTCTAGACTTTTGAACAAAAAGCACAACAGGCCAGGCAGGACAATCCCGCCCATAGCCGAACATAAATGCATCTGAGAATGAGACGCAGATTCTCTCCCTCACCACGGTGTTTCGAGGGCCGTTGGTGCTCTTGAAGAAACCCCAGGCCCCCTTTCTTGGAGCTTTGATGTACCACTGGAACTAATGCACGGCAGGGCACTGCACCCTGTTTTGAATTTAGCCGTCCTGTTGAATTTGAGCAAAACTCCCCTTACAGGAGAATTAAACAATAACCACATCACAGGGAAGTCTTCAAGTAGCAGCAAACATCTGCTGCAAGCGGAGTGACAGGCACATGGCCCTAACGGCCCCCAGCCCCCACTGAAGATGTGCAGATGTCTTTATAAAGGAAGAATTTTGTTTGTGAGATGCTTTTGGTATGGACTTGTTTTTTGGCTCATGTTAAATGGGGAACTTAGCAACCTAGTGAAAGCAGCCATTGTGTCTCCACCCTGTAGGGCCAAATTGTTTCATTGTTCCTTCTGGCTTCCCGACGGCTGAAGGAAGTCTTGGTCTATCTCAGTTGGTAAGTGGAGCATCGTCAGTACGACCACACCTACTGTTGCCGGCGGGGCACTGTAGTCTTTAAATAAAGCCCCGAGTTTGAGTTCTGACCTGGGTTCTAGTCCCTGCATTACCACTGTTAGCTGTGTGGTCCAGGGTTAGTCATTAGTCTGGCTGTATGTGGATTCCCATCTGCAAAAACCAGCAGTGGGACCCAGTGGTGTCTGTGGTTTCTTCCAGCCCTAACATCTGACATTTCTGTCCCAGGCCTGGCTCTGGGCTAGAGAATTATTAGTGTGAAACTGGATCAAGGAAACCTCATTTAAGATGGAGCCGGGAAGCCAGAAGGGGGAGCTCTCACGCCTCCCTGCTGGTCCTTGTCAATGGCAGACCCATGGGGAAGAAACACACCTTGCATTGCCAACTGGAAAAGACATACACTTGACTACCCCAGCAGGGGAAAGAAAGATTTTCTCCTCACCCAGCAACAGCCCAGCCAAAGACAGACTGTCACACCTCAGCCAATGAAAAAGCCACCACACTTCTGGCTCTCCGTTTATTCCAATGGACTTTTTGTTTATAATAGCCGGTCTCCAATCCCCTCTTTCCTCTCCTTTGTTCTGCAGGCTTGCCTACGGTTTGGCCATAGTTCACATGTCCCAAATTGCAAGTCTCTGCTCTTCTCAAATAAGCCCATTTTTGCCAGTAAAATAACTGACAGTTTTATTTTTCAGGTTAACATTAGCAAATTTCAACCCCACTTACACCACTGATATGGCGTCTGTCCATCAAGAGGTAACATAGAGCTGTAGCAATGATCTGGGAAATTTAGTCAATTCGTTTTAATTTTTATTTATTTATTTCCGAGAGAGAGAGAGAGAGTGATAGCACACAAGTAGGGGGAGAGGGAGAAGCCCGCTGAGCAGGGAGCCTGATGAGGGACTCGATCCCAGGACCCTAGGATCATGACCTGAGCCAAAGGCAGATGCTCAACCAACTGAGCCACCCAGGTGCCCAGTCAATTCGTTTTAAATCACCAAAGGGGGTTAATCAGTCTCCAGAAACTAGCTCTGAATTATTGTCTGTTTTGGAGACATTTACGAGATATTTTCCATATACATTTCCCTTGTGTGGTATAGTCTCTGGGAGTTAACTCAGGGGCAACAAAAGCAGAGATCACAGAAATGTTAGGTCATTCCAACTCATTGCAGTTTGTCTGTAACCATGCATGAGGCACATACCCAGAAATACAGAAATGAATGAAGCAGAAGAATTTTTTCCCATCCACTCTACCCTGGCTCATGGAGACATCACCAGGAAGACGATTCTGTGAACTCCCACCCCAGATACTCTTGATATCCATGTCCCTGGGGTAGACCATGTCCACATTCTCTTGTCATAAACCAAGGGTGAAAATGTTTGAAATCTCAACCCCCTTCCAGATTCTATAGGAGTCTTTTATTTATTTATTTTTTAAGATTTTATTTATTTATTTGACAGAGAGACACAGTGAGAGCGCGTACGCACAAGCAGGGGGAGTGTGAGAGGGAGAAGCAGGCTTCCCGCTGAAGCTCGATCCCAGGGCCCTGGGATCATGACCTGAGCTGAAGGCAGATGCTTAACCGACTGAGCCACCCAGGCACCCCATAGGAGTCCTTTAATGACCAAGCAATGTCATTTAACAAGTCGTCCCCATGAAAATGGAAGATGGCTGTTTGCAGTCATTTTACATTGGCTGCCACCAATTCCAAGGCCCAGCCCAATGCTGCTGCTTTGGGACATCCTAATTACAGTGTCTGCATTTACTAATACCCTTGAAGAGACTTTGGAGCCTAGAGGTGACATCGAGGTCAAAGTCATTTTTGCTGCCATGAGCCCAGTCAGAGAACCAAGGAGAAATTGCTCACAGGGCACTGGTTCTTCCCTCCTTTCTGAACTGTGTTTTGAGTTAGTGGATGGCTTAGAAATAAAGGATGGTTTTGCTTATCCCCACCAGCTTCCAGAGACTGAAATGGTAGCTGTAACACAGTCTACAGAGCAAGATGGCACACACTCAGGTTGGTCTCTGGTAAATTCTAGCCTCATTGATGCTTAACACCATGCTGGGCCTGACTTAACACATGACACCAATCAGTGTCACAGAATCTGATCCCGTCACCAGGAGATGCTCCTCTTTTGGAAGGGCATTCTTCCACTTTTTCTCCCCAACCTCATAGTCAATGCCACCTTCCCACCCCTTCACGGCCACAATAGGGAAAGAGATATCAGCTGTACAACCTAGTAACCCACGGATAGGGAGGTGGGCTGGAAAGTTCCCTTTGCCAAGGGAGTGGTGGCAAGTCCTTACTTGCCCTTGCTCCAGGCCTGCTACCCACTCTCAGCACACAATCAAAGCTGAGTGAATCAGGTTCTCCCCTGAACCCGAGGGCCTGAAGTAGCAATTTACTACATGGGACCAAAAGAGTGATCTGGAAGAGCTAATGAATGTCTACCATTGCTTGACTTTGCTTCCTGATGCAGCTTTCTACATTGTCATATCTGACTCAAGATCTGTCAAGTGCTTTTGCACAAGTTTATGTTCCCCCAGAGTCCCCTTATTACCAAGAAAGACACCAATTTTTCAAGAAAGGAAAGCAAATACTCTAGTAGAGTGCTATTTGCCTTGCTTAAAACACAAATGGGATACATGATGTATCGTTGGATTGGCAGAATTGGCCATCATTATGCCAAAATATGAATTCATTTGGCCCAATCAAGGGAGGAAACTTCAAAAATCAACTTTTTACTTGACTAAGTCATCAGGCAAATTTATTCAAAGCAAGCAAATTACTACTCCTAAGTAGGCACATACAAGATGCCTTTGAGAATTAGATGCCTCATATCTCAATATCTCTAGTAAAATTCTGAACTCTTGAAGTCAGACAGCTATTTTTGTTTGTGCAAAGGTCTTGCAACTTCTAGCAGATTGCCCAGCACATGGTAGGTGCTCAAAAATTATTTACAGAATAAATGAAAGCAGAATTGGTAACACCAACTGGAGTTAATGAAGACAATAACCGATTATAGGCCCAGCCTTATTCACAGATATCATAGACAGTAATGGACATGATGTAGGTATTAGTTAGGCTTCTCCAGAGAAACAAAACCAACAGGAGGTGTGTGTGTAGAGACGTTTATTTTAAGGAATTGGCTCACGTGCTTTTGGGGGCTGGCGAGTCTGAAAGCTGCAGAGTAGGCCAGCAGGCTGGAAATCCAGGGGAGATTTGATGCTGCAGCTTGAATCTGGAGACTATCTGGAGGCAGGATTCCTTCCTCAGGGGATCTTGGTCTTTCGCCTTAAAGCCTTCAACTGATTAGATGAGGCCCACCCATATTTACCGGCTTTCTCAAAGTCAACTGATTTAAATATTAATGTCATCTAAAAAAGGCCTTCACAGCAACATCTGAGGTTGAGTCAGAGCTATGTGACACCTAAGCCTAGCTAAGTTGACACCTAGAATTAACCATTGCAATGTGATTTGAGTTGTACAGGATAGAATACTCAAGTGAGGAGTATCTCTCCACCAACAACTGAAAGTCTACCTTTAGAGCAGCGGTTCTCAAACCTTAATGTACATCAGAGTGACCAGGAAGCCTAAGAAAGATGCAGATTTCTGGACCCCACTCCAGGAAAGTCTTCCTCAGAAGCTCACAGCTGCAGTCCACACATTGAAGTATCTTTACTCCAGTAAAGATACTTCTGCAAGGTGTACCTTGTGTGACATCATATTATGAAGTCATTTTGTTATCTTAATGACTTCTTAGTAACTCATAAATTCCCTTTGAAATTACAACCGGTAAACAAAGCCACATAATATTCTCTGTTGCCGGTAATCAGAGAAAAGCAAATTAAAACACTTGCCTTAGGTTGCTAGAGCTGCCCTAACATAGTACCACAGACTGGCTGGCTTGAAAAACAGAAAACTATTGTCTCTCATAGCAATGGAGGTCAGAAATTCAAGATCAAGATGTCTGCAGGGTTAGTTTCTTCCAAGGGCCATGAGGAAAGGAGCTGACCCATGCCTCTCTCCTAGCTCTGACCACCTTTGATGTTCCTTGGCTGATAGAAGCATCACTCTGATTTCTGCCTTCACCCTCACATGACATTCTCGTGTGTGTGTGTGTGTGTGTGTGTGTGTGTGGCCTTCTTATAAGGACGCCAGTCCTGAGTAGTGCCCACTGTAATAACCTTTTTTTAACTAATTACATCTGCAAATGACCCTGTTTTCAAATAGGGTCACATTCTGAGGTCCTGGAGCTTAGGATTTTAACATAGAAAGGTTTTTTGGGGGGGGGGGACACAATTCAATCCATAACAATAATAATTGTATTGTACCAATTTCCCTCAGATACATTCAATAAATATTTGAAGACCCCATCTGTAGGAGATGACACAAGGAAAAGAGTTAAAGCTTCCTACACGGTGTAGGGGTAGGTTGGGGAGTTCTCTATCATCAGTTCTCTATCAGATTCTTTGTTGGATTATTTCTTTGAAGTCTTGATTATCCTGGAGGTAAGTACTATAAAAAACCCAAACATTTCCCTAGAACCCTTTTCTAGAGATATTCTCCATGGAAGTTTCTCTCTAAGTTTTAGCTTAGGCCAGTTTTGCTCTAAACCTTAGAGAGAAACTCTTCCCTCATTTTCCTGGAAACACTCCTGCTACATTTGGCCTTGGCTCATCAACAAGGCTGCAGATAGAGGCAGAGAAATGTACTAATGTGGTCTGAATGTCTTAGGTAGCGCATAAAGATAAGAATAAAATAAATAAAGGTTTAGAGATGGAGAAGAAACAAATCAATACGTCATTACTCACAGGGAACATGATTGTGCATGTAGAAAATCCAAAGGCAACTATAGCTAAAAATACTAGAATCGAAAGAGAATTTAGCAAGGTCAGAGAATATCACATCCATTGTATCTCTATATAACTGCAATAAGCAATTCAAAAATAAAATTGTAAAAATGGTATCATTTCCAACAGTAGCAAAGCATCACATACCTAGGAATAAATCTAATGAAAGATGGCAAGACTTCAAAAAAAAGAGAAACCCACATTACTAAGAGAAATTAATGAGGACCTAAATGTGGAAATCAACCAAGTTCAGGAAGCACAAGATACACTATTGTAAATAGGTGAATTTTTCAATTTCTTTTCTGCAGAGTCAATGCGATCTGGATCAACATTCCAACAGGATTTTGTGAAATTTTGCAAGCTGGTTTTAAGATTTGTGTGGAAGTAGAGATGGTCAATAATGGCTAAGGCAACCTTGGGGAAGAACAAAGTGGAGAGACTTTCCTTGCTGCATTTTGAGAATTACTGTGGACTACCGGAAGTTAAAAGGGTGGTATTTGGGCCAGGAGAGACAAATATGCTGACAGACCAGGAAAGAGAATCCAGAAACCGACCCACTCGTATATGGACACTTGGTTTATAACCAGATGACATTGCAGAGCACTGGGGAAAGGGTGGTCTTTTCAGTAAACAGTGAAGGATCAAATACATCTCTATGTGGGAAAATGGGGAAACTTGATTCCCACCTCACACCATGCACAAAAATCAGCTCCAGGTGGATTTTAGAAGTTACTGTGAAAGTTAGAACAAGAAAATTTCAACAAGCTAACAGGAGAATATCATCAGCACCTTAGGTTAGGAAAAGACTTGTCAAGCAGGGTACAAAAAAACCCCCAAACCTGGGGCACCTGGGTGGCTCAGATGGTTAAGCATCTGTCTATGGCTTAGGTCATGATCCAAGGGTCCTAGGACAGAGCTCGGTGTCAGGCTCCCACCTCTGCAGGGAGTCTGCTTCTCCCTCTCCCTCTGCCTCTCCTCCTGCTTGTGCTCTCTCTGTCTCTCTCTGTCTGTCTGTCTCTCTCTCAAATGAACAAATAAAAAAAAATTTTTAAAAATAACCCCCCTAAACCAGAACAAAACCCCACCAACCATAAAGAACAAACAGAAAAATTGCAATGACTGCATTAAAATTCAAAATTTCTATTGATCAAAGACACAATTAAAAAAAAAAAGACATGACAAGGCCAGCCACTGTGCAAAAGAATATAACCACAACAAAGGGTTCTTACCCAGAGGATACTACGTAATTAAGGAAAAAGATAGTCCACCAAGTAGAAAAGTAGGCAAGAGCCTTGAACAGGTAGTTCATAAAAGAAGATCTCCAAATGGCTAATAAAGATTTCAGAAAGTGTTCAACTTTATTAGTAATCAGGAAAGTGCAAATTAAAACTATAGTAAGATTTAGACACTCAAAATGGAAAAGATAGATGGTACCAAGTACTAGCAAAGATAGGGAGCAACTAAAACTCTCACATGCTGTCAATGGGAGGGTAAGTTTGTACAACCCTTGGACATGGTTTAGCATTATTTTCTGTACTTTTTTTTTTATTCTTATGTTAATCCCCATACATTACATCATTAGTTTTAGATGTAGTGTTCCATGATTCATTGTTTGTGCATAACACCCAGTGCTCCATGCAGAATGTGCCCTCCTCAATACCCACCACCAGGCTAAGCCATCTTCCCACCCCCCTCCCCTCTAGAACCCTCAGTTTGTTTTTCAGAGTCCATCGTCTCTCATGGTTCATCTACCCCTCCGATTTCCCCTGCTTCATTCTTCCCCTCCCGCTACCTTCTTCTTCTTCTTTTTTTTTTCTTAACATGTATTGCATTATTTGTTTCAGAGGTACAGATCTGAGATTCAACAGTCTTGCACAATTCACAGCGCTTACCAGAGCACATACCCTCCCCAGTGTCTATCACCCAGTCACCCCATCCCTCCCACCCCACGCCCACTCCAGCAACCCTCAGTTTGTTTCCTGCAATTAAGAATTCCTCATATCAGTGAGGTCATATGATACATGTCTTTCTCTGTTTGACTTATTTCGCTCAACATAATATCCTCCAGTTCCATCCACGTCGTTGCAAATGGCAAGATCTCATTCCTTTTGATGGCTGCATACTATTCCATTGTATATATATACCACTCTTCTTTATCCATTCATCTGTTGATGGACATCTTGGCTCTTTCCACAGTTTGGCTATTGTGGACATTGCTGCTATAAACATCAGGGTGCACGTACCCTTTCGGATCCCTACTTTTGTATCTTTGGGGTAAATACCCAGTAGTGCAATTGCTGGATCATATGGTAGCTCTATTTTCAACTTTTTGAGGAACCTCCATACTGTTTTCCAGAGTGGCTGCACCAGCTTGCATTCCCACCAACAGTGTAGGAGGGTTCCCCGCCAACATCTGTCCTTTCCTGACTTGTTAATTTTAGCCATTCTGACTGGTGTGAGGTGGTATCTCATTGAGGTTTTGATTTGGATTTCCCTGATTCCGAGCGATATTGAGCACTTTTTCATGTGTCTGTTGGCCATTTGGATGTCTTCTTTGGAAAAATGTCTGTTCATGTCTTCTGCCCATTTCTTGATTGGATTCTTTGTTCTTTGGGTGTTGAGTTTGATGAGTTCTTTATAGATTTTGGATACCAGGCCTTTATCTGATATGTCATTTGCAAATATCTTCTCCCATTCTGTCGGTTGTCTTTTGGTTTTGTTGACTGTTTCCTTTGCTTTGCAAAAGCTTTTTATCTTGATGAAGTCCCAATAGTTCATTTTTGCCCTTGCTTCCCTTGCCTTTGGCGATGTTTCTAGGAAGAAGTTGCTGCGGCTGAGGTCAAAGAGGTTGCTGCCTGTGTTCTCCTTTAGGATTTTGATGGACTCCTGTCTCACATTGAGGTCTTTCAACCATTTGGAGTCTATTTTTGTGTATGGTGTAAGGAAATGGTCCAGTTTCATTCTTCTGCATGTGGCTATCCAGTTTTCCCAATACCATTTGTTGAAGAGACTGTCTTTTTTCCACTGGACCTTCTTTCCTGCTTTGTCAAAGATGAGTTGACCATAGAGTTGAGGGTCCATTTCTGGGCTCTCTATTCTGTTCCATTGATCTATGTGTCTGTTTTTGTGCCAGTACCATGCTGTCTTGATGATGACAGCTTTGTAATAGAGCTGGAAGTCTGGAATTGTGATGCCGCCGGCTTTGCTTTTCTTTTTCAACATTCCTCTGGCTATGCGGGGTCTTTTCTGGTTCCATACAAATTTTAGGATGATTTGTTCCATTTCTTTGAAAAAAGTGGATGGTATTTTGATGGGGATTGCATTGAATGTGTAGATTGCTCTAGGTAGCATTGACATCTTCACAATAGTTGTTCTTCCAATCCATGAGCATGGAACGTTTTTCTATTTCTTTGTGTCTTCCTCAATTTCTTTCATGAGTATTTTATAGTTTTCTGAGTACAGATCCTTTGTCTCTTTGGTTAGATTTATTCCTAGGTATCTTATGGTTTTGGGTGCAGTTGTAAATGGGATCAACTCCTTAATTTCTCTTTCTTCTGTCTTGTTGTTGGTGTATAGGAATGCCACTGACTTCTGTGCATTGATTTTATATCCTGCCACTTTACTGAATTCCTGTATGAGTTCTAGCAGTTTTGGGGTGGAGTCATTGGGGTTTTCCACATAAAGTATCATATCATCTGCAAAGAGTGAGAGTTTGACTTCTTCTTTGCCGATTTGGATGCCTTTTATTTCTTGTTGTTGTCTGATTGCTGTGGCTAGGACTTCCAATACTCTGTTGAATAGCAGTGGTGATAGTGAACATCCCTGCCGCGTTCCTGACCTTAGGGGGAAAGCTCTCAGTTTTTCCCCATTGAGAATGATATTCGCCGTAGGTTTTTCATAGATGGCTTTTATGATATTGAGGTATGTACCCTCTATGCCTATACTCTGAAGAGTTTTGATCAAGAAAGGATGCTGTACTTTGTCAAATGCTTTTTCTGCATCTATTGAGAGGATCATATGATTCTTGTTCTTTCTTTTGTTAATGTATTGTATCACATTGATTGATTTGCGGATGTTGAACCAACGTTGCAGCCCAGGAATAAATCCCACTTGGTCGTGGTGAATAATCCTTTTAATGTACTGTTGGATCCTATTGGCTAGTATTTTGGTGAGAATTTTTGCATCCATGTTCATCAGGGATATTGGTCTGTAATTCTCCGTTTTGATGGGGTCTTTGGTTTTGGGATCAAGGTAATGGTGGCCTCATAAAACGAGTTTGGAAGTTTTCCTTCCATTTCTATTTTTTGGAACAGTTTCAGAAGAATAGGTATTAATTCTTCTTTAAATGTTTGGTAGAATTCCCCTGGGAAGCCATCTGGCCCTGGGCTTTTGTTTGTTGGGAGATTTTTGATGACTGCTTCAATTTCCTTAGTGGTTCTAGGTCTGTTCAGGTTTTCTATTTCTTCCTGGTTCAGTTTTGGTAGTTGATACATCTCTAGGAATGCATCCATTTCTTCCAGGTTATCGAATTTGCTGGCATAGAGTTGCTCATAATATGTTCTTATCATTGTTTGTATTTCTTTGGTGTTGGTTGTGATCTCTCCACTTTCATTCATGATTTTGTTGATTTGGGTCATTTCTCTTCTCTTTTTGATAAGTCTGGCCAGGGGTTTATCAATCTTGTTAATTCTTTCAAAGAACCACCTCCTAGTTTCGTTGATCTGTTCTACTGTTCTTTTAGTTTCTATTTCATTGATTTCTGCTCTGATCTTTATTATGTCTCTTCTCCTGCTGGGTTTAGGCTTTATTTGCTGTTCTTTCTCCAGCTCCTTTAGGTGGAGGGTTAGATTGTGTACTTGAGACCTTTCTTGTTTCTTGAGAAAGGCTTGTATTGCTATATACTTTCCTCTTAGGACTGCCTTTGCTGCATCCTAAAGATTTTGAATAGTTGTGTTTTCATTTTCATTGGTTTCCATGTATTTTTTTAATTCTTCTTTAATTTCCTGGTTGACCCATTCATTCTTCAGTAGGATGCTCTTTAGCCTCCATATATTTGAGTTCTTTCCGACTTTCCTCTTGTGATTGAGTTCTAGTTTCAAAGCATTGTGGTCTGAAAATAGGCAGGGAATAATCCCAATCTTTTGGTACCAGTTGAGACCTGATTTATGACCTAGGATGTGATCTATTCTGGAGAATGTTCCGTGGGGACTAGAGAAGAATGCGTATTCCGTTGCTTTGGGATGGAATGTTCCGTATATGTCTGTGAAGTCCATTTGGTCCAGTGTGTCATTTAAAGTCTTTATTTCCTTGTTGATCTTTTGCTTAGACGATCTGTCCATTTCAATGAGGGGGGGTGTTAAAGTCCCCCAGTATTATTGTATTGTTGTCGATGTGTTTCTTTGCTTTTGTTATTAATTGCCTTATATAATTGGCTGCTCCCATGTTAGGGGCATAGATATTTACAATTGTTAGATCTTCTTGTTGGATAGACCCTTTAAGTAGCATATAGTGTCCTTCCTCATCTCTTATTACAGTCTTTGGTTTAAAATCTAATTTGTCTGATATAAGGATTGCCACCCCAGCTTTCTTTTGGTGTCCATTAGCATGGTAAATGGTTTTCCATCCCCTCACTTTCAATCTGGGGGTGTCTTTGGGTCTAAAATGAGTCTCTTGCAGACAGCATATCGACGGGTCTTGTTTTTTAATCCAGTCTGATAGCCTGTGTCTTTTGATTGGGGCATTGAGCCCATTTACATTCAGAGTAACTATTGAAAGATAGGAATTTAGTGCCATTGTATTGCCTGTAAGGTGACTGTTACCGTATATTGTCTGTGTTCCTTTCTGGTCTATGTTGCTTTTAGGCTCTCTCTTTGCTTAGAGGACCCCTTTCAATATTTCTTGTAGGGCTGGTTTCGTGTTTGCAAATTCCTTTAGTTTTTGTTTGTCCTGGAAGCTTTTTATCTCTCCTTCTATTTGCAATGACAGCCTAGCTGGATATAGTATTCTTGGCTGCATATTTTTCTCATTTAGTGCTCTGAATATATCCTGCCAGTCCTTTCTGGCCTGCCAGGTCTCTGTGGATAGGTCTGTTGCCAATCTAATGTTTCTACCATTTTAGGTGACATATCTCTTCTCCCGAGCTGCTTTCAGGATCTTCTCTTTGTCTATGGGACTCGTAAGTTTTACTATTAGATGTCAGGTTGTTGCCCTATTTTTATTGATTTTGAGAGGGGTTCTCTGTGCCTCCTGGATTTTGATGCCTGTTTCCTTCCCCAAATTAGGGAAGTTCTCTGCTATAATTTGCTCCATTATACCTTCTGCCCCTCTCTCTCTTTCTTCTTCTTCTGGGATCCCAATTATTCTAATGTTGTTTCATCTTATGGTATCGCTTATCTCTCGAATTCTGCCCTCGTGATCCAGTAGTTGTTTATCTCTCTTTTTCTCAGCTTCTTTATGTTCCATCATTTGGTCTTCTATCTCACTGATTCTCTCTTCTGCCTCATTTATCCTAGCAGTTAGCGCCCCCATTTTTGATTGCACCTCATTAATAGCCTTTTTGATTTCTACTTGGTTAGATTTTAGTTCTTTTACTTCTCCAGAAAGGGTTTCTCTAATAACTTCCATATTTTTTTCAAGCCCAGCTAGTATCTTTAAAGTGATGATTCTGAACTCTAGATCTGACATCGAACTAATGTCCGTATTGAGTAGGTCCCTGGCAGTTGGTACTACCTCTTGTTTTTTTCGTTGAGGTGATTTTTTCCGTGTTGTCATTTTGTGCAGAGGAGAATAGATTAATGAGAGAACAAAATGCTAGCAGAGTAACAACGTCCCCAGAAAATATACTCTAAACAAATCAGAAAAAACCCGAAGCAGTGGAAAAAGAAATGGAAAGAGAGAAAAAAGAAAAAGAAAAAAAAGAAAAAGAAAAAGATAAAGATAAAAACAAAGAAAACAAAACAACAACAACAAAAAAAACCAGAATGTGATCAAATATGATCAGGCTGGTATATAGATCAGTGCCACACACTAGATTTGGGGTGTATTTTGGTCTTTTAGAAGAAAGTGCCTCCCAAAATTTTAAAGAGAGAAAAACTTATATATGTACAAAAATAAGGGTTGATATGATGAAGGGATGGAATATGACTGTAAAGATGGTAATTATAAAAAATTTTATAAAAGGAATTGATAAGAAGTTGTTTAAAAAAAGAAAGAAGAGGATTTAAAAAAAGAAAAAAGAAAAAAAAAGGGAGAGAATGTGATCAGGCAGGGGAGTAGAAAAAAACCATATACTAGAGATTTAGGGTATATTTTAATCTGTTAGAAGAAACTATCTCAAAATTTTAAAGAGAGAACAACTTATATATATATGCCAAAAATACGGGTAACTACTATGAAGGGATAGAATATGACTCTAAAAATGAAAAATAAAAATGTTTTTTTTAAAAAAAGGGATTGATAAGATGTTGGTTGAAAAAGGGAAAAAGAAAAATTCAAAAAAAAAAAAAGAAAGAAAAAAGTTAAAAAAAAAATTAACTTTGAAAGACTAAAGAATCATGGTAAAAAAAGCCATGAATTCTATGTGCAGTATTCCCCTAGCGCTGGAGTTCTGCCGTTCTCATTGATCGGTAAACTTGGTCTTGGCTGCCTGTTCTCGCTGATCTTCTGGGGAGGGGCCTGTTGCCGTGGTTTCCAAATGTCTTTGCTGGAGGCGGAATTGCCCCACCCTTGCCCCCTCCCGGCTAAGTAATCTGCTTGGGTTTGCTCTCGGAGCTTTTGTTCCCCGCGAGCTTTCCGTACAGCTTTGGAGGCGGAGAGTGAAAATGGTGGCCTCCCAATCTCTGCCCCGGAGGAGCCAAGAACTTGGGGCCCCGCTCCTTAGTGAGCCCCCAGAGAAAAGCCATCAGTCACTCCCGTCTCCCCGGTCTCCGGCCGCACTCCGTGCTCACCCGGCCTGTGACCGCGCGTTTCTATCTCTGGCACCCGACCCTGGGTGGAGTCTCCAAACCCAGCAGATCCCTGTGGTGCACTCCCGCACGGCTCCTCCTGGGGGGGAAGGTGAGTGTCCCCGGATCTGCCGCTTGTTGGGTCCCTGCTGGAGGAGCAGTGGCCCGACTGTGCTGCGGATCACGGTTTATGGCAACCCTGAGCTGAGAGCCCGCGCCTGGGCTCCGCCTCTGCAGCCGGCTTCCCTGCTCTGTTACCTGGGAGCTCTGCTGCACTCAAGCACCCCCGGTCTTTCTGTGACCCCGAGGGTCCTGAGACTACACTGTCCCACAAGGGTTCCACCCCCTGCTTAGCCACCAGGGTGACGTCCCTCGGTGGAGCAGACTTTTAAAAGTTCCGATTTTGTGCTCCGCGGCTCTATCACTTGCCAGAAGCGGCCGCCGGAGGCCCCTCCCCCGCCATCTATCCTCCCAAATATCGCCTTAGACTCACTTCTCTGCACGTCCTACCTTCCAGAAAGTGGTCGCTTTTCTGATGAGAGAGTTGTTGCTCTTCTTTTCTTCGATCTCCTGTTGAGTTTGTAGGTGTTCAGAATGGTTTGATCCCTATCCAGCTGAATTCCAGAGAGGAGACGAAATCTAGGTCTCCTACTCCTCCACCATCTTGCTCCGCCCTCTATTTTCTGTACTTTGATAAACTCATGACCAATGATCGCAATTTTGTGCATGCATGTGTGTGCATGTGTGTGTGTGTGTGTGTGTAAAGACTTGTACAAGAATCATCATAGTAATGTTACTAGTACTGGCCAAGAGCTAAAACGACCTAATGTTTGTCAACAGAATAGCTAGATAAATAACCTATGGTCTATATTTATACAGTGAAATACTATAAAGCAAAGCTAAGAAACAAACATTTGCTGCTATGTTTAACAACATGGAAGTATTTCACAGTCTTTACATGAAGTGAAAGAAACCAGAAATGAAAGTCTTCATACAGTATAATTCCATTCATCTAAAGTTCAAAAGTACGCAAAATTAAAAGTTGGAGTTTGAGTCAGAATTGCCTCCGTCTTTGGAGAGGAGGGAAAGGCAGTGCCGGAGAGGGACTCAGGGACTCTTCTTGGTTGGGGATGTGGTTTTATTTCTTGATATGAGTGATGGTAGGAAGGTGTATTAAATTGGAGCCAATTCATCAAGCTACATGTTATGGTTGCATGTTACATTTTCATAAAAAGAACTTTTGGATTCCTTAGGTTACTTGGTAGAAAAGGTAAGGAAATTTGAAATAGAGAATAAAATAACAAAGAAACTGTAAAAATAGAAAATGCTTAGAAAGGCAAAGGATTCACCTTGAAATCCACATCCAAGCACTAAGAGTTTCAGGAAAAGGTTTCAGAGGAAAAGTGGAGGAGAAAATTATCCAAGAAATAATCCAATAAAACTCCCTAGAACTGAAATTCAAAGTAGCCTCCTAATGTCCACTTAAATGGGTGAAAAAAGTAATACACCAAGGCACATGGTTTCGGAATACCAGGGACAAAGAGTAGACCCTCAGATCTTTCAAAAAGAAAGTTGAGGAGGGCCTGCCTTGAGCACATGCACCATGATTAGTGCTGGGCTGAACAGTCTGCAGCAGACCCTGAGGGAAATCAATCCTGATTCTTTGAAAAAAATGGATGGTATTCTGATGGGGATTGCATTGAATGTGTAGATTGCTCTAGGTAGCCTTGACACCTTCACAATATTTGTTCTTCCAATCCATGAGCATGGAATGTTTTTCCATTTCTAAAGCCCTATTTTGTTAATCTTAGCATCTCGTGGAGGTCCACTTCAGCTGGACCTTCAGCACCTCAGCATAGGCCTGGAAGCCTTCTCCAGGGTCTTCTTTGCTGAGGAAGAATGGATATTTCCTGCAAGTTTATAAAGATCACCAGCTGCATTCTGGGGTGTGGCTTTTTCCTAGACCCCTTTTTCCTAGATCCTTTTCCTCTTCTTCAGCTTTGTTCCAGAGCTTTTCCTCTTGTGTGAAACCTCCTGGATGGTTTCTGCACCAAATGACATCGTCAGGCAGGGTCTTCCTCTTCAGTGGTCTGCTCGGTGCCTCTGTCCTTAAGTGTCCTCCTGTCTTCATCTGAGTGATCTCTCCTCATGGTGCCTCTTCCCTACCTTCTGCATCTCTTAGGGCTCCTCTAGTTTGGAGTCCTTTCCTCTGAGTCTGCCTCATCTTCCTACAACTCCGAGTTGGTCCAGTGGTGGCGGGGGGTTGGGGGGCAGTCTTCCCAGACTAAAGACATTTTTAGACAGGCAAGATCTCAGAAAACAAAGACTAAAAAACAAAATAAAGCAGAAAACCCTTCCACACACACTCTCTTAAGAAGCATCATAGGTACTTTGTTGAAAACAAAGAAGTAAATAGAGGAGAAAGACATTGACTTCATAGATCAGGAATCCAACAAGAGAGAAATGAAACAATCTGCAGGAAATGCTGGAGCGAGATCACGAGCTGCTTGTTGTAAAACAGACCCAGAGAGCAGCCTCTGCACATGGGCGGGATGGCCAAGGGGTCCAGGGGGAAGGTCTCCGAGACAAAGAACGAAACTTGTAGATGACCTGTTTTATAGGATTCAGACAGACATATACGTCCAGCAGAGACATTTACTAACTCCAGGGAAAGCATAATTTGTTCAAGAAAGGAAATGTAATCAGAGCTCAATAAAGAGTTACGCTGCAAGTATTTACAGGATCACAATATGAACACCAAGTCTAAAAATTATTATGTAACACAATTGGGTGGAAGGGAACATGAGTGTGGAAAGCTATGGAATTCTTCCTGGGAAAGTGGTTGATCTACTTACTAAGCCACATCTGAACTACCAAGCAGAAGTCCCTCGCGCTCACCATCTGGGCAGCCTTCCAGCCATGCAACGTTTTTAAGCAGTTATTAGGCAGACGTTGCTGATGCTGTACCCTCAGTAAATGGAATCTGGGGCAGCCTTGAAAGTCAGCTCTCAACTTCCCTCTGAATCCCCCTTCCCACACTGACGGTCTTCTCTTCTGACTTAAGGCTATATGCTCTCAGATGGTGAGAATTCATCTTTTCTCTTTGCTTTCGCCTTCCCAAATCCATACTCCCTCTTTACCTGCACAAACTGTACACTCAGTACTGACGCCTTTTTAAAATGTCCTTTACTAGGTAAGTGTGGATACATTCCCATGGGTGTTCTTCGTTCATCTCTTGAGAGATTCTATTTCGTGAGCAACACCCAAGCTGTTTGGTACACCAAGGCTCATGAACAAAGCAGCTGTTCTTACCATCATGGAGCAGAGGTGATGGCAAGAGAGGGAGCCCAATTTTGCTGGAATCTGAAGGTGACTGGGGGTGTGGTTTCTGGTCCTGTCTTAGTGAACATAGTTGTTAACTGTTTTCTGACTCAGTTTACCATTCCTTTTTCCTGACAGGTTTGGAGTTCCTCAAGGGAATAAACATTATTTGATTTATCTTTAGTTTTCCCTTTCATGCCTACCAAATTACCCATAATGTAGCACCTCTCAAAAACATTTTTTTTCTTTTTTTCTTTTTTAAAGATTTTATTTATTTATTTGACAGAGAGAGACACAGCGAGAGAGGGAACACAAGCAGGGGGAGTGGGAGAGGGAGAAGCAGGCCTCCCCGCTGAGCAGGGAGCCGACGTGGGGCTCGATCCCAGGACCCTGGGATCATGACCTGAGCTGAAGGCAGATGCATAACGACTGAGCCACCCAGGTGCCCCTCAAAAATATTTCTTTTTGAATTGGTGAATCGAGTAAACTTAGTCCCCTTGGCAGTAACACGAATATAACCCTCCCCCTGACTCCAGGTTCGAGGGGCAGAACCTGAGGGTTTTTGAACTGATTAAATTCCCTGTTGATTATTCCCCCTCCTTAACTCTATGTCACGTTTGTTCTCTGTTGATTTATTTTTGCCTCCAGGCTCTGTGTCCCATTCAGTCCTTTGAATGTTGCCTTAAAACTCTGATTCTCAGCCTGTGGTAACAGCTCCCATTATGTAAAAGGATATTGTAAAAGTGCCTAGAAATTTTTAGAACAATAGCAATTTAAATTCCCACCCATTATATATTAAATAAATAAAGCATGTTTAATCTGGGTGGAGGGAACTGGAGAGGAAGCTACAGAATCAAATCAACAACAGGATGTTGCAACTTCCAGAAAGTTGGGAAATGCTTGCCCCAGAGGACCAGAAATAAACCCATGTCCTTTGATTAGTCCTGGGCCCCGCAGTCTATAGCAGACCCTGATAGAAATAAATCTCGTTAAAGCAATATTTATTTTGCAATTTTTTTTAAGCAATCACAAATTGGCTTTAATGTGGTTGTGGCGTGTCCCTTCAGAGGACACTATCTGCTAGGGTTTTGTCACGGGGGTTTAAAAGCAAAACAAAAATCAGAAGAGCAGCCTAACTCACGCATTCACTAGAAAGTGTCCGTACTCTTGCTACAGCTGTAAAAGAAACAGGTGCTGCTCACCAGTTTTGTCCACACTGCGTGTGGGAACCGTGACAATCATCGTCACAAAGGGGCCTCACGGTTCAAGCGGTCATTTTAACAATACTCAGAAGAGTTCCAAAATTCAGTTATTCTGAAGTCAACAAAATGTTCCTGGAAAATGCCTGAACTTTTTTCTACTTATATCTAAAACTTTGGAAACCACCCATGCTATTTTTATTCTGTTAGGGGCGACACTCAAGAGGTAGATGAGGAATATTTTTCTCTCTTCTCAACATCTGGAATAGAACAACATCCTTCATCTTCTCTGCAGTTTTTATTTTTTGAAGTGTCTTCCTCTCTCCCAAACTGCATTTATCTGAGAAAGACTAGAGGCGGCCGCCACCACCCACCCAACAACGGGACCACTGCAGCCACGTCCTAGGCGCACACCGTACTGGGGTGTGGACAGTCCTTTCCTTGGCTTCGCTCCACTCCCTGCCTTCGTGTGTTCTTCCCTTTCTTCTGAATATGATCTGAGAATAGCAGACGAGCAATCAGAAGTATTTAAAAATTTAAGTCCCTTTTGTAACATCTCTTTCAATGACTATGTTGACCTTTGTATCATATTATAACATGATTAAAAGAATTGGTTGGGCTTAGCTAACCGTTTCCCCAGTATTATGCTGAACACAGTTCTCTTATTTATTTATTTATTTATTTAATTTATTTTTTTAAGATTTTATTTATTTATTTATTTGACAGAGAGATAGAGAGAGAGCACAAGTAGAGTGGCAGGCAGAGGTAGAGGGAGAAGCAGGATTCCCGCTGAGCAGGGAGCCCGATGCGGGGCTCGATCCCAGGACCCTGGGATCATGACCTGAGCCGAAAGCAGACACTTAACCGACTGAGCCACCCAGGCGCCCCCACAGTTCTCTTTTTTAAAGTTCAGTTTAATTCATCGATTGATTGGCTGGTATGTAGAAAGCAATGATTGTTTTAGGGAGAGTAGAGGGTAATGCATTTTCTAGATCCTTCCATAGTTTAAGATGCCTTCCTATTAATGTCACTCATAAATGACAGTTTGGCTGGACATAGCATTCCATTGTAGCTCCATTGTTCTGGAAGAAAACATGAAGAGAAGTCTGTTCATTCCTTTGCAGATAGCTTTTTTTATTATATTTCCTCAGTTATTCCTGCCTCGATATATAAATATTTTTTTATGCTTGAAATTCAAATTCTTCCCCTTTCTTTTATTTTTCTCTGGTACTCAGTAAGCCTTTTGATACAACTAAGCCTTTCCCTTGTTTGGAAAGCTTTCTTCCAATTATTAATTATCTTTTTTCTTACACTTATTCTCTTTTCTTCTTCGGGATCCCTCTACATTGCTTGCATTTTATTCTGCAGGTCTGCATTATATTTTTCCTTTCGTGTGTATGTGTTCTGCTGGTGTTTCTCCTTCTTGGTTTGTAGTCGCCTAGTTGATATTCTACAACAACACACCTGTGTTGCCCTGACTTCCCTGGGGTTCTCCATTTAGTGATAAACGTGATCACCTATCAGATCATTTACCACCTCCATTCAGCGCTTTATGATTTTAGAAAGTTGTCTTCTCTAAGTTTATAGACTTAAAGTTCCATCTTTTGAAGATCTGTATTTGAAAATTTCCAACTTTTTCTTGTGTTTCTTGTAAGTGGCATCTTCAGAAACTAACTCCTGGGAATGTGCCTCTTAGCTTTAACTGAGTTATCTTTTGGGGTGTCAGGTGGGTTTTTTGTTTGGTCACTCTGAGAGGGAGGTTCATACCAGTTTAAGTCCCTGTCTACACTGTGAGACAATCTTTAGGCCCAGAAAAAGGGAGGTTCAAAGTCCTTAGGCCCAGAAAAAGGGAAAGGGAAAGGATACATTCTTCTATAATTTTCCTTTGTCAGGTCAGAGACTCAAAAACGGACAAGAAGGAAGGAACTGGAAATTGAGCCATTTGGTCCAGGAGTCAGGAATTAGCTGAGACAGCATCCTTCAAGGTCCCTTCATGTCATCCTCATTAAATTCAGCGATGAGGTATTTCAACTCTGGTCACTGTTGACTGAGAACAAATGCCACTCCCAGAGGGGATGGACCAGGTACAAAGATGGAATCAGGGAACAGTCCATCCTGATGAGGCACAGGTAGAGGGATTGATCAGATTCTGGATATAATTTGAAGCAGGATGGACAGGATCTGCTCTTGGCTTGGAACTGGAAAATAGGAGACTCTAGAATTATTTATCCGAACAACTTGAAGAATGATTTTGCCACTTGCTGACATGGAGAAGGACTATGAGAGCGATCATGTTTATGGATAAAAAAAAAATCAAGAGTTTGGGCGCCTGGGTGGCTCAGATGGTTAAGCATCTGCCTTCGGCTCAGGTCATGATCCCAGGGACCTGGGATCGGGTACCGCATCGGGCTCCCTGCTAGGCGGGGAGCCTGCTTCTCCCTCTGCCTCTGCATCTCTCTCTCTCTGACTCTCATGAATAAATAAATAAAACATTTAAAAAAAAAATCAAGAGTTTGGCTTTGAACCTGTCAAATTTGAGAGGTTTATAGACCCTCAGGGGAAATGTCAAGTATGTGAGATGTGGAATTCAGAAGGCAGGCCCAAGATGGAGACATAAATATGGAAGTCTTCCTTCTATATATGCCTTTAAAGTCAGGGGACAGGGAGTGAGCACAGAAAGGACAAAGGATTCTGTTTTTAAAGGACTCTAACAGAGGACAAAGAACAATAGGGTCCTAGGCAGCCAGTACTTAGATGTTGGGAAGGGGAGGAGAAACCAGCAAACATGGGAGGCCGAGAAACAAAAGGGGACCAGGAGACAGTGTGTCCTAAAGGCCTAGGGGAGAAGCCCTTTCAAGAAAGCAGGAGCCATCAGAGAGAGAGGAGGTACCCTAACAGAGAACGGATGAGGTGGGGTGGGATGCAGGTCTGGTCAGGACTGGCAGTGAGACCCTAGAGGGGTGCAGGTGGAACACGCAGGTATGGTCACCTCTCTGAGGTGGGTAGCTGGAAACAGAGGCCAAGAGAAGATCAGCAGTGGGGAAAAGCGGTGGCCCCAGTGTGATTCATGTAGTCCTGTGCCGCCATTGTTAAGATGAGAGCTGTGGGGGTGTTCATAGGATGGGGGCCAGGTGAGCCTCAAGAGCAGGGATGACTGAAGGCTGAGACCTCAGAATGGAGGGAGGGCCCCGGGGACACACAGAAGTGGGCAAAGGCCGGCGAAGAGGTGCTTTCATAGAGACATGCGTGGAAGTTCTCTTCTATTCTTCTATTTTCTCAGGGTAACAGACACAAGGACGAGAGGGGAGAGGGGAGGGTGTGGGGCCCGGGAGGTCTGATGTTTCCTTCAGTCCCTCCTTCATGACCCGCTCTTTGCTTCTTTATTAAAAACAGTCTTTATCAGCTGAGTC
Source organism: Neomonachus schauinslandi (assembly GCF_002201575.2). NCBI lineage: Eukaryota > Metazoa > Chordata > Mammalia > Carnivora > Phocidae > Neomonachus > Neomonachus schauinslandi. The sequence goes on from NC_058408.1 coordinate 83,931,971, forward strand.
TTCACCGGTTGACGATTTCCAGAAAGTTCCCTCTCACTAATGTACTTTGGGAAATGCTGCTATTTAATGAGTTAATTGGATGACTTGTGATGTGGCAGATCTCCGCTGTGCTTTTGTGAGGGGAGTGGTATTTTAAGCCCTATTTGGAGGAAGAGTCCATTCAATTCAATAACTCAGCTCAGCGGCTAATTACTGAGTGCCATGTGCGGGCACTTCCAGCCCAGTGTCCAGCTAGAGGCTGTCCCCACACACGGTGCCCTCATTTGTTTTTATGTAGCAGTTAAACGTCCCCTGCCCTTCCCGGCACTCTCTTCTCCACCAATATCTGCCCAGGTCACCTGGGCTCCAGGGACAGACACGAGCGCCCTGTCCCCGTGCTTCCCTGGAGGGCCATTTGCGTCTGAGGAAAAAAGGAGAAAAAAGAAAGAAAATAAACTTAGGTGACTTCTCCACATTTTGCTCCTGGCCTCTTGTTTGGGAGGGTCGGAGGCTTCATGTTCTGTCTCCAAGGGAAAGAGAGCTTCAACTCTATATTAAAGCCTCAATGACAAATCTAGTCAGAGACTTAAAAAGCACCATTTAAAAAACTAGACTTGTAGAGACACGATTTTGTGTCGCTTTGTACCTAGTTACCACTGCTGGCTGCCATCCAGAAAACAGGAAGCAGTCTAAAAATGACAGTTTTCGAAAGGCTATCCTTGATAATCTAGCCTGTTATTCATCACTGAGGCCTGAAAGGTTAGGGCATTTGAGAAGGTTTCTTTTGAGTAGTGGTGAGAGTGAGGCAAGAGGGAGAGGACGAGAAGGTAGGGAGGAGTGGAGGGAAGGAAGGAAGGAAAGACAGGGAGGGAGGGAGCAGGAGGGAGAGAGAGACAGAGGGAGGTGGGGAGGAAGAAGGGAGGGAGGGAGAGGGGAAGGCAGAGCAAAAGGAGAAAAGTTGATCTGTTTGGGGACAAAAACTTTTTGGAAGAACTGCAAAGAAAAAATATAGAGATAATAAAAGAGCTGTTGGCAAATGGACTCATCTTGAATTATTAGAAATCATTTAATTTCCTAAAGAAGTTGCTGAAGTGCACCTGCCATCATGATTGATACCATTAAGAGGAAAGGAAATATTTAACTGGTAGGCACCATTCGTCCTATTTAAAGTTGCCTTTTTAAGTCAAATAACAAAAGCCTGGAAGGAGCACATTAAAGTACCAGGAAAAAAAAAAAAGTAAATCTAATTTGTGGCTAAATTTTCCACAGAATGATTCTTCATCCCTAACATCCCCCCTGATTTTTTTTTTTTTTTAAGAGCATGCTGCTCCCACCCAGGTTTATTCCAAATTAAGCCGTGGTTTTCATCCACTTCAGTGCAGATCCCTGAAATGCAAGTCGTTCCACATTAACAAGGAACATGAAATCCCGGCCCCCAAATTGTCTATGAAATTTGCCTTCCTCCCAAGAGTGCAGGGCATTTGCAGGGTAATAATCCAAAATAGAGCAACTCTGTCTTACCAGGCCATCGCTGCCTTAGTAAAAATTGTCAGGTATGAACTTGGGGATTTACCCGGGCAGAGGAAAACCTGTGTGTATATGCACACCCCTCCCATGTCTCAGCAATGGGTTTTCAGCAATTCCACAGCACCTGCTGAGGCCAGCCTTGTGCCCGGCCCCGGGTGCACGGAGGGAGGACAGTCAAGACCGAGGGGCCCTCTCTCTTTCCCAGAGGCTCCCGCTGCAGAAGGGGAGGCTGCCACACTTGGACACAGACTTGAGGGGCAGTGGGGAGACAGGTTCTGACCGGCCCTGCAGGGGACGCGCCAGCCGAGTAGGGCTTTGAGATGTTAGTGGGTCTTTGACAAGGAGGTGCTCAAGAAAGAAATTTTGCCCCTCTGTCATAACCACATTGCCTAGTTTCTGTACTTGATGCCTTGACAGCTGGCTCCTTGCTGCCCTGGAAGGGACCACCCCTCCCAGTACGAGCCAGTTCTCACAGAGAGCAAATAACTCAACTGGGAGTGTGCCTTCAAATGCCAAGCAGCCAGTCCAGAGCCCACACCCCAACCACCCCCTCCATGGGGCTCCCACTGTCCCCTTGCCCACCCAGGGCCAGGGACCAGACAACCAGGGACAACTCTGTGCCCCAGAGCCCTGAGATTATTCCAACCAGCCAATCCTCAGTCTGCTTGTCCTGCTTTGGCCGTTTCTCTTCCCAGAAACCACAATAAGGGCCCTGTCCACATTTTATCCTCGTTTCCTCCACCTCCTGTCCACCCTGGCGCTTCCCCAGGTGGCCCCTGTGGTGCGGTTCGGCGTGTCCCCTTCTCTTGGGAGCTGTCACAAACTCCCTTTTCAATGGCACGCTTCTCCTGATCTGTTAGACTTGCCACACCCGAGTAATAGTGGAACCTACATTTTAAACTACCTTCCTTAGAGTGCACTTGACCACAGACACAAAGACAATGGAGTGGATTTCCCTTCCCTGTCTTGGGGGCAGCCCTGAGCAGGGTCTGCTAGCATGGTCCCGAGAACTGCCCGGAGGCCCCTCTACCTGCCCTCGGCTGCCGCCGCTTCTTTCCGCCCATCTTGGGGTTGTCACGGTCTGCGCTGCAGTGGCTTTTTAAATCATCAGAGGAAAGGTGAATGTACTTAAAGAGAAAAAATTTCACTTTATCAGGTAGTCAAAGAAACGTGCTATAGGTTAGGATGCTTTTGGCAGAAACCCTAACTTGAACCCACTTAACCTACTTTATCTTATATTTTATTTTATTTTTATTTTTAACCTATATTTCTTTTCTCACTTATCAGGAAGCCCAGAGGGCTGTGGGGGGGGGGTATGGGGGGGCAGGAGGGGGTTTTAGGATTGCCTGTCATAGCAGCCCAATCATACCCCTCTCTCCTCTCTGTGGCCCTGGCTGCTAGCCACGTGTCTAGAGCTGACCCAGACATCATATCCAGACCCAACAGCACCAGGTGGGAAAAAGCGACACTTTTTAAAAAAAGTGAATTCTCATTTATCCATCTTCTATGAAAGTTTTATCTTTCACATTTCTTTCGTTCTTTTTTTATTTTTTTGAGTACAGCTGACACACAATGTTACCTTACTTTCAGGTGTACAACATAGTGATTCTGCAAGTTCATAAAGAGCTAGAGCTGTTTTCTCCAAGTTCTCTCCTAGGGGAGGGAGGGCCCTAAAGATCTTTCCCTCACATCTCATTGGCCAGACCAGGTCACGTGCCCACTCTTGACTCAACCCCTGGCAACAGGAAATGACATCACCACCCTCGCAGCAACCTGCCTCTCCTGAGGTAGGAGGCTGAGGGGGGGAAGGGTAGATAACTGAGAAAAATTGAAGTTCTTTTTTCTTTAGATTCTATTTATTTATTTGAGAGAGAGACAGCACAAGCAGGGGGAGGGGCAGAGGGAGAAGGAGAAGCAGGCTCCCTGCTAAGCAGAAACCCAATGTGGGGCTCGATCCCAGGACCCCGGGATCATGACCTGAGCCGAAGGCAGACGCTTAACTGACTGAGCCACCCAGGCACCCCAAAATTGAAGTTCTGCTTGGAAATAAGAAAGATAAAAGTGATGTTGTGTTTGAACTAATAGGCAAATTATGACTATGTGACCTGGAATGAACAAAATCCATTCTGTTATTGAGAACAGTGGTTCCCAAACTTAGCTTCCTTGGATTCAGTTGAGCATCTGCGCCAGAACATGCTGACTGAGCAGGTCTGAAGTGAGCTCACTGTGTGGTGCCGGGGTGCAGCCAGATTTCTAACCATTGATGGGCTTTATATGGTACCAGAACTACCGGGATCTCCTGTGCAAACATGGACAGGTTTCTCAGCTCTGCTAGTCCTCTGCTCAGCACACAACTCTGGAGAGCTCCTCTGAGCTGCCCATGGCACTGGGGTTGGGGCAGCCTGTGAAGCCGACTTGGGCCTTGGAGCCTCTGCCCTGTGAGGAGACATCAGCCAATAAAGTGCCATACTACCAGGAGTCCCTGAGTCAGGAATGCATGGGAACAAGTAATAGGCTCCCCTACTACCCTGTCTTGAACACAGAGGGATAGTCTCTATTTTCCTTGCCCGTGGGTGAAGCTTGGAAGAAGGACATCCAAAGCTAGTGCAGCTGATGGAAAATGCCAACACGCAGCTGGGTTCTCTTTATCTTAATGTTCACACCACTGGACAGCCCATTAGGAACATCGAGGAACAAGTGAGCCCAGCATCATCCCCCTGCAGGCAGGATCAGGGAGAGACCAGGTGCAGGTCTTATCTACCACCAGCCCCAGGTCTGGGCAGTGGGCTCATTTCCACAGTGGGTTCACCCAGGCCAGACTCGACTTCTTACCAACTTCTGAAGAATTTTGATGCCTTGACATTGTATCAACAGGGTGGAATGGCCTGGAACACACACAGTCTCACCATGGAATAAAATAGATGCAGTTGGGGTGACTGGGTGGCTCAGTCGGTTGGGCATCTGACTTCAGTTCGGGTCATGGTCTCGGGGTCCTGGGATCAAGCCCCGCATCAGGGTCCTTACTCAGCAAGGAGTCTGCTTGTCCCTCTGCCCCTCTCCCACTCATTCTCTCTCTCTCTCTCAAGTGAATAAATAGAATCTTTAAAAAACAAAACAAAACAAAAAACATATGCAGTTTACTATAGTACTAATGTCAGCATGCATATGTATGTGTATAAGACCTTGTATGGTTCAGTCACTCGTTTTATTGTATTTATAGAGGTTTAAGGTAAGTTAAAGAAGCTTCTCAAGCATTCTTTTTTTTTAAAAAGATTTTATTTCTTTATTTGACAGAGAGAGGCACAGCGAGAGAGGGAACACAAGCAGGGGGAGTGGGAGAGGGAGAAGCAGACTGAACCACCCAGGCGCCCCAACTTCTCAAGCATTCTTAATTGTGTGTCTGTATGTAGACACATATGCACATAGGACAACTAATATACAATGTGATTTTAGTATAGAGTTTGCCCCTTCATACTGGTTGTGAATAGATTCAAGGGTAGCACAGCAAAACCCCCAGTAAGAATAACTTAAATAAAGGGCACCTGGGTGGCTCAGTCAGTTGAGCGTCTGACTCTTGATTTCGGCTCAGGTCATGATCTCAGGGTCAGGAGATTGAGCCCCGAGTCGGGCTCCACGCTGGGTCTAGAGCCTGCTTAAGATTGTTTCTCTCCCTCTCTCACAGTTCTTCCCCCACTCCCCACATACGTTCTCTAAATAAATAAATAAATAAATAAATAAAATCTTAAAAGAAAAAGAGTAACTTAAATAAGACAGAAGCTTATTTCTCTCACACATTAAGTCTCAAGGTAGGTAATCCAAATCTGATGTTTCCTCTATTTCCTAAAATCCTCAGTGATCCACATTCCTCCTATTTTGCTGCTTTATCAAATGTGGCCTTCAATCCCAAATCCACTTCCTGGTCCAGTGTGGCTGCCCCAGCCCCAGTCATCACATCATGCGTTCATTCCAGACAGCAGAAGCATGGGAGGGAAGAGCATGCCTTGGCATCTTAAGGACCTTTTCCAGAAGTCATACATCACACTCCATTGGCCAGAATTCAGTCATATAGCCACTCCAAGCAGCAAAGGACACTACAGACTACAGTACTCTTTACTCTGAGTAGTCATACAGATTAGGATGGAGTTCAGTGGTTCTATTGCTAAAAGAAGCAGGCAGCTAGCAGGCTCTGCCTCCCCTCTCACCAAGGAATCACTGAGACCTCTAGTGAGATGTGATACACAGTCCAGAGCAGCCCTTCCAAGTTCCTATTTCTCCTCATCCCAGCTGTGGGTCTCGGCGATTCTCCTCTGTGTTCCCTGGGGAACCCCGTCCACACAGGAAGGCATGGAAATGGCATTTCCCTGTATTATCAAGAGAGAGGAATGGGGGAGCTTGGTTCTTAACAACTGTTAGAGGCATGTGGGTTGTAATGCCCGGAAGGGCTGAGCTGGCGTGGAGGACCCCGCAAAAGGCAGATTCTGGTGATTTCTGTTCCTGAATTAGCAGCATCGAGGACCCTTTCTTGGCTTTTCTGTGCATTCTGTCTCAAGGGTAAGCTATAGTTGTTGCGTATTATCAAGAAATGGTTTCCTGTCTTCAGCTTTCTCTTTCTGTCTCCATAGTTTAACAGCTGGAACGGTGACATGGGCTGGTCTGGCTTTTGGCAGGAAGAGAGTAGCTTCTAGGTGGTGGAGCGCCAGAAACAGGCCCTCTTGCTTGGCTGTGGCTGGCTCAACTAATCAAACATCCCTCCATATCTTGTAAGTTTCTTCTCTAATCTGTACGTGTGTATTACATATAGTCTATCTCCCCAACCCCTCCTCAGCTTCCCGGAATCAGCAGGGCAGACTTGGAATTCCAGACAGAACTGAAAAGGCCACTGTTGCACCAACAAAGCAAGAGGTCAAGTTTCCAAGTGTAGCAGAGACATAGCCTTTGGGTAGAAATTGCCACAATGCCCCACCACAATGCCACACTCAGCCACGGCAGGGCTGGCAGCTCCAGCAACCTGTAGGTGGGTGGAAGAAACTTTTCCTATCCCTGGTTTCCCAACCACCGAGTGGGGTGGGTCTAGCTCCCTCCAGGAAAGGCAGCTTGGAAGCTTGGAAGCTTGGAAGGCTTCCAGCCGACCCCAGGGATGGGGGAGGGGCTGGAAGCACGCCCAATCCCAGGACTCACTGTGGTCCCACCCTGTCCCCTCAGGGGCTGCATCCTAAGTGGCTCTGCAATCTTCATGCCCTGAGGGCTTATATTCAGTCTCCGTGGGTGAGGGAGGGGACTGAAGTTCGAGCTCTGGATCCTAGCGCTGGTAAGTTAGTAATAGGTTCTGTAAGAAAATCCTTTTTCCTCTCCCAAATTTTTACTGGGTGAAGAAAGAAACACCCTATTCTTTTCTTAAGGCCTAGATTTTCCCAAGAGATTTGAAACCTTTGTTTTCAGTTATTATGTTGCCGAATTTCTATATAGAAATACCTCCCGGATACATTTCTCCCATTGCCAGGGCTTTGATGTCAATTCCACGTCCATTAACTTCGTATCAACCTTTGTCACCAGCACTGCTTCTCGGTGTGGTGGTCCTGTTTTCTGAACCCCAGATCAGGATTCATTATCTAATACACGTTCAGACAACAAATAATTTGTAAACGGAGACCCATCTGGAGAATCTGGGACGTTTGGTGGACAAATCTCTCGGGTCCGGCTGGCCAAGCCTGCGATGTCTGGGGCTCTGCCCTGTGGCAGGAGCGATGGTAACATTGTGTCCTTGCCGTGTTCCCGATGAGTGAGCTAAATGCTTGAAAGACAGCTCTTTGACAGTGATGTTGTTACTGGCTGTGGACTGGCAATGAGAAAGGATGACCTATAGGCCCCTCATCCTCCTCTAATTCCAAGGCTGGCAGCAAACAGAGCAAGCTTCCCAGACCCCCTTGCTGCTAGAGATGACCAGGTGACATCCGGACTAATGCGATGGATCCAAGCATTTCTGAAATTTCTTCTCCCCTGGAGAAAATAGTGAAGCTTCACAGCTGAAGGCTTTGTCTTTTCTGCTTTCCCCCTACCTGGACTTCAGACACCAGGCCTGGAGGGGGTTCATGAGAATGAAGGGTACAAATCAAAGATGGCGGAAAAGGAAGGTAGAGCCTGAGTCCTTGATGCTGCGGCTGAGCCATCCCACCAGCCCTGTAGTGCGCTCCCTGGGACTTCTGGTTGTGTGAGATGAATAACACCCTCTCTGTTTAAGCCTGGGGTGATTGTAGCAAATACATAACTTGTTTTCACCGAAGGAGTCCAGGGTTCAAAAGATTGTCTCTTGTTCTGCCCACACAGCCCACGGTGATAATGCTGGGAGTCCAGGTATGTCCAACTTTTGAGCCCGCACTGAAAAGAACTAGAAATCTGCAGTTACCCAGGGGCTCAGGAGCCTCCTGAGGCAATCTTACCCATTCTCACCCTATTCCCCTGTAGTCCGTGACTTCAGCTTCCCCAAGGAAGCACAGTCTAGAACCTTGCAGGAGTGGTTGGGCAGATCTCTCTCTACCAGTGTGCCCCAGGGAAGGCAGATGTCCCCAATCCCAGCTGTGCTTATGTCGGGCAATCCACCTTTTCCCTTTATGAATCCCATGGTGTATACTTGTGTGTGGCCTTCAGGTGAACGTCTCTCTTCTAAGGAGAGGAACCCAGTTTTTGGTTACCTTGAAAGAACGCTTGCTACCTTTTCAAAAATCCCTCAGGGTTCCACAGGCAAGGCTGAACCCTTGCTAATGATTTTTCCATGCCCCTTGAAAGAGGTCAGCATATTCAAATCCTCTGGGCCCTGACTGTCTGTCTGTGTGGGTCCTATCAGCAGTTGAGCTGAGGAGGCCTATCTATGTCACACCAGACCTCAGGGGTTCTTGACTTCCAGCCGTGTCACTGGCCATCCCAGTATTTATATCAGGAGGTTGGTGAGGAACCTGTCCACACACAACATTCTCTCTGTAAAAGCCCTTGGGAAAAATATGTTTCAAAGTCTGATGGTAGGACGAAATGCTTTTCCCCTAAGGAACTGTCTGAATTATATCTCATGGCCACTGGGTTATATTTTTCCTGACTGACTTGTCTAAAAGGAAACTCTGTGCCCAATTACTGTTTCACTAATTCTTTTTGTTCCTATTTTCCCTTCACTTTGATTTATTTTTTAAATTCTGTTATACATATATTTTCAGAGGCCACCTGAAATCCCCTTTTTGTGAGAGTGGTACGTAAATAAATAAAATTCCATTCACCTCAGGAACTCGGATGCTCCTTTTTCCTTTGCCAACTTTCCTCCAACCTAGAAGGGTCTCCCGGCACCGTCCCAAGTCTGATGGGTTAGTGACAGCTTGTCCATCACCTGCACAGACGGAAGCCAGGATCAGCTGAGAGTTCTGGATCTAAGAAAAGAAATCTGAGCACACCTTGTCAAAAAGAAAGATGGGCACAAGGCTTCTCAAATGCAATTAAGTGTTTTGACAGGCAATTATTTTTTTCATTCAACCTGACATAAACATTCGCAGCTTGGCAGTGGGTTTGCAGGTCAACACTCTTATCTGTGGGGTGCCTGCCTCTCTAACATCTAGCTACTCCGGCCACTGAGCCTTGGAGATTAGGCACAGAGGCAGGAGTGTTGCCAAGAGGGACTGCCTCTAGCTTGAGCTCAGAAGGGGCTGGCCGAGTCACATCTTTGCCAAGTGGCCCTGCCATGGAGGTGGGTTTTCAGAATGTGTGGTGGAGACCCTGGGATTTTCAGAGTGGATCTAAATGTTAAATGAGGGGAGAAATAAGACGAACAGACATCTTGATTGGATTCCTATTATCCATGGTCTTATCTCAAGAGCATCTCAGCTTTCCATTGTAAATGGGACCATGTTCTGTTTAGTGAAATGATAACGCGGGAGTTCTTGGCTTCTCTTTTTAACGTGGTGGGTTATTTAAGCATTAATGCTTTGGATAGCATTTTAAGCTGTCTTCATATTTTCAGTTGATAAAACTCATCTTCAATGTGAAATATTGCCAAGGAAATACTCCCTTGTTCTTGGGGCCATGGCTATTTTCACTTGTAATATTGTGGTAAATTGTGCAAATAGTCACAAGGTCTCCTTCCTATTATCCACACCCTTGTGTGTGGCTTTGTAACTCCTTCCATCAGGAGATGAGGTCTTCTTCCAGCCCTTATATCTGGGCTAGCCATGTGGCCCCCTTTGGTCAACAGGACAGTAGCAAATGTGACAGAAACAGAGGTTTGAGAAGCACTTGCCCCATTGCTACACTTGGAGGCTTTCCATACCGTGTTTATAAGCCCAAGCTTGCCTACTGGATGATGGGGGATGACAACAACATAGCCCCTTCATTTCTGCTGTGCAGTTTCCAGAAGCCCACCCCTCAGCAACCGAGCCTTAATGGCAGTGGACAGATCACAAACATATGAGTGAGCCCAGTCAAGTCCAGCAGGGAAAACCAACCAGTTGAACCCTGCTCAGATTGGCAACCCATAACATCGTGTGCTAATAAATGGTTATTGTTCTAACAACTGAGTTTTGGAGTGGTTTGTTACATAGAAAAGGTTGACTAATTCAAATATTCAGACTCTCATCTGGGAAAGAAAATTGCAGCATGAGTTTTTTTAAACCCCATGCTATAGGATACCTTGACTGTCTTCACTGAAACACGTAAAGTGTCTAGTCTGGTATCCAGGACAAAGAAGTAATATTTAAACATTATTTAAATTACTGTGTCTCTTCTCTTTGTCATTCAGGGGCTCATCTGACAGGATAATGGTTCAGTAGAGTTTTTTCTAATTTCTTTTGTGATAAAATACACGTAAAATTTACCATCTTAACCATTTCTAAGTGTATACTTCAGTGGTGCTGAATATATTCCAAATGTTGTACAATCATCACCACTATCCATCTACAGAATTATTTGCATCTTGGAAAACTGAAATCCTTTACCCATTAAACGACAACTCCCCATTCCCTTTTCCCCAGCTCCAATTCTGCTTTCCGTCTCTATGGTTTGTCTACCCTAAGTACCTCTTGTAAATGGAATCATAGTGTATTTGTCTTTTTTCATGACTGCCTTATTTCACTTAGTGTAACATCCTCAAGGCTCATCCATGTTGTAGCCTGTGTCAGAATTTCCCTCCTTTTTAAGGCTGAGAAATATTTTATTGTTTGGGTATAACTACATTTTGCTTATCTATTCATCATCAATGGACACTTACATTGCTTTCACGTTTTGGTTATTGTGAATAATGTTGTATGAATATGTACAAATATCTCTTCAAGACTTGTTTTCAGTTCTTTTGAGTATATACCCAAAAGTGGAATTGCTAGATCATATGGTAGTCTTATTTTTAATTTTTTGAGGAATTGCCATATTGTTTTCCACAGTGGCTGTATCACTTTACAATCCCACCAACAGTGCATGAGGGTTCTAATTTCTCTACATCCTTGCCAATACTTGTCACCACCTGAGATTTTCTTTTTTCTTTTTCGATAGTGGTCATCCTGGTGGGTATGAGGTGGTATCTCATTGTAGTTTTGATTTGCATGATGAGTGATGTTGAACCTCTTCTCATGTGCTTATTGGCCAAATGGAGAAATGTTCTTTGGAGGAATGTCTATTCAAGTCCTTTGTACATTTTCTCATTCAGTTTTAGGAGTTGTCTAAATATTCTAGATACTAATTCCTTACCATAGGATTTGCAAATATTTCGTCCAATTTTGCAGGTTGACAAGTGTCTGCTGACGTTGTCTTTCGTTGCACATGTCTACATTTTCATGAACTTGAATTTGTCTATTGTTTCTTTTGTTGCCTGCGCCTTTGGTATCATATCCAATATATTGTTACAAAAACAATGTTGTGAAACTTTTGTCCTATGCTTTCTTCTAAAATTTTTATGGTTTTAGGACTCACATTTAGGTTTTTAATCTGTTTTGAATTAATTTTTGTATGTGGCATTAGGCATTCTTTCACACGTGAATATCTAGTTTTCCCAGCACCATTTCTTGAAAAGACTGTTCTCTTCCCACTTAATGGTCTTGTCACACTTGCCACAAATCACTTGACCATATATACAAGGGTTCATTTTGGGGCTTTCAATTCTAGACCATTGGTCTATACGTCTGTCTTTATGGCAGTACTGTGCTGTTTTGATTACTATAGGTTTGTAGTAAGTTTTGAAGTCAAGAAGAATGAGTCCTCCAGCTTGTTCTTCTTTGTAAAGACTGTTTGGGCTACTGGGTTCCCTTAAGTTTCCATATGAATTTTAGGATAGGTTTTCCTACTTCTGCATAAAATATGTTTGGGATTGCACTGAATCTGCAGATCACTTTGGGTAGTGTTAACATCCTAACATTATTAAGTCTTCCAGTCCATGAACATGGAATATGTTTCCATTTATTTATGTCTTCTTTAATTTCTTTCAGCAATGCTTTATATATTTTATTGTACAAGTTTTCACCTCCTTGATTAATTTTTGAGCATTTTATTCTTTTTGATGCTATTGTAAATGGAATTCTTTTAGATGCTGCTGAGTTTTTGTTGTTTATTAAGGATTTTTTTTCGTCAGTGCTCTTAAGATATATTTGTCTGTAGTTTTCTTTTCTTGCAGTGACTTAGGAATTGGTATCAGAGTAAAACTGGCCTCGTAGAATGAGTTAGGAAGTGTTCTCTTCTCTTCAATTTTTTGGAAAAGTTTGAGAAGGATTGGTGTTAGTTCTTCTCTAAATGTTTGGTAGAATTCACCAGTGAAGCCATCTGGTCCAGGGCTTTCCTTTTTTCTTTCTTTCTTTTTTTTTTTTTTTTTAGAGAGAGAGAGAGAGAAAATCTTAAGCAGGCTCCATGCTCAGTGTGGAGCCCGACTTGGGGCTCAATCTTACGACCCTGAGATCATGACCTGAGCTGAAATGAAGAGTCAGATGCTTAACCAACTGAGCCACCCAGCAGCCCCCAGGGCTTTTCTTTTTGAGGAGATTTTTGATTACTGACTCAATATCCTTATAGTTATAGGGTCATTCAGATTGTATATTTCTTCAAAATTCAGTCTTGGTAGGTTTTGTGTTTCTAGGAATTTGTCCATTTCATCTAAGTTATCCCATATGATGGTGTACAGTTTGTTTATAGTAGCCCCTTATCATCCTTTTCATTTCTGTAGAACTGGCAATAATATTGTCACTTTCATTTCTGATTTTAGTAATTTGAGTCTTCTCTCTTTTTCCTTAGTCCTTCAATCTAAAGGTTTGTCAATTTTGTTGATTTTTCCAAAGAAGCAATTTTTGGTTTTGTTGATTCTTTCTATTGTTTTCTATTCTCTATTTCACTTATCTCTGCTCTAATCCTTATTGTTCCCTTCCTTCTGCTAGCTTCAGATTTACTTTGTTTTTTTTCTATTCCTTATATTGTAAAGTTAGGTCATTGATTTGAGGTTTTTCCTCTTTTGTAATGTAAACTTTTATAGCTATTAATAAAAGCTGTGTCCCATAAGTTCTGGTATGTTTCCATTTTCATTCGTCTCTAAGCATTTTCTAATTTCCTTTGTGATTTCTTTCTCATACTATTAGTTGCTTAAGAATGTGTTGTTTAATTTGCATAAGTCTGTGAATGATACCATTTTCCTTTTGTTTTTTATTTCTGACTTCATCCCATTTTAGTCAGAGAAGACGCTTTATATGATACGTATCTTTTAAAATCTATTGAGACTAAATTTGTGCTTGAACATATGACCTATCCTGGAAAACTGTCATGTGTGTACTTGAGAAGGATGTGTAAGCTTTTGTTGTTGTGTAGAGTGTTCTGGATATGTCTGTTAGGTCTAGTTGGCTTATTGTCATTTAAATCTCCTATTTTCCTACTTATCTCTGTCTGCTTGTTCTATCTATTATTGAGAATGGATGGCGTATAGTAGTCTCCAACCATTATTGGAGAGCTGTCTATTTCTCCCTTCAGTTCTGTCAGCTTTTGCTTCCTATGTTTTTATGGTCTGGTTATTAGGTGCATACATCTTTATATAGTTATATCTTCTTGCTGTGTTGAACCCTTTATTAATATAAAATATCCTTCTTCTTTGTCTCATAAACTTTTTAAATGTAAAGTCTGTCTTGTCTGTTATTAATATTCCCATTTTGTCCACACTTCATTTTATTGACTTTCTCCACATTTTCTTTTTGTTGTTTTTTTATGTTCATTTAGCCATCATATAATACATCATTAGTTTTTGATGTACTGTTCAATGATTCATGAGTTGTGTATTACACCCAGGTCTCATCATAGCACATGCCCTCCTTAATACCCATCACCCGGTTACCGATCCCCCTACCCTCTCCCTTCTGTAACCCTCAGTTTGTTTCCCAGAGTCCAGAGTCTCATGGCTTGTTTTCTTCTCTGATTTCCCCCCCTTCATTTTTCCCTCCCTTCCCCTATGGTCCTCTGTGCCTATTCCTTATGTTCCACATATGAATGAAACCATATGATAATTATCTTTTTCTGTTTGACTCATTTCACTTAGCATAATCCCCTCCAGTTCCATCCATGTTGATGCAAATGGTAGGTATTCAGCCTTTCTGATGGCTGAGTAATATTCCATTGTATATATGGAGACCACATCTTCTTTATCCATTCATCTGTTGAAGGACATCTTGGCTCCCTTCACAGTTTGGCTATAGTGGACATCGTTGCTATGAACATTGGGGAGCATGTGCCCCTTGTTTTCACTACATCTGTACCATCAAGATAAAAAGCTTTTGCACAGCAAAGGAAACAGTCAATAAAACTAAGAGGCAACCCACGGAATGGGAAAAGATATTTGCAAATGACATTTCAGATAAAGGGCTGGTATCCAAGCTCTATAAAGAACTTACCAATTCTTTCAGTTTTTTGAGCATTTTTTATATGGTTATTTTAAAGTCTTTGTGTAGTATGTCTGCCATCACACTGTTTTTAGGAACATTTTCTACTGATTTATTTTTTCTCCTTTGAATGGATCATACTTTTCTGGGTTTTTTTTTCCCCTTGGTGTATCTTGTGATTTTTTGTTGCTTTAAACTGGACATTTGGATCTAATAGCATGTTAAGTCTAGAAATCAGATTCTTTCCCTTTTCTGGGGTTTGCAGTTTTTGTTGTTGTTGATTGTGTTTAGTTGTTATAGGCTGTATCTGTGCCAAGGGTCAGCCTGAAGTGTAAATTTAAGGTCTTATTAGGTCATTTCTGAACCTGTTTTTTACCCTGGGCATGCATCGACATTTTCTAATTTTCCCCATATATGGAGTTGCTTTTGAATGTCCTAGTCTTTATTTATTTATTTATTTTAGATTTTATTTATTTGACAGAGAGAGACACAGCGAGAGAGGGAACACAAGCAGGGGGAGTGGGAGAGGGAGAAGCAGGCTTCCCGCGGAGCAGGGAGCCCGATGTGGGGCTCGACCCCAGAACCCTGGGATCATGACCTGAGCCAAAGGCAGACGTCTAACGACTGAGCCACCCAGGCGCCCCTGAATATCCTACTCTTTAATGCCTGACTCTCAAAGGGTGAAAAAGAGAAAAATGAAGAGGGGGAGAAAGACACTGGCTCTTTCAATTCCCTAGAAGTCATTGCAGTTGGAGGAGGAGGGGCTTGCAACAGGAAGGAGAGGTGCAACCACAGTGACTATCTGCCTCTTTATCCCCACTTCTGTTACTGGATGCAACAACCAGCAATCAGTGCACAGACCCCTGGTTTTGGAGTTCAGGGTCCTTTTTATCCCCACCCTGGCTCCTCCATACTGTGCGCAAGCTGTTCCTGGAACACAATGTACCACTCCTGCCACGCGGCTGGGGGTGGGAGATGAGTAGTGGCTACTGTGCTAAGAGCTGAAACTGACCAGAATTAACTGCAACTTACCATCCAAGCCTTCCCCTGGAAGTTGTGAGCCTTCAATAGACTCCAGAGTTCCAAAATAATCACATCAGACAGATTCAGCCAGTGTCGTTGTTTAGATGGGGAGACAGATTCCTGGTGTTTCTTAATCTGCCATCTTCCCATAATCCTCTCCGAGCAGTTTTAATATTGGCTGTCAGCTCCGAACAAGTGGTTACAACCTTTTGATCTGTGTTTATATTTCCATTTGTTACAAAATTACATAGTAACACAGTCTCCTTTGGTTCCCAACAATCCAAGAACATTGGGAAAAGGCTGCTAATTTTCCTCCAGGATCCATTCTTACCTTTTCAAGGATTGGAGCCAGAATGCCTGATAATTCAAATGTCACTCCATGACTCATTAGCTGTGTAAACTTGGGGGAAAATTCCTAAATATCTCTCTGCCTGTGTTTTCTCATTTGTAAAATGGGAACTAACAGCAGTATCTCCCTTAGACAGTTGTTGTGAGGATTAAAGGAAATAAACAGTCAAAGCTCTCCATCCAAAAAAAAATTCAGTCACATGAAATGCAGGTGAACGTTTTTGCGAGGTTAATCAAATGACAGGGACGTCTGTGCAGAAAGCTGGCTGGAGTTTTGAGGGATGGGCTGTGCAATCTAAATTCTACCTGATCCCAGCCATAATTGATATCATGGGATACCATCCAATAGCTCGTAAACATTAAGAGAGACAATTTAGAGTCTTGTGTATGCTACATTTTATGGGATAGTGGTAGCTATTCCAGGAATCGCCCAGTTAGTTGGTGCCCAGCTCATCAGCCTGATCCAGAAAGATTAGGTAGGGATAATTCTAAGAATGCTGGGATCTGACCTCTGGTCCTTCGACTTCAAGAGGTGGGGCTGCCTGCTCTTTTCCTGCTTAGTCTCTCTCTCCCCCTCATGCCCTCATTAAGAAGGATGTCTTCCCTTTCCCCTGTAGTTTTTAAAGTTTAGAGTATAGTGCTGAGCTCTTTTCACCCATGCCCGTGAGGGCAGTTCCCTTGAAGAATGGCAGATCAACAAGATAGGAGCGTGGGTCTCTGGAGAACCTTGTGGAGCAAAGTGGAGCTACATCCAGGAACACCTGTCAGTTTGGATTTTTACGTGAGAGAAATAAATATCTATCCTATTTAAGCTAATGTTATTTTGATCTCTCAGCCAAACCAATATCCTAACCCAGCCCTGTTCCAATATTTAATGTCAGTTTTATGAGTAAGTATTGAGACAGGATGTATTAGTTTCCTACTGCTGTTATAACAAATTACCACAACTTAGCGGCTTAAAACAACACGAATTTAGTATCTTATATCGGGAGATTAGAGTCTTAGTATGAAGGTTTCAACAGGTCTGTGTTCATTCTCGGGGCTCTAAGGGGGAATGTGTTTTCTTGCCTTTTGCCAGCTTATAGAAGCTACTCGCATTCCTTAGTTCTTGGCTCCTTCCTCCCATCTTCGGAGCCAGCTGTGGCATATTGAGTCCCCATATCGTATCACTCCAACCTTGCTTCCAGCATCACAACTCCCTTTGACTCTCCTCTTCTGCCTCCTTCTTCCACTTGTGGCTATGTAGGGATCACTCCAATAATCCAAAATAATCTCTCCATCTCAAGGTCATCTGATTAGCACACTTAGCTCCATCTGCAATCTTGATTCCTCGTTGCCACATGACCTAATGTATTCGCAGATTCCAGGACATGGACATTTGTGGAGGCCATGATTCTGTCTGCCACACTGGAAAAACTCTGCCCTTGTTTTAAGAACCCCTTCTTCCTCACATGCATGGAAGCTTGGAATTTTAAAGATTATTTATTTATTTACTTGAGAGAGAGAGAGAAAGAGTGATTGAGTGAGAGAGAGCACAAGCAGGAGGAGGGGCAGAGGGAGAGGGAGAAGCAGACTCTCCACTGAGCAGAGAGCCCAATGCAGGGCTTGAGCCCAGGACTCCAGGATCGTGACCTGAGCCGAAGGTAGATGTTTAACTGACTGAGCCACCCAGGTGCCCCAGGAAGCTTGGAATTATAATGTCAGAGCCATTCCTGTTTGTCAAGGTGCCCCTATAGAAGATACCAGTGGACCTTCAAACCCTTTAATTATTTAGTGCCCATACTTCTGACTTCCATATTCTAAGTAACTTTAGTAATACAGAATTACAACCCACACAAGCCAGTACACATGAAACCATATTTGCCTCCAAGACTCATAGCCCTTCAGCCCCCAGACTTGTAAAGGGTATTTTTTTTTTTTTGATTTGTTGATAGTCTCTGCTCTAAGCTGTCTACAAGCTGTGAATCTTCAGCTCTCTCAAGCTAATATTAGAGTCTAGGTCCCACAACTGTCAGGAGAGACACACAAATTGAACCAGATTGCTTCTTTTGAAATCCTAAGAATTCCATCTGCATCTTGAAAACCTACAGTGCTTACGTGTCAGAATGATATTGTGGAAGAAGCGTGCACTCTGGGGCTGAAAGAACTGAGTGGAAACCCACCTCCATGATTTATTATTTGTGTGACCTTCAGCCAGTTTCTTAAGCTCTCTCAAGCTCAGTTTCTTCACCTGCAATATATTTTTCACACATATTGTAGAGTTGTTTTGAGGATTGCAGATGACATAATAAAACCACTCTCAGAGCCCAAGTTCAACAAATAGTAGCTGTTGTTACTATTTATTCTCCCAAGTATGTATGTGCCCCCAATAGAGTAGGGTTATCTTCCATGCTGGTCTCTGCAATGAGTTCAAAGAAGTATAAAAAAACAACACCTGCCATTTGAAGCAGTCGGTACATACTGATGACTTGCAATGCAAACCAAAGAGGGATGTGAATCATCTTGAGCAGTTTGTTTTTCTGGGCTTTCATTTCCTAATTTAAAAAAAAAAAAAAAAAGTCAGCTGGTTTAGATGATCTTCAAAATTTCTTCCAGTGCTGACATTCTGTGGTTCAAAGAAGCATCCTGTCTATGAGTAGATAGGCCTAACCCATGAAATAAACGGGATGTTGACCAGTTGAACATACCGGCTATGTATGAATTGCCAGAGATAGGTGCAAAGAATGAAAAGTTATCATGTCCAGTTCTGACCTCAGGACCTTACGAACAATGTAACTGTCATTCAATCGCATCACTTTTCACGTGTCCTTTGGACTCACAGTCTCTCTTTGGCCCTAAAGACACCGTGAACTGGAACAAAATGGCAGGCAGCTGATTCGCAAAGAAACTGCACACAAAACACATAGGAGGCAGTCACTCCAGCCATGAAAATGGGCCAAAAAGGAAGCGTTTAATACAATTGACTTAGCATGGAGCTAAATTATAGCCCCTGGAATCCCAGCAGTGCTGAGCTGGCCATCCGACACTAATGAAAATCAGCCATTTGTTCTCAATATTTTCTGACACATTTTGGGTTTTGTCCTTGTCTTTGAGAAATAACAGGAGGATTTCAGCTCGGGTCCCGTTGTATTCAAGGCTTTCTTTTAATGTACAATTGTCTACGAGATCACAGCCGGGAACACATGATATGTCAACCAATGATTTCATAACAGAACTAATTTCCATTTGAAGAAAGGGACAAAAGGTGGTAACGTACTGCTCCTCAGGAACATCCTCTCATGCGGAGTGATGGGCTCCAGTACAAAGCTTAGGCAGATCAAGCCCAGAAACAGCCAAAAGAGACAGGTTGTGAATTACAGGCTGCCCACAGTGACAGCTCCCTGATGGAATAAGAAGGGCTGGAAAGATGAGCCTGGGGAGGGCGACCGACATCTGCTGGTGTAAGTACTAACAGGAGAGCCAGCAAATTCAAACTCCATGGAAAATAGAGCCCACGTCTGGTACCCACAAGGAGAGAGGAGGTCGTCATAAGTGTGGGCCTTAAAGAATTTGGGAATTCAGAGCTCCCCATTGGTAGAGATGCACAGAAAATGCTTGCTGATAAATATTTACAGACTACTTATTAAATCAACCCTGTTGGGTTGTCTCTTGGTGTCCCATAGGGAGGCCCTGCTATCAGAAGTGGTCTGCCCAATGTCCAGACACAGATGGTAAAAATAGAGAAACAAAACAGATCTTATGGTTTCTCTTCTACGTCTCATGCTAATTCTCTTCCAGCTAGCAGTGCAAGGGAGTTGATCAGAAACTATTTCTCAAGAAATTAATTATAGAAACAACCTCTACTTCCCTGTCTTTGGGGTTTTGCCTCTTCCGTGACCCAAATTGTCACCTTTTATTTTTGTTGAGGTGTTTCCAAAGGGAGATGTAGAAACAGCTGAGCACATTTTAGAGTTTTACTTTTAAAACAATTGCATCAGCTCTTTTCTTTTTTGGTTGGCAGTGGGATTAGATTGGGACAGGAGCAGGAAGCTTCCAGCTCGCTGAAGGTCAGCAGGAATCCACAAAATTGGCCTCTTTATTTCTAGCCCTTCTTCCCCAGGTCCCAGGGCATGCATAGAAGTTTATTTATGTGATTCTTAGGTTTTTTTAGCTGTCTTAAAGAAAAATGCAATTGGGTAAGAGTGAAAATACCAAAGTTTTGAAGGTTCGCTCTGCGTGGAGTTGATCACCAATAAATATTCGATGAGAGAAAGTATGACAAGGACAGAAAGAGAAAACAGAGAAGAAGGAAGGAAGAGATAGAGCCAGGAGGGCGGGAGGGTAGGGGCAAGGGAGCTGGGGAACTTCCTGCCTAAATGTAACTGCTTCTAATCACCATCTAATGTAATTCTGGTATTATTTTAAGAAAATCGTTTCAATCTAATCGGAACCACACTTTGTGCTGGGAAGTCCACTAGACTTAAGCTTGACTCAGTTCTGAGTGTTTTTTTTTTAAGATTTTATTTATTTGTTTATTTATTTGAGGCGGGGAGGGAGGAGCAGCAGGGGGAAAGAGAGAATCTCAAGCAGACTCCCCACTGAGGACAGGGCCTGACTTGGAACTCAATCTACCACCCTGAGATCACCACCTGAGCCCAACTCAAGAGCTGGATGCTCAACTGACTAAGACACCCGGGCTCCTCAATTTTTTTTTTTAAGTATCTTTAAGGGATGCCTGGGTGGCTCAGTCAGTTAAGCATCTGCCTTCGATCTGGGATCGAGTCCTGCATCAGGCTCCTTGCTCAGTGAGGAGCCTGCTTCTCTCTCGCCCTCTGCCCCTCTGAACTTCCATGTGGAGAGCTGCACAAGAGCCTGAAAGACAATTATACTCATCACTTTGGTTTCTTAGGAATTATTGAGAGATAGCATTACTTTTACCAACTTGGTGTCTATACAACCTATTCATTAACAGTGGCATGAACACAGGCAATGATTTGATAATATTTGTGAATCAAAAGCTGACATGCATACATATGTAAACAGACACCTGGGCACATGTCTTACCTGCTTCTGAGATGGTCTGTAGGTAGGCAAAGCGTGCAGGGGCCCGAGGAGCCGCACACAGCTCCCCCAGAGGGGAATCCTACCTAACCCTGTAGGGGATTCTTGACAAGGAAAATCAGGGGCCATGAAACCAAATGGTTTGGTGACTATTTCTTTGTTGGTGAGGACACCGGAGAAGCCACTGTCCTTGCGATCTGTCACAGCAGGCTTCTGCTCGGACTGGAGAGAAGCAGAAAAGTGGAGAGGTCTGTCTCAGGTGTCCCTGGAGTCAAGATGCTCCACATACGGCTCACACGGGGCATCTTGGGGAAGATGGAAAAGGGTGACAGGAAAGCAGATGCGGCCTCTGGGGGTTGAGAGGAGGCTGGACCTGACAAAGACTGAGGGAAGAAAGCCTGGCCCCCTCCCCCTGTCCCTGCACTCTGTCCCTCCAGGCCACTCCAGGCACAAGCAAGAGCAAGACCAACGAGGTGCTGCAGGGGAGATGGTGAGGCCTACAGAAGGAGTCCAGGCTTGTCAGGCAGACCTTCTGGATCTACCTTCTAGCATGACCTTACCTGAATTTGCAGCCAGCTTACAGAGAACCAGCGCAATGAAACAAAAATAACGGAAAACAAACACCACCTCTGGAGATCCAGTTTGGTCAGAGAGCCAATTTCGGAGAGCTCAGAGAGGCTGGTGGGCAGGGGCTCCTCTGGTTTCTCGCTGTTTGTTCTGGGACAAGTCACTTACTTCGAGAAGCCTCCAGAATCCTCATTTGCAAGGAGCAAGAGGTGGGAGCAATCTGCTCATTGGGAGAATTGGATGAGGCGATGGAAGGAAAGCGCTAGCTCAGTACATGGAAGACGTGATTGTGATGATTACAACCTAGCCCTGACACCAAGTGCTTACTTGGTCATTTATGGGGAACAGTCAGGAAGAGGAGGAGCAGTTATGCAAATCACAAATTACTCTATGAAGGGGAAAGTGGGTCTGGAATCCACTCTTAGAACTGAGTCATCTACCCAGATGCCCACCATCTCCACACCTGGGGCATCTTTGTCTAAATTTGCCCCATGGCACTCTATGGGTTAGCCGAGGCGCTGGAATGGAATCTGGGCGGGGAATATGGTTCTGTGCCTTGAGCCTAGCTGAGTTCCAGGACAGTAAGGATGATTCTAAGTGGAACCCTCTTTTCCTGGGTGTCCCCAGCTTTCCGGGTCTCCCTAGCACAGCCCTAGCCTCATTATTACACTCCCATCCCCATGCCCAGCTCACTACAATGGAGGTAAGTCCAAGTTCCTGGCCAAGGAGACAGTCAAATCTCCAAGCAGATGTTGGAACTTGGTCCCCCATGGTTCCCTTGTACCATATGGGTGCCGGGATGCATAAGCATCAGGTATGAAAGGGAGGACACTTCTCAAGTCTCTGTCTCTCAATTCAGCACTATTTCCTTTCTCTACTCCTCTCTTCCAGGTCCATCAGTTTGGGGCCTCCAACCCTTCCCTCAGGAAATTCACACTTTCCCCAAGGAGATGAGCTTCTGAAGCTCCCTCCTCAAGCCTGAAGCCTCAGGTTCCATCGATGGGCATGAGTCCCTCCTTCAGATGTTCTGTGCTAGGAAAGGGGGATGAGGAGGAGGACTCGAGTCTCAGGAGTCGGGGGGAAGGTGCCATTTCTACATCTGTGTCCTGACTGGCCAGACTGGAGGCCGGTTACCTCAGAAGCGTGAGAAGCAGCACTGGGAGCTGAGGCCAGCATTAACTCTCTGGGAGCAGCACAGTCTCATTTTGTTATGGGAAAGGAACATTCCTTCTGTTCTCATGCATGGGACCTTGCCCCTTGTGAAACAAAAACCCCAACATTATCAGACTAAGAGGTACTTGAGTCTTTCCTGGACCTGGCTTTGGCTCTAAATAAGAACACATCGGCTGACAGGGTGCTCCATCTACCTGCCATCCTGGCAGGGCAGCCCAGCTCATATTAGCTTATATGTTTTTAATTCCAAAATATTCTTCCTAGTTAATGGGTTCTCATTTTTTTCCCCTATAAGTTTATTCTGCTACTGTTATTCATGACAATCTGTCACCAACTCACAGTCCATATTCTGAAAGAGTCTGGGAAAGATGGAAACTCTTCTTTCCCTGACAGTTCCAGAGGGATCACCTCAGGTGAGGTCTAGGACTCTGTCTGTGAAGTAGGGCAGAGGAGGTGCCTCCTTCCTCTTCCATGGGCATACGAACTAATGAGGGTGAGTAGCTGGAGATGTGGGGCCTCCTCAGAAAACCATGTCCATGTAAGGCTTTGGGCTATTAAGTTAAAATGGACATGGAGGCTGTGTACTCTACTCACCATTTATGATACATTAGCAGGGCAGTGTCTGGGCCAAAGTGTGTGCTGACTTATGAATCACGTCTGCTTACCTTATAACCACTCTACAGAATGACCTGGAATGAGGTATGTGTTGGGTGAGAAGAGAAAATCTCCTCAGGGATGAGGGGCATACACTTTTTGGTAAATTTCTACTGCAGGGTCCCCAGTGTACAAGTCTTCCAGTTACCTTGTGTGGTCCCCTCAACACAGACTCTGGGCTTAGCCATGTGACGGTCTTTGGCCAATGGCCACATCCTATAGCATGGGTGCTGAGGTGAACGTGGATAGAAGGCACTAGAAAAGTGGCCCAGATGGTTTCTTAGGGGGAGATCAGAAAGCTTCTCTGCATCTTGCTATTTGCCAGCCCAAAGCACCCAGCAAAGATGTCCTGCAAATCCACCTAAGCACCCTGGAGATCAACTGTGCAAGTCTTGGCTGCAGTTACCAGGTGACTTGGTCGGGGAAAGGGTTGGGGCTACGGAGCTGAAGAGAATTAATAGACATCAGAGAATCTGGAGTGAAATGTGGATGGTGAGAAGCTGAAGTCAAGTTGTCATGCAGGCAAATGCTGTGTTACCTTGTTAGTCAGTGTCCACTTAGTACATTCATTTTGGGTCACCAGACCCTGCGCACAAAAGCACTGGTTGGAGTCCATCGGAAATTCAGAGCTAGAGGAATCCCCAGATGAAGAGGGTTCCATCTTGACTGTGGTTGAGGCCCCGCCTATTCCTTCATTCATTAAATAAGCATTGACAAAATGAGCTCTTTTGGTTAAGGTATTCTGTGGAATCAAGATAGCGTAATGGTCTTGTGATGGGCCAATCTTTAAAGTTTATGGCAATTGCGTCTCAGTACCAGTAGGATGAGTGGTTCAGTGGTAGGTTTTGTCAGAGTATAAAGGCAAGCCACTAGCAGAAATTAGGTGTTGGGGTCAAACCCTAGAGTCCCTCAATCATCAGTTTCTGATCAGCATGTTGCACATCCCTATAAGGGCTAGAGGGGGTTCTAGTTGCCATGCAGCTGCACCTAAAGGCCAGTTTGGAGACCAGTTACCCCAGATTGTGTAACTGGCAAGCTGCAGTCTGATCCCCACTCAGGAACCCAATGTACTATATCCTTCCCTAGCGCTCACAAGACCCCAGACAGAGAGGATGATGACTATTTCCAGGTGCCCAACACTGCTGATTAGGAGGGGCTTTTAAAAAGCATGAGGTCTGGCTCTCATGCTTCAGGACCTGGGTGGAGTTGACTTTCCAGATGGCAAACATCACTTCAGGCCTTTGGTGCACCCTGTGGCAGATGGATATGGAGATGAAGCCCTTTCCAGATGGAGAAAAGGTGTTTAGCAAATGAACAAAAGCAGGAGAGCTTAGGGTGTGTTTGGAAGAACAGGAAGGAGTTTAGTTAGGAAGCCCACAAAATCTACGACCAGAGACATAAATCTGGGTGTGATTCAGAGAGCTTGGAATTCAGGGTGTGGCATTTCTATTTTTAATTACTGCAATTTCTGGTTTTCTTCCTGGTGTGAGAGGGATCCAGGTAGGGGTTGGGAGGGAAAGTACTAAGTTCAATTTCAGCGTGTGAAGTTAGTTTTCAAGGTCATTGAACAGATCTCATAGTAACAGATCCCAGAATGAATAATTTGAGTGGACTGTGTGTCCAGAGCTGCACTTAATCCTTCCCCGTGCCCGTGAACACCCACCCATCTAAACCAGGAGAGACTGGGATCATTCTTTTCATCCTTGGTGAGTTCTGAAGGGGCGGAGATCCTTGACCTCTTCTCAAAGAGCCAGGGTAAGGTGGAAACCTTGACATTTACTCAGTAAAGATTAGCCAGGGAGAGAAATGTAGAATGGAAAAGGATAAGAGGGAGGGAACTCTAGGGGTTTTCAAGCAATTTTTGGCAGCAAAGTCTTTTTTCCCCCAGTGAAATCTTGCACGGAAGCCCAGTGCTGGATGAGGAAGACATAGCTGCTCTGCTCTGGGTGGGGTCAGGGAGGTTCTGCTTCCCCCTCATTCCCCGGTAAGCCCTGTCATCACCCAGGCGGCAGCCTCTGAGGAAGTCTCAGTCTGGTTGTCTTCTTAGCAAAAGGAGGAACCCTTGAGGAATTTTATGCTTTAAAGTTCTATTGCGGATTCAGCCTTAAAAGGAAGGAAGTCTGACTCTTGCCACAATGTGGATGAAGCTGGAAGAAAGGATGCTGAATGAAATAAGCCAGTCACAGAAGGACAAAGACTGAATGAGGCCACTTCTATGAGGTCCCCAGCAGAGTCAAATTCATAGAGATGGAAAGTAGGATGCCATGTGGTGCCCAGGCACTGGGGGAGGGAGGGAAGGCGAGTTAGTATTTCCTGGGTAGACGGCTTGAGTTTGGGAAGATGAGAAAGTTCTAGAGACGGATGGTGGTGATGGTTGCACAGCAATGGGAATGTGCTTAGTACTGCTGAACTATACACTTGAACATGGTGAGGATGGCAAATTTCATGTTCTGTGTATTTCAACACAATAAAACAAATCTAGGATTAATAGTTGGTGAAGAATATAAGGGAGTGATGGCCACAGTATCACTTGAGATTGTCCCTTCAGTGACGTTTTCAGAACTGAAACTGATGACCCAAGTGCTGGTCTTTCCATTGAAAACACCCAGCCTCCTCTTTTGGGCCCCAACGGCTTGGCTTCAGTGACGTGGTGGGCTTTGCATGCTGTCAGCTGACCCCGGGCCCCACCTGTCTCTTCTCTCTGGGCAGGAGGGGTCGAGCATGTCCTCAAGAGACCCCTCTACACCTCAGTGCGGCCCATGGGTGAGGCTCAGAGTCTGACACAAACATGACCTTATCACCCCCTGTGTGTTCGCTTGCTTCTTCTATTTCTTTTCTCAGAGCCAGGGTTGGATTTGGAAAAGGTACACTGGGATTAAATCAAAAACTGTTTCTAGCTTTCATTTGACTGTAAGCCCCTGACTCTCAGAGGCTGAGAGGAGTCTGTGTATGGAAACCTCATGTCACCTCCCACTCATGACATGGGAGTCGTCACAACCCTTGCTCTAACTTGGGTCCTTAAATATCAGGGCCAGACCCTGGACTGTTCTAGAACCACATTAAAGTCTCCCCATGATGAGTTAGCACTGTTCCCTGAGTGTTCATGACATAGAGCTTGAGACAGCAGGCTTTGGGGACTTCCAAGAAGAGGGGACAAGTCCTCAACTTCTAACAATCCATCACCTCAAGATTATAAACATATACATATGACGGGGACAGGGCACATGGTAAAAATCATTATTTTATAAAGTAATTTGGTAAATACAAAATCATTTTTAGACAAGTTGAGGTATATCTCATTTGGACAATCAGAATTTATCAATATTTTAAAGGAAGCATTTTACTACTTTGAGGTTTACTGACCAGCAGCAAAATGCTGCCACAGATTCTGGGCAACAATTAAGATTCTTCCCTGCGGGGCTTGAGGAAAATAAAAGATGGTATGTGCTCTCAGGTGACTTGGAAGCCTAGGGGGAAGGCGTGCTGGACTCGCATCTCCGTGCAGGCGCTCACTGGGCTATTGTAACCGGGACCCTACACTTCGTCATCTTTAAGCTCTTACTTAAAAGGAGAAGCGCATGAACAACATGGACTCTATTGGCAAATCAAACTCCTGTGCCCATGTTGACTCAGCAACAATGAAGAATAATCATTTTACCTCAAGAAAGAAAACAAAAACCAAGAAAAGTATAGATCATCTTTGGAAGAGACCACCACCGCTATGGTCAGTCCCTGAACTCGCTACCCTGTGCCCACAATTCCTCCTCCTGGACTAAAAGCACACCAAGACTCAACCTCTTGCCCATTTACTGGTGCCTGGTACTCATGTGCCAGTTTCCATCTGGCCTCATTCTAAGACACTCCAAGGCAGGGTAGGTAGGAAGTGATGGATGGGGCAATCAGATGGATATAGGGTGTCTTGGCGTGGGTTCTTCAGAAACACTGCCTGAGACCAAAGTTACTATGCAACTGTTTCATTAAGCAGTACGCTCCCAGGGAAGCAGGAAAGACAGGAAGGGGAGCAGGGCAGGGGAGGACGGAGAGCCACACTGGATGCGTTACCAACCAACGGCCACTGACGGCATGGTCCCGTGGGGTCCAAAGAAGCTCTGAGAATAAATGTGTCTTGGGACAATCGCTGCAAAGAAGAGGAAGGGAGAAGAATTTATCCTTAGTGCTTGCGTCTTATGGGTCATAATCCGCCCCACAGGCCTGAACCCTCCCCCACTTCAGGCTGAGAGATGGAGGCACTTAGCGGGTCACGGAGCATCCATATTACAGCATGAGCCGGGAAGGAGATGTGGGGCATGCGCACAGCGGAGGCCCCAGGGACTGTGCTGGTGGAGCTGTTTGGAGCACATGCAGAGCGGCTTGCCTCATAGCGACTGGTCAGATCAGCAGCCAACGGGCCTTTCGAGGAAGGGGAGGCCGGGACATCCGAAGTGGCCGCAAGAGCTGTCTGGTTCACACACACAGGTAAAGAGAACTGACCAGAGAAGGGCCAGATGCAGGCTAGAGAAGCTGCAGGCCCAAACTGCCGGTGAGGGTCAGAGGAGGCGGGCCAGCCCTGCGGGCTGGTCAGGGAGGCTTTCAGGAACAGGAAAGAGAAGAGGTCCGTGTGTCTTGTGCACCAGCTGCTACATCTGTTGGGGGACTTGAACTAGGCCCCAGAGCACAGATAGCATTTTGGTAGATTGTCCCCTTTATTAAACTAAACATCCATGTAATTTTGTTGTCAGTATTCATTTGTTTTGTGGAAACCTTTCCTGATAAAACATAAGCCACAATAAAGCTCCGCTCAGCCCAGATGGAATTATCAGGAATTTCAAATGAGTGAAATCTGAATCACATGTGCATCCAGAGCTGGGTCATTAGGATGCAGGGGGCCCAGGGGACCAAGGACTGAGGGTGGTGACTGGAGTCGGGTGGAGCTGGCTAAGAAAAGGATCTCGAGGGGGGTAGATGTGCTGAGCTGAAATGGGGAAGGACAAGGATGGTGGGGGGATGCCTGGGGAACATCCAGCTGACAGACAGCAAAGGACCCTGGAAAGAGGGAATGCTACAGATCCTTTTCTGGCAAAGATAACTAATCACATTTTCTCTTAAAGATGACTTCAGGGGATAATTCAAGCAGAGTGGCTGGTAAACTGGAAACCAGATGAACAGGCTGAGCAAGTTTGTTCTGTGTCCTTGCTGTCCTTCAGAGCCGGTCACATGGCTCCCGGGCCTTCTTTCTCCGCCTCGGGCAGGGCCTGGGGTGAGGTCTGGAGCTAGAAGCAAACTGAATTGACCAGCAATGTGATGGTTTCTCAAGGGAACCACGGGCTTAACCCCACAGCCAAGTCTGTTCCAGGAACACAGCTGGAGGGCGGTCCCCCTGTACCATTGGTATACAGTCTTCAGTGATGAGTGAGGGCACAGGGGCCAGGGAAGTAGCAGTTTTAGGCTCAGGAAAGTGAAAGGGACAGCTCCTCAGGGGTTGTCTCTGGGTGAAGCTGTGATGAAGGCAAGCTTTATCTGGTGATCTCTTTACCACCCTGTGGGGACCAACCATCCCACTTTACTAGGAACTTCTCTGGTTTTAGCACTGAAAATTCCTCATCTCAGGAAACCCCTCAGATCCAGGAAAACTGGGACAGTGGGTCAGCCCACCCCCTTCTCAATTCCAGAAGCCCTTTTACTTTGAGCCCAGAAACTTGCCTTGCCCTAGACAGCCCAAGAAGTCCTCCAAACTCAAATACCAGGAAGGCCAAAGAGGTAATATAAGCAGGTAGAATTGTCCAATTTGCTTCATAAAAGCTCCTTAAGTTGTGTTGTTCCAACATTCTTTGTTTGCATATTAAACACATAAGAGCACTTGTCACCTCCACAAGGCGACTGCCCTCTGATCTTCAGGGTGAGACAAATCCTAATGCATGTGTAGCAACAAATAGTGACAAGCCCTTGGGCTCCATGATGGGAGATGATAGAGACCGGTGGGATTTGCTCATGCTGGAGAATCCAGGTCCCATGGAAAGGGGCAGCTTCAGTTCAGCTGAAGGATTGTGTATGTAGGAATGGGGTCTCAGGGTGACCTGGTTTTCTAATTCTTTGAGATGAGCTGGAAGTTGCAAATGTTATCTGAAATCTGCTTTGAAATGGGAATAAACAACTATTTTTTTAAAGATTTATTTATTTGAGAGAGAGAGTACAGTGGGGAGGGGCAGAGGGAGAGGGAGAGAGAAACACAACGGGAGCTCAATCTCACAACCCTGAGATCAGACCTGAGTGGAAACCAAGAGTCGGATGTTCAACTGACTGTGCCACCCAGGTGCCCCTAAATATAATTTTTAAAGATTTATTTATTTTAAAGAGAGAGCGAGCAGGGGGGAGGGGCTGAGGGAGAGAGAGAGAGTGAATCTCAAGCAGACTCCACGTTGAGCACAGAGCCTGATGCAGGGCTCGATCTCACGACCCTGAGATCATGAGCTGAGCTGAAACCAAGGGTCAGGTGCTTAACCGACCGCGCCTCCCAGGCACCCCAACTGAATAGTTTTAAAAACACAATGTGGCCTAACTTTGTGGGGGAAAACCAAAATAGATCCGTGGGTCACATCTAACCCACAGGCTTCCCATTTGTATACAATAGATTAAACTCCACAAGCACTTACTGTAATCTCCCCCCTCTCCAATCCCTAAATTGTGATGTTGGCACCTCGACACTTTAAATCTTGTCTGCAAAAATCAATCAATCAATCAATCTCGTCTGTAGACATCTTTCTGGTTTTCAGAAAGAGTCAGGGGGACAAAGTGGCAGCCCTCCCACACTGTGCTGTCTTCCCCCAGGGGTGACCATGAACACACCTGCAGCCTCAGAGCCCACCCGCTCATTCATCCTTCCATTCCTTCAGTAGCATCCAAGGAAAAAAAGAGTGAGCAGATGAAGGAACCCTCTCCACAGTCTGGGGATACCATCACCAGCCATGTCCCCCACCCCACATGTCTATAGAGAGCCATTCCCCAGAACCACAGCCAGCCTCCTGAGCTTAGAAACCCCCTCCCCCAATGGAACAAGCAGGGTCCTGCTTCCAGAGTCATGGCCCAGGGAGGTGCCTCAACAGGCAGGGGCTAACTCCCTCCAGTTTGGAAAGAAATGATTTGAGGAGGCAGCTACTAATGTGGAATGGAGGAAGCAGTCTTATCTGGATATTTAATGATTCTAGCCTAAGGTAGGAGAGAAGGAAGGAAGCAAAAAGAGAACTTGGCTCTTCAACATAGTCAAAAGAATTTTCTGTTGAGGTGATCCCTGGTTGGTCTTCTAGAAGAAGGCACCATCTCCTCTAGCAAAACAGTAGCAGCCCGGGGAGCAACATGATCCCAGTTGGGGATTGCTCAGCTAATGGGCCACTGTGATAGGCTGAACACCTGTAGATGCTTTGTAAAAATAATCATTAGAAACTCATTTCAAAGATCATATCATAGTAGAAAATTAGCTTATTAGACTGTGTTAACTGGGATCCGTGTCTTCTGGGAGCCAACAGTGACATCATGATCTTTTATGAGTTAGTCAAACCAGATCCCAACAGTGGGAATCGACTTGCTGTGGTGGTTAATCCAAGCCTATATCTGCACATCACCTTTGTTCATAAGAAGCTAAAACCTGCTGCCAACATCATCTCATTGGTCTAGAAACAGTGGCTCTGTGTGTGGTCAGCCATCATTGAAGAGAGCCCTTTCTTGACATATCTAGGAAAATGAGATAAGAATTTTCCCTCCAGTGGCAAGCTTCAAGAGCACAGACAGCAGTCTGGGTATTTTCTTGGAGGTTCAAAGGCCCCCCAGTCCTGTAGAATGCCATTCTAGGAATGGTGGCCCATACTCCCAAGATTATATTGGAAGACTGCCCAGCCATTTTGTCAGCTTTCCCCTTAACTTTAGGCTTCCTTCTTCAATTTCTCTTGAACACGACTTCTTTCCGTAGACATTACTATTCCTCAAATTCATTGCTGACAGACAAGATCCTCTCTTGGTATTTTGAAATAAGTGATATAATTCCTTTACTTGCAAATAGACTATGGAATCTGTTGTATTAGTGATAGGTGGTAGCCTGCATGGACGAAATATTCCAAGATCTACTGAATTCAATGAATATTTCTGCATGAATAGGTTTGCAGTTTATGCCACAATGACTGGAAAATTGAGTGACTGATAAATTGAACAGCAGGTGAAAAACAATATACTAGGTCAAGCAACCTCAATTCTGCGTTACTGTTGCCTTCACTAAAACCCAGTTTGGGATTGAACTGGGAAGGCCTTGGGATCTGCTTTAATCTGGAATAGGTCCTCGCATGCATGTGCATGCACAACACACACACACACCTCTTTCCTTTGTCAGGTGCTCAAAAAACACAGGTAAACTGAAGCAATCTCAGAGATTTATCAAGTAGATATTTATCTGATGAATAGATCACCCAGTAACTACACTAAGTAAAAAATCCCAGGGTAAATCTTTAATGTACCATGTATTTCAGAGCACTGTGCTATGTGCTATGGTGGATTTTTAAAAAAGAGGCATAATTCATGACATTAAAGAGTTGACATCTGTATCAGACAGAGTTTAACCAGAGGCAGAACCAATAGAAGGGATGGATAGATAGATCATGGTTGGCCAGAAGAACAGACAGATGGATCAATGGTTCTATGACAAGGAATCGGCTTATGCAATTGTTGGGGCTGGTAAGCAAATCCAGTCTGTTATTGCAGGTCATCAGGAGGGGAAGTTCAGGAGCAGCTGAAACCCCATAGCCATGGGCTGAAACCATCTTCCAAAGGGAGGAATCTCTCTTTCTCTCCAGGGAAGGCCCAAGTTCCCTCCTAAGAAAGTTCAACTGATTAAGTAACGCTCATCTAAGATAATTTCCCTAACTGAAGGTCCATTGATTAAAGTCTTTCATTACATCTGCAAAGTCCCTTCACAGCAGCACCTAGATTAGTGTTTGAATACCTGTGAGAAAGTGTGGATATGCTACAAGAGGTTTGCTGCTTCTCTGCTCCACCTCTCGTGAGAGAGCGTCTCTTATAGCTCACCCTTCCCACCTACTACAAAGGGAATTTGGGGAAAGTAGTTTAGCCCAGCCAAGTCGACACACCACAAGGCTGTCATAACAGCATAGTTAAAAAAAAGTATAAACACTCAAAACAAGACAGGAAATAGCACAAGGCAGTGGACCTACCAAAATGAATGGAGTCTAAAATGGACGAACGTGTGCATGTACCTGTGCATTCGTGATCTCGTTTCCTCTGGTCCTTATGGGAACAGGGCTTCCCTCAGCCTAGCTGAAGTGAAGGATGGAAGTGCCTCTGCGTTGGCCACTCTGAGGAGGCAAAAAGATGCTTCCTGAACTCCAGCTCGACCATCTGGGATTCTTGCCCATGGGTAGCAGATGTCTGTCATTTTGAACAACAATAACCATAAAATATAGAGTGAAACATATTGAAAATGTCCACAATAGCTCCACTGGGCATGGCCTGACCTACCAAGCATGAGTTTTTCTCAAAACACTGCACCTCCTTTTGGTTGGGGCCCGTTCGTTGTCATTTTTCTGCCAGGCCAGGGAGGTACTGTTTTCTTCAGCTAATATGCCCCTGATGTTGATACCATGGGTTGTTGAAACTTGTCCTGTGCTGAGACTCTAATCTAAAGAGCAGCACTGAATTCCAGGTGCTTCGTGGCACATCCACTCTAGTGCATGGTTGATGGGAAATGGCACCATTGCATTCCTGGTGATTAAACACCCCACCAGGTCAGAGAAATTGAAATAAAACTGTGTCCTCCAAAGAGGGAGGACAGTGGGGAGAGAAACCACAGTTCTCCCAGCTGTGGGATAATTATTTCTTAGCACACACTGAGTATTAGTGAGAGAGCACGGTGGCCATTACTGCTCTGCCTGCTTGCAAGTTTTTGGAACTCACCCTAACCTAATTAAGTGTCTGTTTACCCTTAGGCCTGGCACTTTTACTAGATGAGGCAACAGCTGCAGCGCTGCAAGAAGCCACATGAAGGGCAAAATATTTGTTGGTTGCTGCTATTTTCAGCCTTGCCAACATAAACAATGATGGGCTTAGCCATATCGGCTCATTTTTAAAGTGTAACTTGAGTGGTGCTGGCAGATGCCTACATCATTGGTCATAGCTCGGGACAGTGGCAAGGGCTTGCTGAAGAATAATAGTAGGGAGAAGGTGCTGGAGCCTGACCTGTTCCACCAGAGTCGGAGCCAGGGAGGGATTGCATATGCTGGTCCTATTTAGGTGAAGTGTACAAAGCAGCGTCTTGAGCCTCATAGTGGATATACACAACACCTGTAGGAATTCATGTACCTGTGGGTTTCTGGTGCCTCCCCAGAGATAATGATTCAGATTTTAGGGGGACCCGGGAATGTTCATTTTTACAAGTGTTTTACCATATGATTCTTTTTTTTTTAACCATGTGATTCTGATGGAGGTGGTTTGAGAAACATTATTCTATAGAATAGAGAATCTAGAATATCAGCACTGAACAGAATCTTGGAAGACTACTTTTAGTTTTAAAAAAGTTTTTTCATCTATGAGGCAGCATCACCCTGATACCAAAACCAGATAAAGACACCACAAAAAAAGAGAACTACAGGCCAATATCTCTGATGAACAAAAAAGCAAAAATCCTCAACACAATATTAGCAAACCAAATCTAAAAATACATTTAAAATATCATTCATTACAATCAAGTGGGATTTGTTCCAAGAGGCACAAGGTGGTTCAGTATTTGCAAATCAATCAACATCAATAAAAGATAAAAAACATAAGATCATTTCAATAGATGCAGAAGAAGCATTTGACAAAGTACAACACCCATTCATGATAAAAAACCCTCAACAAAGTAGGTTTAGAGGGAACATACTCAACATAATAAAGGCCATGTATGAAAAACTCACAGCTAACCTCATACTCAACAGTGAAAAACAGAGCTTTTCCCCTAAAGTTAGGAATAAGACAAGGATGTCCACTCTCACCACTTTTATTCAACATAGTACTGGAAACCTAGCACAGCAATCAGATAAGGCATCCAAACTGGTAAGGAAGAAGCAAAACTTGCACTATGTTTAGTTTATTTTCTTTTTTTAAAGATTTATTTATTTATTTGAGAGAGAAAGAGAGAACACAAGCAGGGGGGAGGAGCAGAGGGAGAAGCAGACACCCCGCTGAACAGAGAGCCTGCTGAAGGGCTTGATCCCAGGATCCCAAGATCATGACCTGACCCCTTAAATGACTGAGCCACCCAAGTGCCCTAAACTTTCACTATTTTTAGATGACCTGATTCTATATATATAAAACCATAAAGACATCACCAAAAAAATGCTAGAACTGATAAATTAATTCAGTAAGGTCAAAGGATACAAAAATCAATGTACAGAAACCCATTGCATTACTCTACACTAATAATGAAGCAGCAGAAAGTGGAATGAAGAAAACAATCTCATTTAAAATTATGCTAAAAATAACAAAAATATCTGGGAATAAACCTAACCAAGGAGGTGAAAGGCCTATCCTCTGACAGCATCCTTTCCTGATTAAAACTCTTCAGAGTATAGGGATAGA
This sequence comes from Neomonachus schauinslandi, assembly GCF_002201575.2. Lineage (NCBI taxonomy): Eukaryota > Metazoa > Chordata > Mammalia > Carnivora > Phocidae > Neomonachus > Neomonachus schauinslandi. The sequence goes on from NC_058408.1 coordinate 83,966,758, forward strand.
GGGAACATTCCTCAAGTTCATAAAATCCATCTATGAAACACCAAAACGAATATCATCCTCAATGGGGAAAAGCTGAGAGCCTTTCCCTTAAGATCAGGAACACGTCAAGGGTGCCCACTCTCGCCACTATTGTTCAACATAGTACTAGAAGTCCTAGCAACAGCAATCAGACAACAAAAAGAAATAAAAGGTATTCAAATTGGCAAAGAAGAACTCAAACTCTCTCTTTTTGCAGACGACATGATACTTTATGTGGAAAACCCAAAAGACTCCACCCTCAAATTACTAGAACTCATCCAGCAATTCAGTAATGTGGCAGGATACAAAATCAATGCACAGAAATCAATTGCTTTCTATACACTAACAATGCAACTGTAGAAAGAGAAATTAGAGAATCGATTCCATTTACAATAGCACCAAAAACCATAAGATACTTCTGAATAAACCTAACCAAAGAGCTAAAAGATCTATACTCTAGGAACTACAGAACACTCATGAAAGAAATTGAAGAAGACACAAAAAGGTGGAAAATCATTCCATGCTCATGGATGGAAAGAATAAATATTTTTAAAATGTCTATGCTACCCAGAGCTATCTATACCTTCAATGCCATCCTGATCAAAATTCCAATGACATTTTTCAAAGTGCTGGAACAAACAATCCTAAAATCTGTATGGAATCAGAAAAGACCCCGAATCACCAAGGAAATATTGAAAAAGAAAAACAAAGCTGGGGGCATCACGTTGCCCGATTTCAAGCTATATTATGAAGCAGTGATCACCAAGACAGCATGGTACTGGCACAAAAACAGACACATAGACCAATGGAACAGAATAGAGAGCCCAGATATGAACCTTCAACTCTATGGTCAAATAATCTTCGACAAAGCAGGAAAAAAGATGCAATGGAAAAAAGACAGTCTCTTCAATAAATGGTGCTGGGAAAATTGGACAAACTTGACCATTCTCTAACACCATAAACAAAGATAAACTCAAAATGGATGAAAGACCTCAATGTGAGACAGGAATCCATCAAAATCCTAGTGGAGAACATAGGCAGTAACCTCTTTGACATCGGCCACAGCAACTTCTTTCAAGATACATCTCCGAAGGCTAGTGAAACAAAAGCAAAAATGAACTTTTAGGACTTCATCAAGATAAAAATCTTCTGCACAGCAAAGGAAACAGTCAACAAAACAAAAAGGCAACCCACAGAATGGGAAAAGATATTTGCAAATGACACTACAGATAAAGGGCTGGTATCCAAGATCTGTAAAGAACTTCTCAAACTCAACACCCAAAAAACAAATAATCAAGTCAAAAAATGGGCAGAAGACATGAACAGACACTTCTCTGAAGAAGACATACAAATAGCTAACAGACACATGAAAAAATGTTCATCATCATTAGCCATCAGGGAAATTCAAATCAAAACCACATTGAAATACCATCTTACACTAGTTAGAATGGCAAAAATTGACAAGGCAAGAAACAACAAATGTTGGAGAGGTTGTGGAGAAAGGGGAACCCTCTTACACTGTTGGTGGGAATGCAAGTTGGTATAGCCACTTTGAAAAACAGTGTGGAGGTGCTTCAGAAAATTAAAAATAGAGCTACCCTATGACCCAGCAATTGCACTACTGGGTATTTACACCAAAGACACAGATGTAGTGAAAAGAAGGGCCATATGCACCCCAATGTTCATAGCAGCAATGTCTGCAATAGCCAAACTGTGGGAAGATGCCAAGATGCCCTTCAACAGATGAATGGATAAAGAGGATGTGGTCCATTTATACAATGGAATATTACTCACCCATCAACATGGATGGGACTGGAGGAGATTATGCTAAGTGAAATAAGTCAAGCAGAGAAAGTCAATTATCATATGGTTTCACTTATTTGTGGAACATAGGAATAGCATGGAGGACATTAGGAGAAGGAAGGGAAAAATGAAGTGGGGGAAATCGGAGGGAGAGATGAACCATGAGAGACTACGGACTCTGAGAAACAACTGAAGGTTCTAGAGGGGAGGGGGGTGGGGGGATTGGTTAGCCCAGTGACGGGTATTAAGGAGGGCACATACTGCATGGAGCACTGAGTGTTATACAAAAACAATGGATCGTGGATCACCACATCAAAAACTAATGATGTATTGTATGGTGACTAACATAACATAATAAAATAAAATTTATTTATTTATTTTTTTAAAGATTTTATTTACTTATTTGACAGAGAGAGACACAGCGAGAGAGGGAACACAAGCAGGGGGAGTGGGAGAGGGAGAAGCAGGCTTCCTGCTGAGCAGGACCCTGGGATCATGACCTGAGCCGAAGGACACTTAACGACTGAGCCACCCAGGCGCCCCAATAAAATAAAATTAAAAAAAAAAAAGCCCTGTCCTCTGAAAACTATAAAGCACTGATGAAAGAAATTGAAGATGACACAAACAAAGGGAAAGACTTTCCATGTTCACAATTGGAAGAACAAACACTGTTGACATGTCCGTACTCCCCAAAACAGTCTACACATATAATGCAATTGCTATCAAAATACCAACAACGTTTTTCACAGACCTAGAACAAACAATCCTAAAATTTGTAAGGAACCACAGAAGCAATCTTGAGAAAGTAAAACAAAGCTGGAGGCATCACAAATCACGATTTCAAGTTATATTACAAAACTATAGTAACCAAAACAGTATGGTACTGGCACAAAAACCAGACACATAGATCAACAGAACAGAACAGAAAGCCCAGAAATAAACCCATGATGTTATGGTCAATTAATCTTTGACAAAAGAGGCAAGAATATGCAATGGGAAAAAGACAATTTCTTCAACAAAGTGTGTTGGGAATACTGGACAGCTACATGCAAAAGAGTGAAACTAGACCACTTTGTTGCACCATACACAAAAATAAACTCAAAATGGATAAGGATGTGAGATCTGAAACCATAAAAATCCTAGAAGGGAGCACTGGCAGTAATGTCTCTGACATTGACCATACTATTTTCCTAGATCTGTCTCCTGAGACAAGGGAAACAAAAGCAAAAGTTAATTATTGGGACTCCATCAAAATAAAAACATCTGCACAGCAAAGGAAACAACCAACAAAACCAAAAGACAATCTACTGATGGGAGAACATATTTGCAAATGACATGTCTGATAAAGCGTTAATATCCAAAATCTATAAAGGACTTATACAATTCAACATCAAAAAAAACTAATCCAATTAAAAGTGGGCGGAAGACAGGAACAGACATTTCTCCAAGGAAGACATTCAGATGGCCAAGAAACACATGAAAAGATGCTCAACATCACTCATCATCAGGGAAATGCAAATCAAAGCCACAATGAGATATCACCTGACACCTGTCAGAATAGCTAAAATAAAAAAACGCAAGAAACAACAAGTGTTGGCGAGAATGTGGAGAAAAAGGAAGCTTCATGCACTTTTGGTGAGAATGCAAACTGGTATAGTCACTGTGGAAAACAGTCCGGAGTTTCCTCAAAAAATTTTTAAAAAATTAAAAAATTAGAAAACTAAAAAATTAAAAATAGAACTAGCTTATGCTCCAGTAATTGCACTACTGGGTAATTACCCAAAGAATATGAAAACATTAATTTGAAAGGATATATGTACCCCTATGTTTACCACAGCATTATGTACAATACCCAAATTATGGAAGCAGCCCAAGTGTCCATCAATAGATGAATGGGTAAAGAAGACTATATATATATATATATATATATATATATATATATATATATATATATGATGGAATATTATTCAGCCAAAAAAGAATGGAATCTTGCCATTTGCAACAGTATGGATGGATCTAGAGAGTATAAGAGAAATTTCTAAGAGAAATAGAAATACCTATGATTTCACTCATACATGGAATTGAAGAAACAAAACAAATTAGCAAAAGGAAAAGAGAGAGAGAGAGAAGGAGGGAGAGGGGGAGAGAGAGAGAAACCAAAAAACAGACTCAACTATAGAGAACAACTGGATGGTCACTGGACGGCAGGTGGGTGGGGGATGGGTGGAACAGGTGAAGGGGATTAAGAGCACATTTATTGTGATGAGCACTGAGTAAAGTATGGAAGTGCTGAGTCACTATATTGTACACCTGAAACTAATATAACACTGTATGTTAACTACACTGGAATTAAAATAAAAAGAAAATAGCTAACATTAAAAAAATTCATTGCCATTTATATGACACAACTCCTTTCACTTCTATTTACTTATTTATATGGGAACATGGATTTGGTGTTTATATCCAGAAAACAAAAATATAAATAAAAGTGATATCCAGCCCTATTTTTATTCTAGCAGTGAGTAGTATTTATTTGTGGATTCATAAACTAGCTGGAAGAAAAGTCCTATTCGTTTTATTAAGAGATAAGTTTCCTCAAAAACTTTACCTTTTGTGTTTAAAAGTCACTCATCAAAATTTTTAATTATTTATTTTATTTTGATTAATTGTGCATTCATAATCATTGTTGTGGTAACTCAACCCAGAAGAAAAAAATTCTTTTCCCCAAAAATTATTTAGAAAGGGTATCATGGTAAGGTCAAATTTAGGAAAACAATTTAATTTCAATTTCTATAAATATTTTTCTTACAGAGACATATGGTAGAGTGATCAATAAAAAGAAATTCCAAGCAGAAAAAAATATTACACCAGGATAAAATTCTCTGCAGGAAGTGGAGTGGAAATACAAGTCCAGAATAAATGGAGTGATGTAAAATTTCTGTTAAAGGAAACTTCATACGTATCTTGTGAATAGATGATGGAGAGAATCAAGTCTCTAAGGCTGGAAACGTTTGCGAGCGACAGAACAATGACAGTGCACCAGAAATTATCAATAGCTTTGAATAAACTTGTATTGGAAAAAAATTATCAACATAAAAACATTGGGGTGCAGTTATGTAAATTTTCAAAATTCTTTTCATGGATTTGAGAGAAAAAAATGTTTGTAACTGTCACTCTAGTGAATTTTTTTCCCCACTACTCTATTTAAGAAGAGCTGAATTCCTTTGCTTGTCAAACAGGACTCCCTTGGATAGTGTTTGTCAAATGGGTTTAAGCCCAAGAAGAGGGGAGTAGATTTCAATTTTGAATTACCACTCTGCCTTCTGATGCCCAGGGAAGACCATAAAAGTACACAATGATCCATGATCAGAAATCCTATGCACAGGCTCAGCTGGAGACCAAGAGCATTGAAACTTCCCACTTCAGACAGAGGCTGGAAGCAAGGAGGTAATTTTTAAGTATTGTTTAGATACTGCACTTACTTGGAAATATAGTTCATTCTCAATGAGATTTTAAAAACTGTAACAGTCTGACATAGAGAAAGGGATCCCCCAAATTCAGGCAGTATATATATTTAGAAAGGCATTTTGGTTTGAAGGTAAAGATCATTTTGAAGTCTCCTACTGAACAAGAGACCCTCTGTAAATGATCTGAGAACAAATTTAACTCTTTCAAATGTCATAGAAATTTTGGAATTCTTGGGAATCTTGAATAAATAAATATATACAAAAATAAAAAAATAAATAAATATATTTTTAACATTTAGCAGGGAAAGGATAGGACCCATGGAAGCAAACTATAAAACCTTATCAAAAGACACAAAACAAGAACTGGAATAAACTAGAAGGTTTACATTGCTCCTGATTAGAGAACTTAAAGTATTAAAGAGAAAGAGACAGGGACAGAGACAGAAATTGAGAAAAGACATATATATAAAGTCATCAAAGGATACACTCTGAAGTGCTGTCTGCAGGTAGGACTGCAAGGAGAATCAGGTGAGATTAATACCTTTCTCTCGGTCAACTTTAAATTAGGCAGCATGCATTAATTATAACAGGATCGGGGCGCCTGGGTGGCTCAGTCGGTTTAGCTTTTGAGCGTCCAACTCTTGGTTTCGGCTCAGGGCATGATCTCAGGATCATCAGATCGAGCCCTGTGTCGGGCTCACCGATCAGCGGGGGTCTGCTTGAGATTCTCTCCCTCTGCCTTTCCCCTGCTCTCCCACTCTCTCTCAATAAAATAAATAAATCTTGAAAAACGTTATAATAGGATTGAAAGAGAGTAACCAGGATGGAGAGGGGATGTGTGAGATTGAGAAGAGCTAAGACAAGAAGAGCACACTGTAAGCACTCAATAGCAATTGGCATAGGCAGGTTTAAAGAAACTCCCAGTTTAACCCGCAGAACAGACAATATTAGAGGAAGACCCACTTAACCGTTTTCAAACATCTGCAGAGCTGTCTTCTGTCCACTTTGAGTGGTAGTTGCAAGAATTAGGTTGCAGGTCGCCAAAAGGAAGGATTTCCACCCCTGCGGCCAGTTCCCACAATGTGCCACCATCTCTATCACTAGCCGGGCTCTACGGTGACTGCCTGTCCCCGCTGCTGCATGGGAGGCTGGACCAGCCTGCGTGGTGGGGGGCACCTTCCAAGTCAAGCTTCGCGTCAGTGTGCATCAGATCAAAACAAGTTGGTCGATTGGAAAGTGGATGGAAGATTCATCCCGTGCTTATCCATCCTACTTACGGTCAATCAGTATCAAGAAAGGAGAATTAGAGGATCCATTATCCATGGTTTCATACCAAGGTTTTTTGATTTGCCTCAAGTGGTTATTTTTACTCTGATAGTGAGCTAGTTAACATACACGATGGTGTACATTGGACCTCAATATTACATGCACAGGGGTTTTATAAAAGGTCCAGAAGGATTTTATTAATTGGGTGGGTTTGCAACTAAAAGGCTAATGAAGGCATGGCCTTATAAGGTGTTTGGGGGGCATTTACTTCCCATGGTCAAGAGACATCACTATAGGAAAGCCCTAGAGAAACAGTGGTTACAGGTTGTCTGTGTCACATCAGTCTGCCTTATTTTCTCCAGAAATTGGGAAATAATGCAGTGGGGTAGAGTGGGAAGAGTTCAAGCCCCAGCTCTGTCGTAGCTTAGTGAGTCATCGTGAGCGACTCCAGGCCAGTGTCCTTATCTGCAAAATAGGAATGATACTCGATTATGAAGAAAAAAATGAGACAACACACACATCAAATATCTAAGCCATAAACAGGCACTTCCTAAACATTAGTCTCTTTCTACTCTCTTTTCCTATAGGACATTCCTGTCCTCCACCGTTTTCTCACGAAATCAAGGGGGAAGGTTGCAATTGTCCTGTCTGACCCCAAGAGCACTCCTTAGTGCTTGCCGGGGCCCTTTAGGGTGGTAGCCACACGGGGCAAATGAACACATCGGTGCATTACTGCTCGCACAGTGTGGGAGAGAAAGCTGTAAGGCTATCTAGGGATTCCCACGACTTTTGTCATTGGGATAGGCATACACCATTTATGCTCACATATAGATCCTGCTTTCAGTTTACAAAGGGTTGTTTTTAAAATGTTAGAAATTATTACACAAGTCAAGCACATTCCTGATTCAAAAATTTTAAACTACCAAACAAAGCAAATAGGAGGACATAAAACTCACCTATAATTAGACCACTTAGAAAGATCTTCAGGGGCGCCTGGGTGGCTCAGTCAATGAGCATTTGCCTTCGGCTCAGGTCATGATCCCAGCATCCTGGGATCGAGCCCCGAATCAGGCTCCCTGCTCAGCCAGGAGCCTGCTTCTTCCTCTCCCTCTGCCCCTGCTTGTGTTCCCTCTCTAGCTGTCTTTCTCTCTGTGTCAAAAAAATAAATAAAATCTTTAAAAAAAAAAAAAAAAGAAAGACCTTCAATATTTAAGTAGGTATCCTTTGATTTATACGTATGAATAGAAATACAGACATGTATCTAAATAGGTGTCAAAGAGCAAGTGCAGTAGAAATACACATACGCTATTTGATATGTATGCTGACTTATAAATACTGCAAACAGGAAGTACAAACAATTCTGCAGCTGGGAACATGTAAGCTTAATGATACCTCACCTATTCTCTCTCCATGAAGTGCCAAATCTGAGGGATGACTTTCAATAGGAAAACAGGAGAGAAAAATCACCATCTGGCCTTCTTGCCCCCACACGGAATGTGATTTCTTCATATTGGCTGATGTGTAGCAGAGCTAGAACATTCGAGTTTAGAAATAGTGGTAAGTGGGATTCCAATCAACACTTTATGGTCTTTTTCTTGCAGATATTTAAGTGACAACTTCTTCTCTGGCTCTCATTGAAAAGAGAAGAGAATTTCGCTGCTCAGTAAGAGTGTTTAAGAACACGTGATCGCCCAGTAAAGTCATTGATTGGCTGGAATGCCAGGGGGGCCACCTGCCTCCAAATATGAGATGGTTGACAACAAGGAATAACCATTTACAAAATGGAGAGGCCAATGAAACATCGTGACGTGGAGAAAGCCCTGGGAGCTAGGGTTGGGGAAGGTCACTGAAAAGACGTGACCACTGGTTGACCCATGAGCTGGACTGGGACACTCAGAAGGCTCCTCAGCCCCTCCCGTCTTCGGAGTGTGGGTTCCACTTGCTTTTCTCACTCCCAGAGGCTGCTCCAAGGACACAGCCTCAAGGCAATGTTGTGGTGTTGAGAACACCGCATGGTCTACTTGACTGAACCCGGTTAAGGCCTCTCTCTATATAAGCTTTTAATATTTGGCGGGCAGATGTGGGGATCCATTTGTCTTGCTGCTGCTGAAGACAAGCCTTGTATGTAAGTTCCCTTTGCTTATTAAAACTGACACCTACCAACTTGGAGTGGCCTGCCTCTTTCTTTGGTTTCCCCCCCTGTCCTCCGAATAAAGGGGGCCCATTTCAGATTATGGCCAAGAAGTTTTTGAGAGGATTGTGAGCCAATAACTAGGTTAAAAAGAAAATGCTGTCGTAGATAAATAAGGCAACCTGATTCATGGAGTCCTGCATATTCTAACCACAGAGATGGACTTTAGAGACCACAATAATTAAATGTCCATTTTTGTGACTAATGATATGATAGCATATGGGCATATATCCTGTGAGATGAATATTTCATCTACTTAATCTTATTAAAACAGCTTGGATGAGTAGATTCCTTCAGGCAGTTTTAAAGCATTATTCTGCAACCAGGAAAGCAAACATCTTCTGGCTATTTTGTGAACAGATGGGAAATGCTGCGAAAATCTGGAGATCAGACAATTTGGCAACTTGGTCCCCCATTAAATTGGTTTATACAATGATGGATACTCACAATAAACTAACAAGGTGGTTTCTGATGTTGCCAGAATTTGCTTTTTGCCACTTCAAATATAAAAGGAGTACAAATAATCTGTGGATTTGTCTTTGGGTATATCCTTTAAAGGTGAGAAAAAGAATAAAGGAACTCAAGGGCTGTCTTGTAATTCTAAGGTCATCTTTGCCCTGATTCCAAGAAACCCTTTCATCAGCTTCATGCTGCCCAACCCTTCTGCTTCTGCCAGCTGATGCTCAAGGAAGTGGTGCTGTACCTAGCATGCAACTTCACAAACCAGTCAATCATTTAATGAGCATTAATTATGAAAAGAACAGAACCATGCTATTCATAAAGATGGGAACTGTGTTAGAACAAATTCATCCATTTCTAGACCAGACCTCGAGTGGATCTCTTATGTGTAACTACCTAATTAGAGGTCAAAGGTATCAAAAGTTGCTGATGAGGGCTAGTATGATCAATGCTATTCTATTCCATCACAAAGCTAAACCTAGATGAAATCGGATACCTTCGACACAATCATTTTATTGAGTAGAAACTACAGTCAGGACATTGATTGCTTTACTTTTATGTCAAGTCATTAATTTAGTGGATCCTTCAAAGGGATCATTTGTATCTGAATGACCTGTTAAGAAAGCAAAGCAGATATATCTTGAAAGCCATCATGGATATAGAGATTTTAGAGACCCCTGGGTTGATTCCTAAATGATCACAGTCCTGCTTTATTTTCTATAGAACTTAGCGAATCATGGACCCTCTGTTCTGCCCCATTTCATAGAGTCAAGAAGGAAGTTGTTGCTTAAATTTTGCAGATGGAAGTTAAAAAAAACGACATACTGTTATTAGTATCCACTTTCCACCCTTTCTGAGAGTGAAACCTCTAGCACTTTATAGGTTTGGCCAATGACAAGAATCTGCATTCCATGTGGCCAACACAGAATTCTTGGGCTACTAGAACTCTTACGTATTAAACAATTCTAAATTAAATAGGGATTGGGCTTTTTGGAAGAATGGAATTCCTAAATAGAATACTTCCTGCTTGGACATTTGAGTATATGCATCTGGCTTCTTTAGGTGAAATCGGCCATGTACCATGCTGCGCAGACACCAACTCAGCCCCTCGGTTCACCAACCACTGTTAGAACAGGGCTTAGCAGTCACTTTTCGGATTTCAGATACTTTTCTATCACTGGGCATTTTTGCACTTTCCGGGGATAGCCAGGAGAAACAAAGCATTGATTTGCCACAGTATAAACTGCCAAATAAGAATCATGGCATTTTATCCAGACTGCTTTGCGAAGATGCCCACCAACCCTATAGAGATTCTGCCAGCTTAGACTGTGGGTCTCCATTCCCTGTCTCTGTAATTGTTCTCTCCCCCATGGCTGGAGCCAGGCCATCCTCACCAGCAGGCTCAACAATGTGCTTTGCTCTCAGAATCAATTTTGGTTGGAGGCAGAGAGCATTAGGCCAGTTCCTAAGGTGATATTTTAAAGAGATGATAGATCAATAGATAATAGATTGATAGATAATTGATAGATCAATAGATAATAGATTGATAGATGAGAGGTGATAGATGATAGATAATAGATAGATAAGTATGTATGTAATTGTCCTTGCTGCTAGTTTGACCCAGTGTCCTAGTCCCCCAGTACAACTAACTAAGCTTCCGTCCTAACTTTACTTTTAGGTTCCAGTCTAGGATCCCACTACACTGCTAGTTCTGGGTCTCCTAGTTGGATCTTGCCTTGTTAGGCCTTCTCCTGGGACCAGAGCCCGGAGCCTATTGACAGATGTCCCATGTACTGACTACTAACCAGGAAACTCCTAGGATGACACACTCCAGAGTACCTTCCTTTCATGAGCTCTTCTTTTTTTTTTTCTTCAAAGATTTTATTTATTTGACAGAGAGAGACACAGCGAGAGAGGGAACACAAGCAGGGGGAGTGGGAGAGGGAGAAGCAGGCTTCCCATGGAGCAGGGAACCTGATGCGGGGCTCAATCCCAGGACCCTGGGATCATGACCTGAGCTGAAGGCAGTTGCTTAACAACTGAGCCACTCAGGCGCCCCTCATGTCTTCTTATGAGACACTAGCATCTCTTTTGGAAACCATTTGAACTTTGTTCTTACAGGGAAAACCAATGGCTGTACCTAGCAGACATGGTGTCTTTCCCATCAGACCACCAATGCAGAGTGCTTTCAGCTGGCTCTGTTCATCAGTGTCCAGGTGGGTCTGGTTCCATTTCTCAGCCATTTCCCACTTTCCAGGCTAGCATTTTAGAAAATATTACTACAAAGTCGCCGTTAATGAGAGTTACAGATTTAGCAAATAAAGGTAGAGGACATCCAGTTAAATTTGAATTTCGGGTAAACCTAGTGCATTAATTTTTAGTATAAGTACGCCCAATGCAATCCTTAAAAGTTTGTCATTGTTTATGTGGACTCCGAATTTATCTGGATGTCTTGTGATTTATCCGGCAACCCTAACTGGAATGTCATGCTGACTTCACAAATGCCTTTTGGAGATTGCAGCCACTGTCACCTGCTCTATTCCGGAAAGGTTTGCTTGCTGAAGTTGGCTGCACCTCCCTCCGCATCGCCTCCTACAGAAAGAACATGGTCTGTCCTGTGGAGAAATCCCAGGTCTTCAAAGCTTATCTTGCCTTTGGATTTGTTAGAGTATTTTGGAGTTGAGAAGTCTCTGAGATCGTTGCCTGAAGGGACCGTGGTCCACTGAGGTTTGAAGTTTCTTAGGGATCCCCTCTGCTCAAAGAATTCCAACAGGATCCCAGCTCTTTGGCTGTCTCTCTGGGCTTCAGGGTGTCGGGAGAAGTGATGATCTAGCATTCTGTCCCATTTGAACAAATGTGAGCATTCTCCGGCTCCCCCAACTGAAACCTACCACGTCCTGCTCTCTTGTATTGATTTTTTTTTTTCTGGCGCCTTTCCCACTGGCCTCATCTCTGTTCTTTCTTCACAGACAGTTCCGCAGGCAATTTCATTTGCTGTTCCGTGCCTCCCAAGGGCAATGGTCCTCAGCTCTTTCTGCAAATTGCAATTACCTGGAGAAGTTCGAGAAAATAGCTACGCCTGGTCCCCATCCTCAAAGATACCATTTAATTGGTGTAGAGTGGACCCCAGGCATTGATAGCTATAAAAGGTCCCCAGGTGATTCTAACATGCAGGGGAGTTTGGAAACCCTGCCTTAGGGCATCCCTCCAGAATGAGGACTTACAGGTGCAGCTGCAGACCAGGTGTCAGGGCAGCCTGCTGACTCAGCACATTATAGCCTCCCTTATAACATTACAACCCTTATAACATTATAGCCCTCCCTTATAACCACCCTCTCCCAATGCCATGACAAGTGATTTCCAACAATATTAGCAAACATCCTCAAATCCGTCCCAGTAGAACAAAAGCAGAAAGTTATAGAATTACAATCCTTCAGCATTTTTCAGTAAATTCCATCACAATTTGGGTACAGTTGCTCAAATTTTGGGTATGGACTCAGTCTGTCTGCACCGCCAAATTAAGATTGGGTTTGTATATTCAATACAGAACATGAAATAAAATGCCTAATCCTATAGTAAGAATTACATTCTAAAATGTATCCAATTATATATTAATTAAAATAAAATCTTCATAGCTCAATTCACAGCCTTCTATTGTACTATAATATTTTCTATTTTGCTCTCTGTCACTCTCTTTCTGCCATTTAAAAATATTTGCCTTCAAAATAATTCACCAAAATTAATTCACAGTTTTCCATGCTTATTGCTCTTTTCCTCTAATCCATGGAGTATTTCTCCCCACAAAGGACTCTTTTATAACTCTCATTAGCCTCAATCCCAGAAAGAAATATTCTTTTGCCTGCCCATAAAAAGAGGGAAAGAAAGTTCCTGGAGATAACCTGCTCTCAACCCAGATGTCCTCTCAAGTCTTCTTGCTAACTGCAAGTAGAGATAACTCTCCTCCTTCCCATCTGCTGTTATTTAAGTAATAAGCCACCAGTCTCACTCTCTGCACACATCACCACCCCTTTCTGTCTCTGAGGCTCAAGGATTTCTGGGCAGTTGACTACTGCATAATCCTGTTTTTCCTTACCAAATATTGGGGAAATATTTGTAGAAGGAAGGAAGGAAGGAAGGAAGGGAGGAAGGAAAGAAAGAAGGAAGGAAGGAAGGAAGGAAATTCACTTAGCAAAACCTGGAAATGAATAATAGTAAAAAAAATAAATCCAGTTTTCAATAACTTCTTCTATTCCCCTGGTCCTGAAATTTTAGTGCTCTCCTGAAATGTATTTGGGTTGAGATTCACAGAACTTTCAGTGTCCCATAGCTGAGACATTAAAAACCTTCATTGGTTTCCCTAAGAAAATTAAGGGGTCTTCAAACAAATTAGCCAAAGCTAAAAGTCCAACATCCCCCACACAGTCCTTGCCATACAAGTGTGACTCAAACCAGAAGTGCCTATCATGATACACTTACATTTTCAGGCCAGCACATGGCACACAATACAGAAAACAACTGATTATATCTAACCATTACTATTTCTTGCAATTCACCTTCTTGATGCTCAAAGTCATCCCTCCAGGGGCTGCCCCTTTCTTAACCCCATCACTTTGACTTAGATAGCATTTGTTGGATTTCCTCACGCACTGTCGCTTTCGTTTCTGATTTTGCTTTAGAGAGCACCCTCTGCATCATTGCATGTAGTCCTGTTGACCAAAGATTTGGGCTCTATTCTGACCAAGGCAGAGAACAGGCAGTCAGATTTTGTTGTTTTGGGAATTTAGGATTTGAAAGGATGAAGTCACTGTTATTCTGCCTACCCTGACCTCTACAATGCATCCCAAGATCTTGAAGCAAAGTATATTTCATGCTAGCTCTGATAAGCTAGCTGGCCCATGGTTTAGCTTGTTGCTCTTAATTAAGAGGAGCTATTGTTTTTGACACCACCTTTAGCTTTGAACTTCCCACACTCTGTTTCAAATCAAGTCAGTTCCTTTGGAGAACTTTGGAATTCTCTCTCATTGATTGCTTCTCCCCATAGACAAAACATCTGACCCACTGCTCTGCAGGCTGGCTGGGGGTCCTTGGTTTTCTTGGCTTTGCCCTGCTGAGAAGAATCTCTTTATTATCAAAGTGGGGTGAAGCAATCAGAGCCCTAGTGTTTTTAGCTTGCCCTGTCTATGGTAGAGCATCTATTCTCTGGGGATTGACTGAGTAAAGGAAGGTAGCCCCAATTTTTCAGGCACACTCACCAGGAATGTAGCCTCTTCAACTTGGAATCTGAGATGATAAATGCTGAGCTCCTTCTCCCAATGAAATACTATAACCCTTGATTGGGAGCTGAGGAGAGAGGGAGCTCTGTCTTTTTGGCCACAACCTACCTGGAGCAGAGGTTCTATCAAACTGAGCTGAGTGGGGTGTGGGGGAGAGGTAAAGGTGGGCCATTGTTCAAAGATCACAGACTCTTGCTGTTCTTACTGAGTTTTAGTAGATTTCTTGAATAAATGTTTCTTCATTTGCCGTATGCCCTTAGGAAAACTTTCAAAGACTTTAAATGGCTGGATTTTAAAAATAGCTTTCACTAGCTTTGCTTGTTTCTCTGGGAAGGGTGCCCACGGAATTCCTCACACTGCCATCCAGAAGCAAAAATCCATGCTAAAAAGTTTTACTTATACTTAACTAATGAATCATTGAACACTACATCAAAAACTAATTATGTACTATACAGTGGCTAACTGAACATAATAAAAAAAGAAAAGATTGACCAAAAAAAAAAAAGGTTTTACTTAATGTGCTATATTGGCTAAGATCACAGGCTTGGGAATCTAATGCATCTGGGTTTGATTCCCATCACTGATTCAATGTTTGATTCTGGAAAGTTACCTACATTCTCTAAGAGAGCTCATATGAACCCTTATGTCAAAGAGTTATCCTGGCTGTGTAACATGATAACAAAATTAAGTACCTAATACTGTGCCTGGCATGTCATGAACCCTTCATAAATGTCAGGGGTTACTTGTTTTAATCTTATAGGAAATGAGGAGCCACTGAAGTCATTAAGATAGGAAAGTGTCATGAGGAGACCTACATTTTAAGAAGATCACTCTGAGTGGGTAGATCAGCTGATTAGGAAACTATCATAGTGATACAGATGAGAAGTAACGAAAGACAAAAATAAAGCATAGAGACTAGGAAGGAGTCCTTGGACCATGAAAAGGGAGGTGGGAAGGAGGAAGAGTGTCCAGAGGGATACAGATAGTGAGAGAGGGAGGAGGGGGGCTGACTGAATCTTGGGCCCCTGGCTTAGATATAGGTGAAAACTGTAGACCTCTTCCCCTGAGTCATATCTTCCTGTTTTCCAGTGGGAGTCTTCCCAGGCCTTGACCCCTGAAGGGTGGTGCAAATTTCAAATCCAAGTTCTTTACTTCTGGACTCTAGACCTTAGCACTCTTGGGTTGTTATTGTGGTTTAATGCATTGAAAATAACTCAGTTTCTACCTACTCACTAAATAGACCGAGACAAAAAAAGTTAACAACATCAAATGTTGGTGAGGATATGGGATAATTGGTGGTGTGTAAAATGGTACAATCACTTTGGACACTGGAAACTTTCTAAAATGTTAAAAATACATTTACCCTATAACCCGATAATCCCACTCCTAGATATTGATCCAAGAGAAATAAAATGTTCTCCAACATTTTATGCAAGAATGTTTATAGCAGCTTTAGTCATCATAGCTCCAAGCTAGAAACAGAGCAAGAGCCCCATTAATGGAAAAATAGATTAAACTCTCTGTTGGTCTCTTTATGCAACAGAATATATTCCTCATCAATAAACATGAATGAATGGCTGATTTTGCTACATGCAATATGGATTAACCTCTAAAACTTCTTTCATAGAAGGAAAGCCTTCTTCGTGAAAGAAGTCTTACCCTGAAGAGTACATAATGTGTGATTCCATTTATATGACATTCTGCGAATGGAAAAAACGAATCTATGATGATAAAAATCAGATCAGTTGTTGCCTGGGAGCAGGGAGCATAGTGATTGATTGGGAAAGGACACAAGAAAACTTTCTGGTATGATGGAAATGTACCACATATCGATAGGGGTGTGAATTACATGAGTGTATCTTTTGTCAAAAATGGTTGAACTGTAGACTTATGATCTGTATATTTCACTGCTTGTAAATAACATCCCCATTAAAAAAAGTCTTAAAAATTAAGTCAAAACTCATCTGCAGTCTTGATGCCTGCTTGATATTCTGGTGAACCCCAGTACTAGGCATGGCCTTTAGTACCACGTATACAGCATACTACTTTTTCTACCGTACTTCCAAAACACATGTGGACTTACACAGCCTGAATCCAAGTAAAAGCTTAGTTATTTTGTTCTTGTCATCTGCCCATTCTTTTTCAAAAGGAAATACCAAAAAGGAAAACAAAACAAAAAACCAAACCAAACCAAAACAACAACAACAACAAAGTCTAAGAAGCCACTCTCCATTAAAAAGCCAGGGGCGCCTGGGTGGCTCAGTCAGTTAAGTGTCTGCCTTTAGCTCAGGTCATGATCCCAGGGTGCTGGGATCGAGCCCCACATCAGGTTACCTGCTTAGTGAGGAGTCAGTCTGCTTCTCCCTCTGCCCCTTCCCCTGCCCATGCCCTCTCTCTCTCAAATAAATAAATAAAATCTTAAAAAAAAAAAAAAAGCCAGAGAGCTGAATTAACAGTAAAAGTCACTGAACAATTCACTTTCTGGGATGTGATATCCATTCAGTAACCTTGAAATGTGGAGGCATCCAGGCCCAGAAGAGATAGGTCACCCAGTTTGCAAATGCCTCTGGCAAATCCTGTCCAGCACTGGATTCTGGCTACTGCGTCATACAACATTACTCAGCAAAAGCCCTGGAAGACTCTGAATAGCTTTCCAAGGGTCCGCAGCTGCAGATGATGCTCTACTTAATCATATGTTTTTCAGAAGAGAAACGGCTTGAGATTATTTTTAGCTTATTTATGGGAATGAAAATTGGACTTCTTGTTGACAACTTTGCAAGTTACTACTTGAGCAAGTAGAATTTGGGTATGTTTATTTATTTATTTATTTTCCTACCTGCAGCAATAATAGATATTAATAATGATGACAGGTTAGAAAGCAAGGATGCTATTTGATGAGTTAGGAGGCATATTTCACGGCTAAAAGCTACAGGCCCATTTGTTCTGCTGTTAATAACCAAGACCCTTGTCTCGATACTTGCTAACAGTGTTAGATGTTCTCCTTCCTGGGTTGTTGGGGAAGCCACAGCTGAACCACTGGCGGATCATGACATCAGTTCCTTCGAGTTGTGAATTGGTCTTCAGGCCATGGATATGTGGCTTCCAGCAAATCACCACTTCTTAGAGACTTTCGAGATACGATTTTTGTTTCTCCCCTTTCAAATCATCCTTTTACCTCATGTATGATTTAACTTCAGTCTCTCCAGCTAAAGTGGTGAATCAACATTAACCAGATGACTCCGGACTGTGTCGTACAACCGTTTCAATTTACCTCCCATATGGGCATCTCTTAAAAAACAGCCACCATGCTCACCAGCAGCAGTGCTTGTTTCCAAGAGCTGGTGAACAAACACATTATTTACAAAGTATGTAATCAGGGAGACTGATCCAACTCATTAACTGTATGACATCCCACTCTTTATTTAGATAGTTTACTGGCTATGGACTTTCGTATGGGATCTGTCATTTACACTTCCTGATAATAAAACTTAATTGAAATTTCGTTCCTGTACAAGCAGGATGCCAGTTTAACAGATGGCCTGTAATTGTTATGTCCACATATTTTATATTGGATGGTATCACACACAATTTCACACAACTGCTATTCATTTAAATGCTAGGTTCTTTTAAGGCATTACTTTCATATTAAAAAACTTATTGTTTAATATGATTGCAAAATCTATCATTAAAATTAGTTTAAATGGAAAGAATGATTAAAACAGTCCTACTGAAACTACAGAATAATTAATGATTAAAACCTGGGCTGTGTTCTTGAGGAGAGTGGGAATATTCATACAGAAATATCTAGGTCTGTGTGTATAAGGCAGGGATTGACACACAGTGGAAGGGCAGAGTGTATTATACACTGGAGGTGTCATATTTTATAAGTGATCTGTCTCTAAATTTCAGTGCTTCTTTGATCATCCCAAAATCCTTTTTTATGTTTTTCTTTAATCTTGATTTTGAGTCCACTGACCTCAATGCTCTGTACTCAGAATGTCAGGAGTTTCCACCCTTAAGATTGGGGTAGGGAGGGACTTGCAGGAAGGAATACATTGGAGACACTGAATATGAGTGAGGGATTCCAAATTTTGTCATACAACACATTGTCATTCTACCCCTGAGGGTTATGTTCAGTGGCATTTGAGTACTGATCATGAAGCTAATTTTAACTGTTGATTCATGTTCCAGAGAGCATTTTAAAGGAACTTAGTGATATGGTTTGGAAGTACAGTAAGTTGAGTTCAGCTTGAAGAGTGGGCTTATTTCTCTTTTGTATGGTGGTATCTTTAACCTATTCTTCTCTACCTCCTAATAATAATTTCAATTACCCCCTGTTCATGGTTTTTCCTGTTTCCAACTAAAACCTGTTCTCAGAAAAGGTTTAAATAAACTCATTCACCCCCATATGGAAATGACTTATATGACTCTAAACAATGATTTCCCCAGGGATATTTACATTTTAGCCAGAATCCACACCTTTCAGAAACAAGAATCTCTAATTATGAAATATCAGGCATGGGTGAGCAAGGGAAGTCCTGGCATCTCTGAATGGGATCATCCCCTTGGTGGTGTTCTTTATATATTCCTGCATCTTACCCTGCCCTCCACATTTAAGGGACAAACCACTCCAATAAGGACACATGCCAGTGTGTTTTTCTTAGAGGGACTGAGAAAGAACAAAATAAATGCAAAAGAGGAGAAAAGTGGAAAGAATCTACAGAAGGTATGGAAAGTCCATATCAGAATTCTCAGAGAAATGAGATACCAAGTGGCCAAGAAACAGGAGAGAATACAGGAGAATTATTTGAAAATGTTTTCCATCTCTCCTAAGAATTTGCTGTGTGCCAGAAGATATTCTAGTGATAGTACAGCAATATATATCTATTTCCAGAAGGTTGTGAATAAGGTACTCTGGTGATTCCTTTTTCATTTTCTGCTTCGATTCAAGTTGCTGTTTACTTCTTAAGAGGGGAGGAGACCATGCTTGTCTTTGTCACATCATGGCCCCAGCACTTAGCATAATGCCTGGCACAAAGTAAGTATTCAATACATACTTGTTAAACAAATAAATGAATAAACGAAGGGATGGTTTCACAGCTATCAAAGAATTGTAACACATTACAACAATCTTGAAATAAATAGTTTCCCACTATTATTTTTAAAAATACACCTCAGAATGGATTTCAGGCTTTCAAGAGGTCTCAATCTTATTATTAGAGTGATTGTTATAATCAGAGATTTGGAAATTGTGCTAAATCTATACCAACCCAGATATAGGCTATGGCATTCAAAAATTATAAAAACATTTCATATCCCAACTGAAAAGTCTGTAAAATTTCAACACATCATTGACAGTTTTCTGGTCACTAACAGAATATAACCTCAGGCACAACCCAGTGTTGGCCCCGGGGACCTTCCTTTCTCCCAGCTGAATTATAAACTACTGAGCACAGGGCACTAGTATATGAACACACAGTCAGGTCAACATTTTTATTTTGCACACCTAACATGTGCCAGACCCAGTACTAGGATCTGTGGATAAATAGTGAGCAAGAAAAAGTCCCCGCTGTGAAGGATTTCAAAGTTGAGAAAATGTTGAAAACTTAAATTCAGAAAAGAGAAGCCACATCTTCTATTTTTCAGCTGTGTCCCTATAAAATATTTTCATAGAGGAGCAGATTTTCAGATGTTCTTACTTGGCCATTCCCACCTACCTCATACCCCCAAATTTATTTATATATGTCATGGCTGAAAGTAACTTCAGAATTTCATCCAGTCTACGTCTCTAATTTTATAGGTACACAGCCACTTTAGAAAAAGTTTCACAGTTCCTAAAAAGTTAAACATAGAAATATCATATGACCAAGCAATTCCACTCCTAGTTATATACTCTGGAGAAAGGAAAACATGTCCACACATACATTGTACATATACATTTGTAGAAGCATTATTCATTATAGCCAACAAGTGGGTACAATTCAAATGTCCATCAACTGATGAATGAATAAATAATGTGGTATATCCATACAATGAAATATTATTCAGCCAATATAAGGATTGAATGCTGATACATGCTACAGCATAGATGAATCTTAAAAATGTATGTTGAGTGAAAGAAGTCAGTCACAAAAAATCACATCTTGTGTAATTTCATTTATATAAAATGTCCATAATATGCAATATAAAGATGGAAAGTAGATTAGTGCTTGCCCATGACTTAGGGGAGGGGTGATGGAAAGTATCTACTCTTTGGGGTCTAAAAATATTCTGCAACTAGGCAGTGTCGATGGTTGCACAGCTTTGTGAATATGCTCAAACTCACTTAACTATACACTTTAGAAGTATACATTTTGGGGCGCCTGGGTGGCTCAGTCGTTAAGCGTCTGCCTTCGGCTCAGGTCATGATCCCAGCGTCCTGGGATTGAGTCCCACATCGGGCTCCCTGCTCAGTGGAGAGCCTGCTTCTCCTTCCCCCTCTGCTACTCCCTCTGCTTGTACTGGCTCTCTCTCTGTATCAAATAAGTGAATAAAATCTTTTTAAAAAGTGTATATTTTATGATATATGAATTATATCTCAATTTTCTTAAGTATCTGGAATAAAAGAGTTGCAGCCAGCCAAGTCCAGTATGTGAAATCGATGACCAGTTTTCTTTGACAAATGAATTGCAATTAAAAAACAAGACGGATTGGGGCACCTGGGTGGCTCAGTTGGTAAGCGACTGCCTTCGGCTCAGGTCATGATCCTGGAGTCCCGGGATCGAGTCCCGCATCGGGCTCCCTGCTCGGCAGGGAGTCTGCTTCTCCCTCTGCCCCTCCCCCCTCTCATGTGCTCTCTCTCATTCTCTCTCTCAAATAAATAAATAAAATCTTTAAAAAAAAAAAAAAAAAAAACAAGACGGAGGGGGAGCTCCTGGGTGGCTCAGTCAGTTAAGCATCGGACTCTTGATTTCGGCGCAGGTCTTGATCTCAGGGTCTTGTGAATGAGCCCCACATCGGGCTCTGTGCTCAGTGGGGAGTCTGCTTAAAAATTCTCTTTCTCCTTCTTTCTCTGCCCCTCCCCCGATGCACGGGCATTCTCTCTCTCACACTCTCTCTTTCTAAAATAAATAAATCTTAAAAAAAAAAAAAGACAGGAAAAGTTACATATTACCCAAATGCGATAGTGGCCTTGGATCTTCATTTGAACAAACAAATTCTTAATCAGAGAAATTTGAACATTGACTCAATCTTACATTAGATTAAGAAAGTTTTGTTAATTTTTTAGGTGTTAGAATGGTAGTATGGCTATGTTTAAAAAGTGTCCTTATCTAGGATAGGACATAACTTCATGTGTTTGTGGATGAAATGATACAATGTTTGGGATTTGCCTTAAAATTATCTAGTTAGGGAAAAGGGAAGGTGGTATTGATAAAACAAGGTGGACCGTACGTATGTCAATTATGTTGAAGCTGGGTGATGGGTATGGAGGATAACTGTACTGTTCTCCATTTTCATGTACATTTGAAATTTTCATATAAAAAGTAAAAGAAAGGAAAAAATAATAAATCTTCCTCAACATAATCACTAACTTTATCATACACAACAAGGAAGACATGGCCCATGCTCTTTGGAGCTTACATTTTAATATATGGAAACAGGATAAACAGGTAAACACATAAAATAAAAGAATTATTGTCTTTTACTGGTCATCATTTAAGATGATGTATCTATGGGGCGCCTGGGTGGTATAGTCGGTTAAGCATCTGACTCGGTTTCAGCTCAGGTCATGATCTCAGGGTTATGAGATCAAGCCCAACATCGGGCTCCACACTCAGCTCAGAGTCTGCTTGGGATTCTCTCTCTCCCTTTCCGTCTGCCCCTTCCACCTGCGCTCTCTCTCTAAAATAAATAAATAAATCTTTTTTAAAAAAAGATGACATATCTATGTAAAGAGCTGGAAGATAGGTCTAAGCCAAGATAAATGCATTCTGTTTACCCCGATTTGCCCTAGACATACTATGGATCTATGTGTGCCATACACGAAAACCTTCATGGGAGAAATGAACAAAGCAGAGGGCATAAGGTGATGCTGGAAAGCGGACGGGCACAGATGATATATGAAAAGGATAGATTTTGCAGAAACTCAGAGGCCCAAATAAAAAGGGTAGATTTTTTTTAAAGATTTATTTATCTTTATTTATTTTTTTAAAGATTTTATTTATTTATTTGACAGAGAGAGACACAGTGAGAGAGGGAACACAAGCAGGGGGAGTGGGAGAGGGAGAAGCAGGCTTCCCGCAGAGCAGGGAGCCCGATGCAGGGCTCGATCCCAGGACTCCGGGATCATGACCTGAGCCGAAGGCAGACGCTTAACGACTGAGCCACCCAGGCGCCCAAAAGGGTAGATTTTAAGTGCAGAAAAGTTGCTGAAAAAATTTTAGGAATCAAAATGATTCATTCATTTATTTGTGTATTCATTTAACAAATATTCTTTAGCCTCTGTTCCGCTTTTATATTTACATTTTTAACCGTTCACTGAGGCTGTTATTCAGAGAATGGATTATAGAAAAAGTAAAAGCATTTTACTTTCACCAATGGTTTCATTGGTTTGTGTTCAGTTGAAAGAACAGGAGAGAGAAACCAAACCAAACAACATACTTTTCATGGCCAAAAAGGAAGTCACAACAGAAATTTAAAAATATTTGAAATGAAAGAGACCGGAAACACGTGCATCAAATTTACAGGATGTAGCTTTAGTGGAACTTACAGGGAAATTTACAGCAGTGATGCTTATTTTAGAAAAGCAGAAAAAGGTCTATAACCAGTGATTTAAGCCTCTACCCTTAGAAACTAGAAAAAGAAAAGAATTTAACCCAAAGCAAACAAAAAGAAGAAAAGAATAATAAGATCAGAAATCGATGAATGAAAACAAAAACAACAGAGTAAATGAGAAAGTAAATTTGAAAACTGGTGATCTACCATCTCGTATCTTTTCTTTGTTCTATCTGTTCTTTTTTTTCCCTTTTCATCGTTCTGCATAATTATTTTGTTCCATTTTTTTCTACAATGTATGCCTCTTTTAAATATTTTTCAGTGGTTGCTTAGGGTTTCCAATATACATCATTAATTAATCACAGTCTCCTTTAAGTCATATTATACTTAATCACAACTACATGGTTTCGATTCCTCTCTTATGTCATATCTGTGATACATAAGGTTACATATTTCTAGAGTATGCTTTCCTATCAATACGCTTGAGATGACAATTACCATTCAGGAATTGAAACCTTAGCTAAATGATGTGGCCAAAACTTAGTTCTAGGGTTACAGATCAGATATATAAAATAGATTTATCTTCATATAATGCTTTTCCTCTCCAAATCTTTGGCCTTTGAAACTCAAGTTTAAGTCAAAATGAATTTCTTTTAAAATGCCTAAGCTTACTTTTCAACTATTCTGAGTGTGAAAATGAGCCAATACAGATTGAGTGTCTGAAGTGTGCTAGACCAATATTTCTCAAGTTGGTATGTATCAGAATCACACGAGAGTCTCAGTAAAAATACAAAGAATCTTATCCTACCTCAATGCATGTGGGCTTCTGTATTCTTCATTAATTTCTAGATGATTAAGATACACATCAAAGTTTGAGAACTGCTGTTCTGGGCACTTATTATACATGGTCTCATTTAATCCATTATTCTACTAAAGTAAATAGTGTCATATTTATTTATTTATTTACTTATTTATTTGAGAGTGAGAGAGCAGGGGATGGGGTAGAGGGAGAGGAGAAGCAGGCTTCCTACTGAGCAGGTAGCCTGATGCGGGACTCGATCCCAGGACCCTGAGATCATGACCTGAGCCGAAGGCAGATGCTTAACCGACTGAGCCACCCAGGTGCCCTATACTTATTTTTTTAAGGTTTTATTTATTTAGAGAATGAGAGGGGCTAGAGGGGGAGAGGGAGAGAGAGAATCTCAAGCAAACTCCACGCTTGTGTGGAGCCTGATATGGGGCTTGATCTCACAACCCTGAGATCAGAGCTGAGCTGAAACCAAGAGTCTGACACGTAACCAACTGAGCCACCCAGGCAGCCTGTGTTATACTTATTTTATAGATAAAGAAACTGGGGCTCAGAGTGACTAAATAGCTAGGCCAAAGCCACAAACAAAAAAGTAGCAGACCCAGTATTAAAACCCAAGTGTGTCCCCCTCTAAATGCCTACTCTTTCATCTCTACCACACAAAAATCCAACACTTTCACTATCTGCTTCATAAAGAAAGGTGGCAAAAGAGAGTCAGTCTCCACTGAGCCTGGAAAGCAAACCAATACTGTTTCCCGAGACTTGTAACAATTATTTTGTTTTGCTCTTTTTCAAATACAAACACAGTGGATCATAAAGGTCTTTTCTCCTAGGGCATCCATTAATTGAAGCCCTACAGCATCCCCATCCCCATGTCTGTAGGAAAGCTGAAGAACTTTGAGAAACACATAATTAAGACCCAGAGGGGAAGCCAAGATGGAAAAAAGAGCTTCCAAAGGACAGAGTGACTGCCAGCAAAGCTTCACAAGGGAATGCCCGGAGACAAATGAGGTGTGAACATAGGTAGTTTCTTAAAAAACCACCACGAAGGAAGAGGGATAAAGGATCCCTATGAGTATAAACAACGTCAATTAAGGACAAGAAAGAGAAAGAAGATATTTTTGTCAGCCAGAAGGAGAAAGGGAAGTAAGATGCCCTTTCACTATTGTGTCAGGAGAGAAATGAATCCCGGAGAGGATCATTCTAAACCTATTAAGAAATGAAGGGAGAATTACATCAATGGGCCCATTAGGAAGCTAAGACAGCAAAATGGCTTTCTATGTGTCTACCAGTGGGGAGAGCAACAGAAACCAGAACAACTTATAAACATATTTATCCAAGAGATGCAGACTATAGGAATTACAAAAGGTTGTAAGAAGAGGTGGTCTCCGAAAAAAAAATCTGGAGTATAAAAACTAGGTGTGATTGATGTTTAATCCTCAAATGCAAACCAACTCTGTCTTAGATTAGAAGGCTCGTGATATATTTTCTGCCGAAAAGAGAAAAGAAAATAACCTTTTCTTTTGAGATTCCTGCAGTTGGCTGGCATTATTCTGAGCTATCAAAACCATCCACTGGACATTTAGCTGATTCCCACACCCAGAGTCCCCTAATAAGTTTCCTAAAAATGTCCGGAGGTCTGTGTTTTGAGGGATATAGAAGTCCAACAACCACTGAGGCAGGTTCAAATGACAATTTTCATAGTTTATCTCAGGTAATGGTACATTTCCTCCCTACTTTAAGAAAAACTGTACTTCTCTATGTTCTTCAAGAATGTATCCTGCTTTTAGGGTCTCATCTGATTATAATTAATTGGTTATTTATCTCCAGATTGGTGCTTTTCAAACTACAGGCTGGGACCCATTATTAGCCAGTCATGAAATCAACTTAGTGTATCCCACTCACCATTACAGATAATAATAAAATAAAATACAAAAGCAATTTCAAACCACAGCATACCAATATTATTTTGTGTGTTGGTTTGTGGCAGACATATGCATGTGAGTGCGGGTGTGTGTAAATGGAGTTACAACAAAACCCACATCTTTCACTCGGATGAAATGTTTGAAAGCCAGTGTTGTGTGTCATACTCTACCAGGCTCCTCAACCACTGCCCCAACTCTGGCTTCTCTCTCTCCGAATCTGTCCTGCTCCCTACTATGAAACACATCTTCCTCATGGCTATGGTTTGATGATGTTACTCTTACCCATTCATTCTTTCTTTCATTCAACAAATGTCGAGCAAATCCTCATTCTCTGCCAGATGCTGGGTTTTTACAGATAAGGAGCACCTTGGCCCCATCCCCACCCCTTCCCCCCACAGAAAGAGACGGTAAGCGAAGCCATGCATTCCAGTGTGTGGGGTCAATTCCTGGCACAGGAATTTGCTCTAGCTCCCTATCACCCATTCTATCCCAGAGTAAACTCTTCTCGAATCCAGCAAGCTCCTCTGTGATCTAAATCTACTCTTTCCAACCAAACTTCTTTTCCATTGTCAGTATTTTGTGCTAGCCAGCCCTCTCTGCTAATCTGAAAATCC
Organism: Neomonachus schauinslandi; assembly: GCF_002201575.2. Lineage (NCBI taxonomy): Eukaryota > Metazoa > Chordata > Mammalia > Carnivora > Phocidae > Neomonachus > Neomonachus schauinslandi. Next base: position 83,993,336 of record NC_058408.1, read on the forward strand.
CTGCTGTGCTCATGTTCATGCGGAGTCGTGCGTTTCTCCTGCCATCACTGACAGGGTCTTGCTTCTCTCCTAAGCACATCTTCTTCAGGACTTCCGGATCTCAGCCCGCCCTTCTCCTTTCAGAGCTCACAGGCTGCCTATGGGCCACATCTGGTCATCATCCCATTCCCCTGCCCCTTTCCTGCTCCAGCTATCAACACAGAATTCTCCTCTGCAGAGTACTTTCTAGCCCATTGTCCCTTTATTTAGAATGTCTCCAGGGATTGTGTTTCCATCACTTTACTTGAAAGCCTATTTCACAGTCTAGTAGGTCTCACTGTCTGGAGAATTTTTCTTATCTTCCTCTAAAAATGTTCTTCTCCTAATTTTAATCTATTATTCTTAGTTATGCCACTGAGAGGACCATAAATAATACTTGGAGTTTTGGCCCCCAAGAACCTTTTCCTCACTTAACTTAAGACTGCCTACTTAAATTAATCCTCATCTCACTGTTCATTATTGAATTCTAGCAGTTAATCATCATACATGTTGCTGAAAACAGAGCAGCTCAAACTCAAAGCAGCTGCAGTCTAACATGAGAACGGTGTTCCTCCTCTTGCTGGAAAAATCCAGGAAGGAAAATGAACCATCCAATCTTTGATGACCTGGCCTCATTTGGTTTTCATCTGGCTTTATCATAAAAGGAAATGAAAACATTTTAAGTGAAACATTTAAAAATGTTGTCAAGACCTAGTTTCTTTGTATGTCATCATCTGCCTGCTTAGTTAGTTCATTTGACAACATTTGTTGAGTTGCTACCTGGTCCCAGTCCTTTTAGTAAGTGCCGGGGAATCAAAGGTGAGTCCAACCACTCACTCAGGCTGCTCACTGCCTCGTTCGGGAAACAGATTTGTCTTGCAAGCAGATGATTAAAGCACAGGATTATACAACTTTAAACAGGGGAGGGAGAGTGGTTGCCATGGTGGGGAAAAAAAATCAGCTCTGGTCTGAGAGTCAGGACAATTTCCTCAGAAAAGCTGACATCTGTACTAGATCTTAAAGGGAAGAGAAGAAACATCTTAGCTAGTAAGAGGAGAAAGAATCTTCTGGACAAAGGAGCATTGTGTATGCAAATGTGCAGAGGTTTGAAAGATGCTCCATACCCAGAAAGAGTCGGAACCTATGGTACATAACCAGGAGTGTCTGAAAAGACATTGAGTATCTTTGAAGGACGTCATGCATACTAAAGAGTTTAGCGCTCATCCTGAAGCCAAGGAGCATCAGTGGAAGTTTTTAAATAGGGGGTAGAGTGGGGGCTGGTCCAGGTTTATTTTTAAGTAAGCCCATTGTGAAAGCAACATAGAGAGCATTATATGAGGACCATCAACGTGAAGATTGCTACAATCCTGCAGGCCAGATAGTATTTTATAAAGAAAAAACCCCCACACTTAATCTGCCTTCAGGGAAAAAATAGTTCATTTTTTTTTTTTTTTAAAGAAAGTAATGCTTCTTTTCAAAAGAAATTTGTTAAATGGAAAGAACATCTTGAAAATGGCTGTTTTGAAATGTTTCCATCGCTGTGTAATTTTATTGCTGCGAATGTGTATGTCACCTATAACAACTCTCTTTGGATACAGAATTTTTAAAAACATATTTAAGGATCTTCCATTTGAAGAGTTTCAGTGGGTTTTAAACACATTTTTGTCTGTGTGTATATGTGTGCTTGTGCAGGTGTATATGTATGTATGCATACACTAGATAAGAATTATACACATACTGGGGTGCCTGGGTGGTGCAGTCAGTTAAGTGTCCAACTCTTGGTTTTGGCTCAGGTTGTGATCTCAGCACCCCAATGTGCCCCACGTTGGTCTCTGCACTCAGTGTGGAGTCTGCTTGGGATTCTCTCTCTCCCTCTCCCTCTGCCCCTCCCACTCATGTGCGCTCTCTCTCTCTCTCAAATAAATACACAAATCTTTTTTTAAAAAGAATTATACAGGGGCGCCTGGGTGGCTCAGTTGGTTGGGCGGCTGCCTTCGGCTCAGGTCATGATCCTGGAGTCCCTGGATCGAGTCCCGCATCGGGCTCCCTGCTCAGCGGGGAGTCTGCTTCTCCCTCTGACTCTCCCCCCTTTCATGTGCTCTCTCTCATTCTCTCTCTCTCAAATAAATAAAATTTAAAAAAAAAATCTTTAAAAAAAAAAATAAAAAAAAAAAAAAAAAAAAAAAAAAAATTAAA